>NC_056734.1:153551192-153638692 GCF_019279795.1 Protopterus annectens
CAGAAAATGAGTTAATGAGGGAAGCTAGGAAGAGACAGGGCAGATGTCTGTAATCACAACCTAAAAAAATACTTAAAGGGAATGTAATCCAATCACTCATAAAACATGATTTCACAGAGTATTTCATGAGAGGGTCTCAGTATCATAAATAGGAAATGCATATTACAGAGTTCTACTCAAAAAATGCAGAACCATCTTTTCTTTTCTTTCCTTTTTTATTTTTTTTACTGGAACTAATTATAGTAATGCTTTTAATGTTTGCAAATATATGTTAATAAATTTAATTGAGCACTGCTTAAATGTTGCACATAAAGGGCTTCTGAGATCTTCACCATGTGAAACACTTAAGCGGTACATGTAGAACATTGAAATAAACTGAGAGGAATGCTAATAAATGAAAGCTATACCGTAATTCCATACTGCAGGTATTTACACGAACTACATACGTCAGGTAAACTGTGCTGACTTACAATGCTCTCACTTTGTGAAAGATAAAATAACGTCTGACAGCCCAGTGAAGAAAGCAATTCAGTGAACTTGCAACAAAACAGGTCATATGACAATATTATCTAGGCATGGAATTTGTACTCAGAGATCAAAAATGAGCTAAAAGGGTGATGAGAAGGTAAAAGCGAATCACAAAGAAGCATAGAAAAAATGTGATCGTGGCAGATTAAGGACTAACGTTGTTCAACTACAGTTCTGAAGGTACAAGCAGACCTTGTTCATAAGACCTTCAGCTGAATTCTGTGATTGATCTCTTAGTTAATATGTAACAGCACATTAATCAGCAGATGTAGAAACATGCTGCCATCAGCAGAAACGTCTATTAGCCCTAACTGATAATAATTTAACTAATGAAGTAAGATATAATACTTAAATAAGACATGCTTCACTGCGATTAATCAGTAATGCAAAAAAGCTAACACCTGTTTCCATTTAAGGCAACAGCTGATCTATACAGAAATGCTTCAGAGGCAACAATTTAATCAAGTCATATGGCAAATATTTGCATGGACAGCTATTTCTATAGAAAAATGATTGACTAAATCCTTAGAAGTGGTTCTGAAAATGAGAAGATATACAGAATAATGTTGATTTTAAATTGTGGTACTTTGCTTCCATTTGAAGAGGTTTCCTGGTTCTTCAGTAACTCCCAGTTACTAGAGCAAACAGGTCATCAGTACAAAGGCAGTAGGCAGCAGTATTTTAAATTGCAAGTTAAATAAGTGGCAACACCATTACAGTTGTTTAATGGCAGTATCGATGCTAAATACAAAATTGTAAATCCCTACTGAATTTAATTCCATTCAGCCCAGAACTTTACAATTTGGGATATAAGTAGTCCAGAGATTATACCTCCATGATCAGACATACCACTGAACCAAAAATATTTGCAGATTTTTTTCTTCCTGTTTTTATATACAGAGCTTAAAGCATCTGCAAATGGAAGACATGTCTGATGAATGGATCACTTCTGCACCATGAAAAGTATGCATATTCATTGCTTGTATGTATGTATGTATGTGTGTGATATCCGAAAATCTGCTCCTAAACTGGAAAACAAAATCAGAGAACAGCAGTCCTGCCAATCTTCCGTTAGCATAAAGGAAAAACACAACAGATGGTATTGTGCAAAGCACAATTCAGTAAAAATACAGAGAAAATAACTTTCATATATCCCATTAAACATCCATACTGGAGGTTCAAATGCTGAAAGTCCTATAACCACTATAGTTAAACATTACAGAATTGTCTGATTTTACAACATACCAGACAAAGGAAAATATAATATTTAAATTAAGCAGGCTATTTTACTTAGAAGTGATGCTGTTTTGACTTTAGGTCTAGTTGTAGAACATTCAGTTTTTACAAGCACACTGATGCTGCAACTGCAAGATGGTTGGCTACCAAATGTTCTTTCCTTCGACCTGCAGTGTTCAGGTCTGTCAGCAACCTGCTAACAGAAAACCAAGAGGGTAAGGGAGGAGTCATGAAGCATTAAACCTGTTTACCTCAGCCAGGCAGAAAGGATTAGTGGAGAATCATAGCCACCAAAACTCTGCTTTGAACCACTTTGCTCTACTCCTCTTCTTTTGTTGTCTTCCTGGACCCCTGAAGGACCCTACCTTGACGGCTCCCCTATTAGCACCCATTTAGCCTGTTCATTCTGTGAGGACAGGAGCCAGGTATCCCTGCATTAGGCAAAAGCCCTACAGTCCATTCATTCCTGCCCAGGTAGCCCAATCAGCTAATCCTCCCCCTCGTGATGCGAGTAAGGTGGTAGGGGAGGAGGCCAGATTGAACTACCTGCGCAGAGGTTTACCTTACCTTCCTACCTATTTTGCATAAGGTGACTGGCTTGGGGAGAGCTATGTGTTTTCCCATACACACTCACCTCCACCTGCTTGGCAAGCTTTCTGGCCTCTTTTACAGGTGATCACCTACTCTCCATTAGTTGTCACCAATATAGCGGGCCAATCTGTCTCCCTTCCTCAAGGACTGGCAAGCTGACATCAGCCACAGAAAACTGTGCTCCCCTGCCCAGCCCCTGAGGTATCCATGTCTCTATCTGAACATGAATCATGTTAGGCATAGGCAGGGCTTCATCCTGCTGCAGTCCTCTTCTTGGTACAAGTAAAGCTTAACTACAAGAATTTCCATATCATGCTAAGGAATATGGCATGTAGATGACACTTCAGTTGTTGTTTGTCTTTTTGGCTTTTCCCGGTAAGGGGTCGCAACAGTGGAACTCCGGTCCGCTAATGATTGACAGTAGATTTTTTTTTTATGGTGCCGAGTTGCCAGCCTGACACCCAACCTTCAGCGAAGGCATGCCCATTCACGCATGTCTTTCGAGGCCACTCGACCGCGGGGAGGACATGCAGACTCCACACAGAAGGCACTCCCTGCACACTAGCTGAGAATCAAATGGTAGATGACACTTCAGTAAAGGATATACATTTCTCATTATTCAAGAACTGGTCTTACCAAGGCTGATTGTTAGCAGTCTACTCCCCAAAATGAATTCTGGTGCAAACATCATCTCATATTCCTAGGGCAGGTAAACTTCTACCACACCTTCCCATGTTAGTGTAAGGAATGCAGATAAGATCCCTTGCCTCAACAATTTGTTAAAACCTTTACTTTTATTCATTTAACTGCATATGCTAAAGCAATTATTGGATGCAGCTCTGTGCAAAACACCTGTATGTATAAAAGTAACTAGAGAAACTGGAACTTGTGACACACGAGACATGCATTACCACAGTTATGTTCATTAGAAAGTACAGAATGTGGACAGGTAGACAATTTTCATTGTTGATACTGGCCCAGTACAAATGCACTGTGCTTTCAGCTCTGAATATAAAGAATCTGTGATTATCTGCATCATGTGTTGTGGTTTTAATGCAACCTTCATCTTATAAATGTAGAATGTGAGGAAGAACACACTAAGAGTAAATAAGCTGGCCTTATAGACACCTTTATCATGTACTGGAAAAAGTCTGGTATGGGCTTGCATCTGTGACAGATGAATTTTATTTGTGTGATACTAAGCTGTTATGTGCAGAAAATATAGCTTTGCACACCTTTATGAATTTTATCACAGGCTGGATTCTCACTCTCTGTCCTAAATGTTTTATGGCCAGAAACAGAGAGTGCTTAGAAGAAGAACATATTCTACACCTATGCAACAGCTCTTCAAGTGATATAACAGAGGATGTATATGCACCTACCTGAGGACAGGGTCTATATTACATCAATGAATGCTTAAATGTTCGAATCTCTTAAGGTCGACCTTTAGAGATTGAACATTTAAATGTTCGAAATAATAATAAAAACAAAATAAACAAAACAAAAATAAAGAAAAGGGTTTTAGCAGGGGGGCAAGCCCCCCTGCATCCCCCACACCCCGCACTACTTAAATATACCGACTCCGAGATTGCACATCATTGCACTACAGTGCGGAAATGGGAAATTTCCCCTTTACTACACTGTAGCATGATCTTGGAGTTGATATATTTAAGTAGGGGTGTGTGAGGGATGCAGGGGGGCTTGCCCCCTGCCTTCACCCTTTGTTTTATGCATTTATTACTTAGTTTTTTTATTTTTTATTTTTAAAGATTTTTGAACACGTAAATGTTTGACATATAAAGGTCGACCTTTACAGATTTGAATATTTCCGTGTTCGTTGCCCTGAGGACATTATGCCTTGCACAACTTTCAAAATGGTTCCTAAATGAGAGCTATTTAAGATTAATTTATATCTAGATGGGTTTAACGTCTGCATGAATTATATTACAGGAGCAGTTGCAGTGAAGAAATACAATAATAAATATTGACTGTATATATTACATTTCACTCCAGTACTTAAACCTGATTCTGTCATATTTATGTCCAAAAAAGGCCTCATATACACTTTAGATGAAAAAAATGTTCAAGATGTGGATGAGAGCTGAGTTCTGATAGCCATCAGCTATGAAAAGGAGATGTTTTTTTCACAAGCCACAAAACCTGCACTAATGGCTGACATGTTATCCTCATATGCATGCCTCTGCAGACATGCAAGGAAGCCTGCTGTCTAAACATAGCTTTGCAGAAGTACATGCATGGCTACCCTCTCGTGCTGCATGCTGTGCACCTCTCCTCTGGCAGATGCAAGCAGTGCAGTAGGTCAACCCACCTCCCTTCTCTTTGAATGGGCAGGATGGCATTGGTCATTTTCACTCACCCTCCTTGCTGCCTCCTCCTATGTCTATAATCATCATCCTCAACCCCCTGCTTCCCATTTTCTACATGGAGTCTGGTTGTGTCACTAGTCACCATCTTTTTCAATTCAATACCACTCTCCTATTTACTTTGAAAGTTATACCCAATTGACACAGGTCCTCTCTCATGAAATCCATCCCTTTGCTGGACACCCACATTTCTTCTTGCCTTCATCCTGTCTTTCCTAAATCTTCACCAGATTTTCTTCTACTTTCCTGCCATGTATATCCAAACTAGGGTAATCTATTTTCTTTGACCTTCACTGCAACAAAAGCTACTTTTTCTTTTGCTCTGATGTCCTCATTTCTTCATCTGTCCTACAGTGTGTATCCTACCACCCATCTCAGGAACTTCATCTCCATCACCTCTAGCTTCCTCAACTGTTATGCCTTTACTGCCCAGGTTTCTGTACCATAAAGCAGTACTGGTCACACCATTGTTACCTTACTCTTCAGCTTCTTTGACATTCTTCTATCATAAACTATCCCTGACACTCTGTAGCAGTTAGCTACAACCCCTCTGATTCTAGCTTTGATCTCCTCATTCAGACTTCCCTTCTCCTCAACCACCCCTCCCAAATACTTGAAGCTGTTAACCTGTTGTACTATTTTACCTTCTATCTCAATTCTCAGCTTCTTCTGATTTCCCCTGTTTGTTGTCATGACTACTATCTTGTCTGTATTCAGTCTCATCTTCTGTGCCTTCCATTCTGCATTCCATTCCCCTATCATTTGTTGACATTCTAGTACAGAGTTTGCTTAAAATGCCACATGATCTGCACACAGAAGCTTTGTTGATCTGTCCCTTCCTAGATGTTTGCTAATGTAGTCCATCACCACTATGAACATCAGTGGGCTCACAGATGAATCTTGATATACACCCGCTTCCACTGGTAACCCCTCTGTGTGTCCTAACACTGTTCATATTTGTGTCACTGGGTCCTTGTACGCAGCCTACACTAATTCTACCAATGTTCCCAGGACTTCAGACCATCACAGAACTGTCCAAAGCACCTTTCTTGAGATCTTGTCTTGTTCTTTCTCCCAATAAAAAGTATGCCCAGTTGGATTCTTTCTTCATATCTAGTTTCTTCTCCACTATCTGTATTATTGCAAACATCAGGTCACTTGTGCTGCATCCTGATCTGAATCCAAACTGCTCATCTCCCATCTTGCTTTCTACTACTCTGCATATTCCTTTATCAATTATCTTCTCCAGCACTTTCATGTGATAGGAGTGTAGTACTTCTTTACTGTCTGCAGTTGTGCACGTTTTGTTTGTTCTTCTACACTGGCACTACAATTCTTATTCTCCAGTCATTTGTTATACACCTTTCTCTGTACTGTTACGAGTACCCTCTGGATCCATTTCTCCCCTACCTCACCCAACATCTTGAGCATGCATGTTGTGATTTCATCTACACCTGATGCTTTCCTTGATTTCATTTATCTTAGTGCTTTTCTTGCTTCTACAAGGGTGGGCTCTTCTTGCTCTTTCATCATAGACTAGGACTAGGGCAGTACAGCTTCAGGTTGCTGGGAGTACTCCTTCTACCTGCCTTTGATGTCCTGTGGGCTGGTGATGAGATTGTTGCTGACATCACTTATGAAGGCTGTCTGATAATTATCTCCTTTACCTTTTTGTGTTTGCCTTGCAACCTGATAAATTTTCTTTGTGCCATCTGCTGAGTTAATTTCCAAAAACTTGTAGACTGGCTTTGATACCTTGCTCTTAGCTATTGCAACTGCTCTCTCTCAGCCTCTTTGTTAGTCAGCCAGCATTCCTTCTTAGCTTGATCCATCTTTTCTATCTCCCAATTTTTCCTGCACTCTTTCTTTCCTTTGATAACTTCCTGGACTTCTACATTCCACCACCAACTTTCCTAACGTTTTTTTTTTTTTTTTCATTACAGGGCAAGGCCACATATCTGTTCAATAGTTGATGGCGCAGGGGTCTAGCGGAAGTGCTGTCGCCTCACAGCAAGAGGTTCTCTGTTTCAATTCTCGGCTGGGGTGCCTTCTGTGCGGAGTCTGTATGTCCTCCCTGTGTTCATGTGGGTTTCCTCCCACATTCAAAGACATGCATCTGGAGTGTTTCTCCCCAGGCTTCCACTGAAAAATGGCTGTGTTCCAAGTCGGACTTTCCCAGTTAACAAATGTTAAATAAATAAAAATAAAATAGTTCTCACACAAGCTGTTTTGAGGTGCTGCTGGTCTTCTTCAACCCCACCTATTTCTTCTTCTTCCTAAGGTGCTAGATCCCTGAGTATCTCTTTGAAATCTTGGCCTTTTGCTCCAGTCAACTTCCAAATTGTCAGCCTAGCCTGTGTTCACCTTAGAGTCTTCTCTGATGACTTATTGCAGCTTATTGTGGTCAGCAGTGCTTTATTCTGTGGCCTGATTTTATTTTCACTGGGAATGACATTGCAACCTCTGATCCCACCCCAGTGTCCTTTCCTTATCGGGAAGAAGATTTTTTGGCCATTCTTGTATGTGATCTTGTGACTGTCTCTCTCATGTTGAACCATGTGTTGGCCACCAACAAGCCATTTGCCAGACAGAAGTCTTGAATTTATTGCTGTTGTCCGACCCATGTGGATCCAGGCAGTACTCATATCCTGTTTTGTCTTTCCCTGTATGAGCATTCATGTCTCCCATTACCAACACCAACTAATGCTATCCTGCTTTATTCAGGTGGATGCTTATTCCTGGATTATCTGAGTCACTATCAAGGCTTTGTGCTTCAGTGCTACAGACCTGGCTTGGTGTTGTTGTTTAACTTATACTGCATTCCAACATTTGGGGTGCATAGAGAGTATGTGCATTCTAGAGTCCATCAATTTGGGGTGCATACAGAGTATGTGCATTCTAGATTCCATCATTTGGGGTGCATAAAGAGTATGCACATTCTAGATTCCATCATTTGGGGTGCATAGAAAGTATGTGCATTCTAGATTCCTTAGGTTCTGTAATAGTTCAGAGGTGCCCCTCCGGACCATGTATAGGTATTCACGCTCCTCTCTGTCCAACTGAAGCATAAGCCATTGACTGATGATCTTACATGGACATGTAAACAACACAAGGGTACCAAACAACACTGCAATAATGAGAATGTTTGAAAACAAACATTGTGTTCACATTAGTGATTTATTAAGGACTGATATATTGTGTAAGAGAGGTTAGTGAGTAGCAGCTGTTGGAAAAGGAATTGAAAAGAGACTTAAAAATGTGTATTTCAGGGAGGTATGATCGTATTGGGAGGAGGCTCAATTGTGAATGCTAATCTGTTTTTTTTTTAATACCATTAAGTCATAGAATCTATTTATGTAAGAGAAGGTGCCATGCTGCTTTGAGAAATGGATGAAGTAAGATTATGGCTTCTGAAAAAAAGAAGCCAAAGTCTAAAAACTCAGATGTCTCTGAAAACTCTGCTATCAATTTTACTATAGTTGTAAGTTATAAAGGGACTGTGCATTTTTGTCTAGCGACACTGTCAGGTAATCAAAATCATTCATGATAAGCAAGTCTCTTTCTGCAAAGTTTAATATCTTATTAATGATCCATTCTAGTTCCTTTTTCCCTGTAACATTTGGTTTACAAAACAAAAAATAAATAAATAAATAATAAGATGGAAAAATGTTACCAAATAAACAAATATCAAGATGAACAAATATTACACTTTATCAGCTTTTACTTCCAGGCTGAGAAGTGCATGCAAGATATTAGACCACAGGCTATATATTCTGGAACTCTAATAGATGCCAAACATGACAATTTTCTTACATACAAACATACATACATGCATACAAATATTTCAGCCATGGGCTACAACACCCTTCCAGCCAACCAATATAATAAAATAGTCATCACCATGAAAAGAGTCATAGCTGTTCTTAAGAATATCTAAACTATTGCTTGCCATAATACAAAGGTGAAACACTTTATTATCATAATGCAATATGCTTTGACATTAACAAACACAATCAGTGCTTTCCAGTCTTTTGAACTATCTGAGTATCTAATTAGTTTCTAAGCAACTTTCCAAGCAATTACGTTTTGTGTAAGTCTGTGGTTGTGGACTACATTTCTGTTACAGATGTTCTAGGAACTATTTCATCAGCTAGAGTGTCAGGATATTCTGAACTCAAACCATCACTCTTCTGCTCAGCTTCTGGTGAAAGTGCCTCTTGGACACCTCTTTGGACTTGTCTAGAAACTTCTTTGAGCACCTTTTTACTAAAGGTGTTACAAATGCACATTGCATTTTGCACAGTAGTTATAAGACATGTTCACTTTGAACAAATACATCTGATTTTTATCTCAGCACTTTCCATCCTCGGCATACACAATAAAGTATCCTAGATTTTCACACTCTCATAATGATCTCTCCTGCCTGCTTCTCTGTGGCAATTTTCTGTATTCTCACTTTGTCACCTTTCAAAAAAATGGGTGTCTAGTCTGGTTTTGTTTAAGTCTCTCTTTTGAACACACCACACCAAAATGGCATTTGATGACCTTTATTAAAACTTTCTTAATCATAACTTAAAAACTTTCTTAATTTTGTTGAAACTTTCTTAATCATAACTCTGAATGCTCTATCCACTTTCTATAAAGAAGCTATTGAAGGATTCTCACCTGCAACTTTACTGTGTGGTACAGAAACAGTTACTATAGCAGAGAGAAAGAAGCTTCAAAGAGTGGTGAGGGTTGCAGACAAGATAACGGGCACAAATCTTCCAACCATCCAAGAACTTTTTACAAGACGCAAAAAGAGGGCATATAAAATACTTAGAGACAGACCACATCCTACATTTGGTTGTTTTGCTAGACTTTCATCTGGCATGAGGTACTGCAGCATCCACAGTAGGACCTCTAAGCTCTTGAACAGCTTCTGTCCAACAGTAAAGACTCATAAACTCTGGCATCAACTTGGACGCCTCTTACCTCCAAATGTGATCTCACTAGTAATAGTAATACTGAAAATTATACATTATTTAATTCACTGTAGTTAATTTATTCTTACAGAAGCCCAATCTCTTTCTCTTAAAAGTGCAATTGCAATAATTCCTCATGTGCAATATTAACAAACTGCCTTTTCTCCTGTTTTTTGTGTGCAGTATTATTTGTAAGCCAAGCCGCGGTGGTGCAACGGTAGCGTTGTCACCTCACAGCAAGAGGTTCTCCCATTCGATTCTCAGCTGGAGCGCCTTCTGTGTGGAGTCTGCATGTCCTCCCCATGGTCAAGTAGCATTCAAAAGACATTCGTGAATGGGCGTGCCTTTGTTGAAGGTTGGGCATCGAGCTGGCACCATGGCACCTTAAAAATCTACTGCCAATCATTAGCGGACCAGAGTTCCGCTGTGGCGGCCTCTAACCGAGAAAAGCCGAAAGAAAAACAACATTATTTGTTCATATGTTTAGGTTTACATGTATGGGTAGTTTTACCTGACTAGAAATAGGATATAGGGAGCATTTCTTTATGTGTATTAGTCATTAGAATAGTTGTGTATACATCGTCTTATTCTTTCTATACTTAAATTGCCTCTGTACTCTGATGATGAGCTGATACCCAAAATTTCGTCTAGGTTGCACTTGTGTTTCCTAAATGACAATAAAGTTTTCTTTGACTATTTGAATCTTTGAATCTTTATTGAATGGCATTCTTAATGTATTAATCACAGCATCAGCATCCATGTAACAATTTACTAGGGCAACATATTCCCTGCTCACCTTGCCAAAATAAGCAGCATCGCCGCCACCACCGCTTGCTTACTCTCAGTTATCAAAGCAGTGTTGCACCAGTCTCTTTCATCCCCCAAACTCCTTCAATCCAACACCCAACACCAGAGGGGGAACAGAAGAGAGACAAGCCTGGCCCTCTTCTCCACTCACCAGCCTGACACAGGCTGTTCCCCCTCACTTACTGCAAAACCTTCGCCAAACCTTCTAAAAACAAAGTCAAGAGTGCATTAAATAAATCCAACCCACACTTACTCAGGTTCACACCATCCTGTCTGAACCAAACTGGGTGCCTGTTATCAAAGTCCCTATGCTCTATCATATGAATACCCAAACTCACAAGTTGCCTTGCCAACCTAAAATTAATAAACCAAAGAGCTTGCTCTATAGTCATAAATTTGGCAGCATTTCTCCAAAATAAATGTGGTGCTATTTTAGACCACACAATATTCATACTTGGATATACCCTCTTTAAAGTAGCTAAATCGTCTAATACCCTATACAACAACTGTAGCTTTGGAATTACTCCCAAATTGTTACCTGTCAAATGAGCCACTAAAACTCATGGAATCCCAAGTCATGACTGCATGTCCTCAAACTTTTCCACAAGCTGATGCCATCTGAGGCCTCCGATACCATGCTATATGACTTTCCACCCGAAGTGATGTAAACCCAACTCACTGCTATCTGGCCTAACTGCAGCCCACTTTGCCACCCAATGAATAGAGGAATGACCCAAAATGACAATCTCCTTTCCTTAAATAAAAAAAAAAAAAATTAAATTACTAAAACAACCACATTAAGAAATTATCTAAAATAAGACAAAAGGCATTTGAAGACCAACAGCCCATCCTTTTAATAACCTCAACTGACAGTTGATCCTGATATTAGTGGTGCATGTAAACATTTGTGTAGTATTAATGATGAGTCTAAAGTGAGTTTTAGCATTGGAATAAAGAGTAATATGAATAGTCATTGTGAAAATGATGTTGTGGCAACAGGGCTAAGTAGTACTGATTTAGAGCCTAATGTAATTTCCTGTATAGATCAGGCACCTGTTGGTAGTTTTGGCTCATTTGTATTTTCTGCCTATAGTGAGGAGTTTGATTCTAATGCTGATTTAAGTATTTATTCGACTCCTCTTATTTCATGTGAAAACAATGATGTAATTATCAATTCTGCTTGCAAAGGCATAGGATCAACCATGGGTTCAGTGGAATCAAGCTTTGATGAGGGAATTGAATGCTTGATTCAAATTGCAGAGGAACAATTGAAAATGGCTAATGGGGGGTGTATTAGTAACCCTGTGGTAGTATGTAATACCCATGGTGATTATAAAGTTTATAACTATTCAAGTAAGGTTATTGATTTACGACATGTTGAGTTGCTATCAAAGGGATCTACCTTTGTTCCCCTTGTGAGAGGTAATTTAAGTGACATTTTGATTGATTTGAAGTTATTAACAAGGAAGATGAATTTGAAATTAATGTTTCACGATACTCCTGGCGGTCAAAGGGCCATTTTAAGAAAGCCTAGTAAGTTTATGCCTCCTTCCAATAATACTGTAGGCTTGTTTGAAAAGATTTGCGAACTTGATATAAGAGAACATATTAATAGGAGTAAGTCCAAAAGTGGATTTGAGGAATCCAGTAAGGCAAATAATTTAACTAGGGAAGAATATGTCCTATTAAATGAATTGGTTAGAGATCAGTCTATTAGGTTTATGAAGCCAGACAAGGGTAGTGGTTTAGTAATCATGGCTAGGAACGATTACATTAATCACATGTTGATTATGTTAAATAGTGACACGTATGAGGAAAGTAGTTTAAATCAAGTTAATATTGCTTATGCTAAAGTGAATTTGTTAGTGGAGGATTTACTAATGCAAGGGCAAATTGATGAGTTGGAATATTCTTACATTAATAATGAGTATCTTGTGGTGAGTAGCATCTTTGGAATCCCTAAGATACATAAAGGGCTGGACAACGTTAAGTTTAGGCCTATAGTTGATGGTAAACGTAGTAAGACTTGTTTTATAAGTAAATTTTTGGATTGTCAGCTACAAAAAGGGATTAAGTTATTTGATTACATCACCAAGGATTCTTGGCAGTTTTTGGAAAAGTTAAGAACTGTAGAAATTAGTGATAATACGATTTTGGTTACCTCTGATGTTGTTAATCTTTTTTCTGTTATACCTAATGACATTGGTTTAGAATGGTTGGAGCGGCAGCTTTTTAAAACTGGGTTATATGATCAGGATCGTATAAATTTACTTGTAACTTTAATGGAGACAGTATTAAACAATAATTTCATCTTCTTTGAAGGACTATATTTCAAGCAAGTCACAGGTGTTGCTATGGGGGCGGCTTGCGCCCCCATTTATGCAAACTACATCATGTAATTTTGGGAGCAGGAATATGTTTTTGCAAGCAGGTTTAAGTCTAAAATTCGGCACTACACCCGTTTTTTGGATGATTTGTTCATAGTATGGGATGGTAGTGTCGAAGATGTCAATTGTTTCATGGAGTACATCAATAATACAATATATTTTTTGAAGTTTACCCATGCCTTTAGTAAAGAGGGAATCACATACCTAGATGTTAATTTGAAAATTGATCGAGCATGCCTTTATTTCTGCTATTCATAGAAAAGCTACCTTTTCAAACTCGTATCTTAGTTATTCCAGTTGGCACCCTGACCACCAGAAAAAAGCAATTGTTAAAGGTCAGATGGTCAGGGCTGCCAGGATGACTAGTGGCGAGTTGGATTTTTTGAGGGAGGTAGAATTCATTATGGGCATGTTCACAAGGAGAGGATATCCTGAGAGTATGTGTAAGGATATAGCAGATGAAGTTAAGTGAAAGAGAGTAAATGGTACATATTGGTCATTATTAAAGGGTAGATTGAATAATGAACCCCCAACGATAGGTATGGATGATACTGTCCTTATGGTTAACAATCAACTTGAATTTAGTAAAGTAGCTGTGGATAGTGCTGATAAGGAGAGTCAGGAATGTGGGATTTATTTCATTACCACTTATTCATTTGATGCACCTTATATTAGGGATATAGTGTTCAACAACTGGAAGTTACTTAGACTTGATAAGTTGGTATGGGAAAAGTTAGGTAGCCCTCCTAGATGTGTATTTAGAAAGGCAAAATCATTTAAGCAATTGTTAGAGAAGGGAGGTAATGTTTGTAATTCTACTGGGAGGCACATTGGGAATTTTAAATGTGGTAGATGTAGTGTGTGCCATCTGGTATGTCCTACAAATTCTAAGTTCAATGTGGCTGGTGTTTCTATTAGGCTCAGTGGACACTTTGACTGTTACACCAAGAATGTGGTGTATGTAGCACAATGTGGTCAATGTCCAGCATACTATGTTGGTAAAACTAGTAGAGCCCTTAGAGACCGTATCATAGAGCATCAGTCAGATATAAGATTAAAGAAAATAAACAATGCATTGTATAGGCGCATTGAATCAAATAGTGGGCATACATTTAAATTTTGTGTAATTCAACAAGTGGTTATGGATGTACAGGGTAAGGTCCTCGATCTTTACCTTGACATTAGTGAAATGAGGTGGCAATTGAAATTGAATGCCATGGTATTCCCTGGCATTAATGATTACATCACCATTGCCCCAATTTTAAAATTAAAACATATTCTTGGATAAAGGGGTTATAATTATTGAATTTTTTAATGTTCATTTATTGTTTGTTTTAAATTAGTACTGCATATGATTAATTATTCAGTACATTTTATAGTATTGTATTAGTGTGTTCAGTTTACTTTAAGTAAAATGAATGTTAATTAATCAATTAAGTAATGATGTCATGTCTTGTTCCTATTTAAGTGTGTAAGGTTGTAATTGGTTTTACTTGTATTCTGAAGAAGTCTGAATAAAGACGAAACCTAGGTAAATTTGTTTGTGGTTGGTTGTGTTTCACAGAGTCAAGAGCTGGTCCTTGTTTTATAAAACTCATGGAATCCCAAGTCATGACTGCATGTCCTCAAACTTTTCCACAAGCTGATGCCATCTGAGGCCTCCAATACCATGCTATATGACTTTCCACCCGAAGTGATGTAAACCCAACTCGCTGCTATCTGGCCTAACTGCAGCCCACTTTGCCACCCAATGAATAGAGGAATGACCCAAAATAATGACAATCTCCTTTCCTTAAATAAAAAAAAAAAAAAAAAAAAAAACATTAACCACACACAAGCCACATTAACAAATTATCTAAAATAAGACAAAAGGCATTTGAAGACCAACATCCCATCCTCTTAATAACCTCAACTGACCTACCTTCTCTTGCTAAATCAGAAACCCTTCCAATGTGAAAGGAGTGAGTCAAAAATCTATCTGCTGGAAAACCAATACACTGAAAAGCCCTCCTCATCACCCAGACAAACTGATTACCCATAATCACCTTACCCCCTCTCGACTGAAAAACCAAATCCTGAGGATTCCCAGCATAAGTCCACAGTAACCTCCTAGCCCAACCCACCGGACACAACAAGTCATTGCTGTTGTTTTCCAGACCTGTTTGCATGGCTCTCCTCATCTGATCAGTCTTAGATCTACGCAACCAAATCTGCACTGTCACAGAAAATACTATTGCATCCTGCCAAACCAGCAAACCTAACTGTGACACCCAAAAGACTCCATGATACATCTATAATGACATCACCCACAAAATATAATCAGCTCAGTCACCATTAACTAAAGCTAAACCCCACAACAAAACCTTCAGAACCTATCTTGTCATCAGCCATCACCTGTTCATCTTAATGCCAGCAGCTCTACCCCATCCCTTCAACATACGAGCCACTGTCCAGGATGTAGTAAAATCCTACAACCCCTCCATTTGTGCAAATATACTGATAGCAGCCAGGTCCACCTTAACCAAATGAACAGCCTTACCTTGCACCAAGCCCAAGCCAAGTATTGCAATAACAATTCCTCTGAGCAAACTTACTCTTTTGCAGGCAGCTGCAAAATAAATGTATCAAAATCATGTAATGCCCTACCATACACCTTCCTTGTAGAAATTGCCCAAGATCACTGCACCAACCATCTTGTTACTTCAGACTAATTTGCCACACATCATCTGACAACATCATCGGTTCACCCACTGCCTCTGAAGCTAACTCCCAGAACCTAGAATACTGAAAACACGTCAAACTATCAGCAATGCTGTTCCTAGCAACTCTGCAAAACCAACTTCCATAATACTAACAAAAGCAATTCAGATTTCACTGTCACCCATCCTCAGAAACTCTGAAATCCCTGGATTGAAGTAGATATTGCTCCCACTTCGACCGGAAGTGAAAAATGAATTATCAAGGTGCTGCTTACTGTGATGGATCTGAAGTCTTCTTAAGACTCTAAGGTCTTGCTGGCTGGATTCTGCTGAAATCAAAGTCTAGTTATAATTGCATTCCCAGTCTGTTGCCCACAGAAACTTGCAGAATATACACTGATGCAGCACCAAACTCTGTCACCTTAAGAGCAGTAACCAATGTTTGTTTGTCTTTTTGGCTTTTCCCGGTTAGGGGTCACCACAACAGAACTCCAGTCTGCTAATGATTGGCAGTACATTTTTATGGTGCCGAGTTGCCAGCCCGATGCCCAACCTTCAGCGAAGGCACGCCCATTTACACATGTCTTTCAGAAGCCACTCGACTGTGGGGAGGACATGCAGACTCCACACAAAAGGCACTTCAGCCGAGAATCAAACAGGAGAACCTCTTGCTGTGAGGCAACAATGCTACCGCTGTACCACCGTAGCTGGGAAGAGCAGTAACCAATAAATAACTTTTTATAACAAACCACATGGACTACTGTTGCAGCTTTAGTTACACTGTAGCACTTTTTACTTTGTGTTCAGCATAAATGATAACTTTCCTGTGCAAAATACCTCTCCTAACAATTTCATTTGCTATAGTCTTTTTATAGTGTTTTTACATCCTGTTTTTCTCCTTCGTACTCTATTTTAGACTTTGCATGAAAGCATCTGTTTGCTGGTGTTTGCAGAAAAATATGTTTTCATCCTGTAAAGAAATAATGCTGGTATTGTCTTTTAAGGAAACATCTTGTGCAAATGCTGACTTGATGAAAGTATGTCCATTCAAACTTCCCTGGTTAACAGTGTCATATGATAGAAACGTGTACAGATTGTTTTCCTGTTGTCCATTCTTTAAGGAATCAGGTTAATTTTCTTACTGACAATGTGAAATGCATACATCCTGTTTTTTAAATTATTGCTAAGTCTGTAAGTGGTTAGCTTTCTTGCTGACAGTGTAAAATGCATACATTCTTGCTGATTTTGAAGGAAAACATGTCCATTAAGCAAATTCCTTATTTTTCAAGCCACATAGTATGAATGCTAATCACATATTGCTAAACTCTATTTCTACATTTACGCAAGCTTTATTTAACAGAATTGCTTTCAACCTTTTATTCACTGTTAAATACACTCTAACAGGAAGTGAACCTGGATTGACCAAGTTACCTTCCCAGCAGCCACACTGCACCACTGGATGTACTCCTGCACACTTTGAACAATGTGCATGAACCTGCATACTGCGTATGAATAATGCCCCACATTAAAGGCCCAGCACACTCCAGCCCTTTCCCTCCTAGCTTACCCCCTCTTTTAGCACCCCCAAAGCTATCCATCATAGTGGCTAACCAGATGTCAGGGTGCCTAATTTCCCAACACAGTGACTGAGCCACTGCTTTCCACTTACAAAATTGTTGATCATGCCACAACCAGGTTTTCCCCACCCACAGAATTTGTGCCTCACAGATCATGAGAAAATAAGCCAGAAGTGGTTATGCTAGGGAGTTATCCTTTTCCAATCAAGCCACCATGTAGTACACAAAACCTAATACCCAATTGTCCCATGTTCTAGCTTGCAGCTTACCTACTGTCCTCTACCCCAAATCTGCTAAAGCTGCTAGAAGATCTTTGCTATTTGCTGTGTACAATTCCAGCAAGCATTGAACACCCTCAACATCAATTAACTCAAAGATATCAACATGCTCACCCTTCCAGATCTTTTCTTTAATGGACACCGGCATGGGAGGTGTCATAAAGACCTTCTCCTTTCACTTGATCTAAGGCCTGTGTAGCTGACAAATCAACTGGTCAGATCCCAAAATCTGAACCCACCTCTTGCTGTTGTGACTGCACCTTGCCACTGGACAACCCTAAACTCCCTATTGTCAACCTTAAGCTACCTTTCCCACTGAATGTATTCACCTGGATCTGCCCACCTTCATCAAACACCTCCTGATCCTCTGCAACATTTACCATTTCCCTGGCAGCTGAAGTGACTCCCCATCTCCACCTGCCCCCGGGCTAGTCCCAAACTGCACCAAGTCTGACATGTCTATGTGAACTTCCAGCAATGTATCATTACCTGTGACCACATTGTGCACAGGTCCAGTGGCTAGAACTTCCAAAGTGGCATTGTCTGTTGATTGCCATGCTCATTTCCCTTGGGCCCCTGACCTGGTCTTCAGGGATCTTAAGAGACCCACAGTGAATCACATTTTCTGTCTAGCAGTCACAAAGTTCAAACACTAAGACATAGATGAAAATGGCTCAAATCACAAAGATTCAAATAAAAAAAGCTTTGAATCATACAGATTCAAAGAAAAGCAAAAAAGCTTTTTTGACCTGTACCACCCCTCACCTCCTGCTAATTAAGTATACCAACCCTCAGATCGAGCTACAGTGGGGGAAGGGTAAATTCCCCAATCCCCACTGTACCATGATGTCACACACACATAAACTGTGGCAACATTTGAAAAGTTCAAAAGCGACAAAACATTCAAACACTCACACACATAATCACCTGTACACAAACAAAACACACTAAAACTAGTGGACTCATAGCCTCAAACATGAACACAAACAAAAAAAAAAAAAGATAGAAAAAAAAAACTTTTAGAAAGCTTATAATATGATTTACAACCAAAACACATTACTGTCTTCCTTAAAGTACACGGATAAAACCTAAACCCACACAACCACACTCACAGCTATATAAAAAAAAACAGTAGCGAAACATGTTTTACATGTGGGGGCTTCAACCCCCCACCTGATATAGTGACTCTGCCCCCACAGCCTTGTAATTAAATATACACAACTCCACAACTGATGCTACAGTTCATTCTTTGCTACACTGCTATAGTCAACAGAACCACTTTGACTATAGCAGTGATCAACTAACCCTGATTTGGATGGAGAATATTAACATTTTATATATATATATATCCACACCCCCTAACTATATATTCTAATTTCAGGATCTCACTACAGTGGGGAAAAGGGCATAATCCTTGAAAGTTCATGTTTAGGTGATGAGTTTTCAGTCAAATGGGTTTTCAGTGTTTTGAAATTTCGGTGTTATGGTCTCAGTCAAATGAGTATCTATCAAATGAACTTTCGATCATATGAAGTAGACCCATATATATATATGTGTGTGTGTATATATATATATATATATATATATATATATATATATATATATATGTATGTGTGTGTGTATATATATATATATATATATATATATATATATATATATACATATATATATATATATCTATGTATAAATATATATATATATATATATATATATATATATATATATATATATATACACACGCACATATATATATATATGGGTCTACTTCATATGATCGAAAGTTCATTTGATAGATACTCATTTGACTGAGACCATAACACCGAAATTTCAAAACACTGAAAACCCATTTGACTGAAAACTCATCACCTAAACATGAACTTTCAAGGATTATGCCCTTTTCCCCACTGTAGTGAGATCCTGAAATTAGAATATATAGTTAGGGGGTGTGGAGGGGCAGAGGCAGAGCCCCCTACATACTTCAGACATTTTAAACCATACACATGGATACTTATAACTGCAATGAATAACTCTTTGCAAAAAACAATATTTACCTAAACTATGTGGGGGGCTATGCCTCCCACACCCCCTCTAACTATATATTCTAACTCCATGATCACACTACAGTGGGGAAAATGGCATATATCTTTCACTGTAATGTTTAGGTGCTATGAGTTTTCAGTCAAATGGGTTTTCAGTGTTTTGAAATTTCGGTGTTATGGTCTCAGTCAAATGAGTTTCTATCAAATGAACTTTCGATCATATGAAGTAGACCCATATATATATATATATATATATATATATATATATATATATATATATATATATATATGTGTGTGTGTGTGTGTGTGTATGTGTATATATAGATATATATATATGTGTGTGTGTGTGTGTGTGTGTGTGTGTGTGTGTGTGTCCATGCAAATTAGACACAGTGATGCAGGGCTCCCTCACTGCACTTGGATCTCTGATTCTGTTCCTGGCAAGTGGTGCCTTCTGCATGATTTTTTCTTGGTGTTCTGGCTTCCTTATACATACTTAAGAGATCCTGTAGGTGAATTAACAACACTTCAAACTTCCGACACCTATGTGTTTGGGCATGGGTGTGTGTGTGTGTGTGTGTGTGTGTGTGTGTGTGTGTGTGTGTGTGTGTGTGTGTGTGTGTGTCTATTTATAGGCTCTAACTCCCTGTATCCCTGAAGTACATAAAACAGCTATTGGAGAATGAATGATTCTTATTTGCTTATGATGACTGCCCAGTATTTTGTCAGTTTTATAGAATATTCTTTCATTGTGATGGTACAAATATAATTTCAACAGAAGAAAGCAATTTGAATCCATAGAACATTCTACCACATAAAAAGTACAAAAGTCAACAATATAAAACTTTATTTGTAAGATAGTAAACAGCTCTTCTAGCAGACAAAATCCATGTGCAATTATTATAATGGTTCTAATTTATGAAACCTCATCAGATAAGCCACATTGTATTTGATTCAGTATTTTACTATAATGAGCACCAACACCAGCTAGCACAGCTGATTTGAACTCTATACAAATATAAATACTATAAATGTTTAATGCCTGTTGTAAAATGTTTAAAATGTTATGCATATTAAATATTATATTTTGCTTATTTGCTTACTTTGCTAAATATTTGTAAATCTTTTTTAACACCTTTATGAAATTATCACTTAAAGCATAAGCACACATACATTATTAGAAAAGAAAACAAGCCATAATAACATTTTTCGTGCATTATACATTACACATCTGCATTCTTTCTTTTTAACAGCTGCCATTCTCACTCCAACATTACTTGAACTGTTCAATACCTGCCTTCCTTTAAACCTCACTCCTCCTCCTGAAAATTATTCTGCATGTATTGTTCCTACAAATTCTGATTATTTCTAAGTAATTCGCTCCTCCTTTTTGATGATCCCACTTTCAGTCCTTTTATCTCTTTAACAATATTAAATACTACAATTGCAGTTCATTTAGATTTTGATTTCCATTTTCTAGTCATTACTTTTTTTGGCAGCCAATAACATTAAACTTAATGAAGCCTTACTATGCCTAGGGAATTCAGATCCTGTGTCCCAGCTCAAACTAAGTTTCCTCAGTTATGCCATATGTTCCTCCAGTTTTTCTGATACAGCACTGTGTAGGGAAGTTTTAAAATCTACCAATTCATTATACTCCCCAAAACATGTTCCAGGATATCTCTTTCTTTCTTGTTATACCTCCAGCATTTGCTATCTACTTAAAGTAAAATTGTTTTCAGTCTATTTAGGGTACAAAAACACCTACACAAACACTTCCAAGCAAAAATCCTACTGGAATTTGTTAAGATTTGGGTGACATACATATATCCTTCCATTGTTCTTTTATAAATTGCATTTCCAGTCTGCCTTCCCAATATTTTTAACCTCTGATTGATTCTTACAGTTATCATGCAATATCTCATATGCCATACTAAGTCTCCCTTTTTAAGAGCAGCTTCTATTCTAGACTCAATTAAAAACTCTCCCAGAGCTGGTCTTTCCCTTAGAGCTGTCCCATCCCTTTCTCTTCTCCTATATTCTAATATCAATCACTGGTAGGGGAGGCAATTTCAAACCTGTAGTCTAAGCATCTGCATGGCCCCATTACACTGGATTACCTTCCCGTCTGTAGTTATTTGCCCTCATTACATTGGCTCCAGTTATCTCCAGTAAATTCTAACCTTATCTTGAATATTTTCCGTACCCCTGCTTACAGTCTTCCCCTTTCTTGATTCCAGTGTTGCCATATTTCTTAAAATGCTTTCTGCAACTTTATGAATATAATATTCTCCATGGCTATTGATAGTCTCCTTTAGGATCTGCATCAAAAATTCTACTCTCTCTCCTTATTTCTTTAATCCTTCACCCCCGCTTCATCATCATCCCTCTCCACTCATGGTATAACCTTCTGCTTGTGTTATGTATATGACTCTTAAGTGAGTAACTATAAAATATCCTTAAAAGTTAGGCAATCCTAAACTACCTTGTTCTATGGGGAGGGTCAACTTATCCACTTAACTGTCACCATCTTCACCTCCCAAATAAATTCATTCACCTCTTTATTAATTACTACCCACACCTTCGCCTTTCTTTTATAAAAATATGCCTAACCTGTATATAAAACTAAAGGCACAAAACATTTTCACTGCTATTATTTTATTATTCATTTCCATAAAAAAGAGCTTCCAGCTCCTTTGTTTTTGTATTATCTGTTGTTTAGCATCTTCTCACATATATTTAGCTGCCATAACAGAATCATTTTTAATCCATACTCCTAAATACCTCGTCTTATTGTGTCCCCATAAATATGGGTATTGCTGAACCAGTTTATAAATAGGTACATAATTTAATGTAGTAACCTTTGTTTCATCTTCATTAATTTTATATCCCAAAAAAGACTTAAACTGTCTCAGAATGTTCCATAGCACTGAAATGTCCTTTTCTGGATTTACCAAGTACAAAATAATACTGTCCGCAAATAAAGCCAACACTTCCTGATTATCAAACCAAGCATATTCATGAATTTCTGAGGGCCTGATTTTCTTTGCAAATGTCTCTAAATATAAAGCAAATAACAAAGGGGAAAGAGGTCACCCCTGCTTAGTTCACCTATTCAAATACAGCTTATCAGAAAGACCCCACATACACCTTAATTCTTGCCTCTGATCTTATATCCTCCTAATTAGCCCTGTTACTGCATCAGGGAATACAAATGTTTCCATTGCCATACTCATAAAATCCCAGATTACTCTATCAGATACTCTCTCTGCATAAAGACCCACCACCAACAACAGCATTTTCTTACATTCTACCTTCATCTGTATCATCATTGTTCTATTAATGGTGTCAGATATTTGCCTCTCTCCCATAAAGCCACATTGATCCATACCTATCAATTTTGGCAACACCTTTGCTGTTCTCTTAGTACAAACATAAACATTTTATAATCATGGTTTTAAAATTTAAATTAGTATACATGAAGCTGGGTCTGATGGCCTTAACCCTGTTTGGGTAATAGAGCCACCATAGCCTTTCACTTTTAAATGCTTGTAAACAAAATTTACAGATCATTATCACTTTCTTCCCTCCTAACTTTCAAACTTTCACAGGATTACCATCTCCTCCTGGAGACTTCCATGTGGATTGATTAAATATCACAATTTTTATCTCATCTCCTCTTATCTTAACTATTAATTGTTGAACCTCATTTTCTTCTAACCTTGGCATAATTAAGTCTTCCAGAAATACTTCCATTTGTGCTTTTTATTGGTTTCCACATTGCACAAATTGGTGAAATATCTTGTAATATCTGTATAGGAACTCTGGTTATTCTTCTTGTCATAGATTCCCAAGTTTGCTGAAAACTCCTGCTTTCTGTTTGCAAAATCATTGTGCTAAAAGTTTCTGTGTTCTGGAGTTGTTCTCAAAATATAGCTTCTTAACAGCAATCATTCTAAACACATGCATATTATCCAAATACTCTCTTATTTTCCTTTTAGCACTGTGAGATTCTCCCTATTTTGTAATACTTTATCCTTTGTCAACCCCTCTAAATACCTCCTATTACTTCTTAAACTTAACTCTTTCTCCTTTATTTCTACCTTATTTTCAAACTGTATTTTCATTTTGCCTCACTCACTAGAAATTTATATCATCCCTAATAACTCTCAAATAATTTCCAGTACCCTTCCTTAAATTCCTCTCTTGTTAAAACAGGTAAATAGAAAACAACCAGGGTGTCATTTTTGTTTCATCACCCTGCTGAAGCTTTTAATTAAATGCACATGCTACTGTGAAATATAATTTCTATCAAGTCTAACCCAATTATTGTACCTAGTGAAATAATATGTAAATTCTGAGTTCCTACTACTGATTTAATATCTTCTGTAACAAATTGTTTCATAAGTATCTTCAGAAATCTACCTGCTATTGTTATATTTTGCCTTCTGCAGCTTCACAAATTACAAATCAAGTTCCATTCCCCACCTATAAATAATATTCCCTGCTGAAATCTGCTTACTTCTCCTAAAATGTTCATAAACTCCATAATACCAGCTTTTAGTGGAATATAATTGCATTCCAATAGCCCCTTACTACCACAAATCTACCATTGTCGTATTTCCCCTCTTCTATCACTATCAGAGTCCCCCTAGTAATCAATATTATTACTCCAGTTATCCTTTGTCCCTGATATTCCTCTGTATATGAAATCCTTTCTTTATCAAATCTATGTTCATTTCTCTCCAAATGTATCTCCAGAAATGCTGCTATTTGCACCTCACATTTCTTTATATAATTCAATACTCTTTCATTTTTATGTCTAAAGGATCATTTATATTCAAAGATAATATGTACATAGCAGCAATTATGACAGAAAGCTTATGTCCCAACCTATTACACATGGAATTTTTTTTTAATATATATTTTCAACTTTTGTCTTACATGCACAGACTGCTTGGCTGGTTTATATTTTATACAGCTGTTTCTTCTCATCTTCTATTTGGATCTAAGCCATATTTTTAAGACTTTGTGCTTTAATAAAAACCCTGAAACAAAAAACAATTTTCAGAACCTCCATCCCCTCTTAACTCAGAACAAACACACAACATTATGTAAATTTTCAACAAATGAAGTTTAACTCATTCCCTCTAGTACAGCTGTTTTGAGTATGTAACCTTAACTCCCAATGGGTGTGGTTTCAGCTTTTAAAAATATGAAGTTATTACCTGACAGTTCTAACAAATACTCATAGACAGCAATCAAATATCAACTCTATTGTGTTTGCCATAATGTATGCTTCAAGATAAAATATTCTGATACCTTGTATGTAGCATGGTTTTGGAACTATTAATGCAAACATGAACAAGCAATATTTGACACCTATAGGCACAGTAGGAGGTAACTGCAGAAACTCTTGGAGGTGCACTCAGCTGTAATGAGTTACCATCCAGATAAGATCACTTACCCCAAACTGACAGCTGCATTCACAGGCATTATCTAATTTAAAATCAATGTTACCCATGCAAAACCACACATTAAAGCCTGTGTCCCCACTTACACTTATTGCTGTCTGTGCTTTTCTTATTTGTATTACCCTCACAGAGTGGAAAAAAAACAGCTTGCACACATTCAGAAAACTATCTTTTAGCCCTAAGAAAAAGTGCACTGGCTACCATTAATAAAACCAAATTGTGCACTCTTCTATTTATTGCATTAAAGTATTAAGGCTGCTCCTTCTTATTCACTTCCACTAATTTCAGACTTTATTTTTCACTGAATTACTTACCGTCACACCTTTAAATGTTTACTTTCTTTCAGCAATGAGCATTCAGAACTTTCATGATTAATTGCTTACACTTGCAGACAATTAGTCTCCAAGTAAAAGTAGTCAGCAATGAGGGGAAAAAACTAAGAACTTTAAAGATGCTTGAAGCAATATTTGTTCATTTCACTCAGAATATAATGTACAGACTTCTCCTGCCAACTTCTTTCAGCTGCAGACATCATGCCTCCCCTAATGAAAGAAAAAAAGATAAACTCATAACATTGTAAATTCAAGAAACTTTTTTTCATGCCATTCATCATTTCACCTAATTTTTCAAACTTATTTCTTAAAAATAAATCTGTCCACAGCTCAAGCCAAGAACATTGAGCCAGACATCCACCATTGTAAAAACAAGGGAAATTATTATCTTAATTATACATATAATATAATCAGTACATTTTACACCCTATCCCCACCTGAACAGCTAAAAACACATTATATTAACTTAAACTTGCTTTTGTCCAGCCTTTCTTAACTTGTTACAGTGTAAAACCTATATTATGTATTATCATTAAGAAAAAGTACTTGTTTAATCTAATATCTTTAACTTATACTGCAATCACATGTAAAATACTCTTAACTGCACAACATACAAAACTGCTTTACAAAAAAAAATCATTAAATTTACATAATGAAATGTTTTCTACAAATATTAATAAGAACAAAAATGGTTTTACTTACAGTTTTTCTAAACAGTAATTATATAATGTGGAGTATATCCCTTAAAGCCTACCCACACACAAATTTAACAAATTCAAAAGAATTCCAGTCTTTCTCAGCCATATTTTCTTGCAAAGCCATATTTCATAAATGTGATTGACATTTTATATTCTCCTTTTTATTCACTAGTTTTAGTGCTGCTGGTCAGTTTCCTGATCATCTCCATCTCCCATCACCTGACTCTGATTCAAGTACAAGATAGTGACATAACTGTAGTTGCAAACATTATACATCACACACCATATTGACATGAATGACAAACCATATTGACATAATTGTCGTTGCAAACATTATACATCACTTATAATCTATCCAGTCATCAGCCAAATATTACATATCTCATTCAAATCCTGCCTTCTTTTAAACCTCATTCCTCCTCTGCATGTATTGTTCCCACAATTTCCATTTTTTCTATGTAATTTGCTCCTACCCTTTTCTAAAGATCCCAATTCCAATAGTTTTTATCTCTGTTATTATATTCACTGCTTCTAGTGCAGTTAGTTTAGACTTTGATTTCCATTTTCTAGTAATCACTTTTTTAGCAGCTACCGCAATTAGCCTCAACAAGGCCTTACTACATCTAGGCAATTCTGATTCTGTATCATAGCCATAGCCGACCTTAGGCATAGGCCAACTAGGTGGCCGTCTAGGGTGCCGCTCTAGCAGCGGTGCTTTTCTAGTATTTATTTGGTGTAGGTAGACTAGGATAGGGGCACCAGGTAGTATGTTGGGGGCACTGTGGAGACCTTTTGCCTAGGGCACCAGATGAACTAAGGCCACTCCTGACCATAGCTCAAAAAATCATATCCTTAACTACACCAATTTACTCACCCAGTATTTCGAACAGAGTAGTCTTCAGGGAATCTTTAAAATCTGAAGAAGTCCTGTGGTGTATTCAGGATGAAAGCGCTCAATCATTTGAATAAAATTTTGGATTTTATCCAAAGGTGGGTTATCTGATTTTTGCTTATTTTACACTTGCTAATCACACAGACAGTTGGAATAATTATCAATCTTATGGACACTATGTGAGTCTTTTTTGGGTTGAATCTTTAAAGTCTTCCAACTCATTACACACCCAGAAAATATGTTCCCGACTACCTCTTTTTTCCCCATCACACCTCTAACAATTGCTGTCTACCTGAGGAAAAATTCTTTGACATCTACTTGGGGTATAAAAATACTTATGTAAACATTTCCAAGCAAAGATCCTAAATCTTTTAGACTTTGTTACATATCTGGGAGACATACATATACCCCCATTGTTTCTTTGTGAACTGCTTATCCAATCTCTCTTCACAATCCTTTCTTACATCCTCTGATTGATTCTTATAGCTATCATGCAATATTTTGTATGTTCTGCTAACTATTCCTTTTTTTAACAGCAGCTTTTTTTCTAGAGTCTACTAAAAACTCTACAAATGCTGGTCATTTGCTTAGGATCCACCTATTTCTTTCCCATTCCTACACTCTAATATCCGTCCTTAATAGGGAAGGCAATCTCTAGCCTGCAGTTCAAATAAATTGTTGGTCTCGTCCCATTCTACCTTTCCCTCTCTAATTACTTGCTCCCAATATCCAGTTATTTTGCCAGTTTTTTCCAATAATTTCCAGCCTCCTCTTGCCTATTGTCTGTACCCTTAATTGCAGTCATCCATATCGGTAGACTCTCCTTTCTCCATTCCCATGTTGGCTTAGTTCTTAAGATACTTTCTGCTATTTTATGCATATAATATTCTGTATGGTTATTGCTATTATCCTTAAGGATATGCATACAAAATCCCAGACTCCCTTTGTTTCTTGAGCTTTCACCCTGTTACATCATCATCCCTTTTTACTTTGAATTATAGGTTTCTACTTGTACTATGTACAGGAACCTTAACTGTGTATCTCTGAAATACCCCTTCAAATTGGGTAATCCCAAACTGCCTTGTTCTATTGGGAGAATCAATTTATCCCACTTGACTCTTGCCATCTTCCCCTGCCAGATAAAATCCTTCAGCTCTTTATTAATTCCTATCCACAACTTCTCCTCTGGTTAATAAAACATGTCTGACCTGTGTATAAAACTAAAGGGACTAAAAACATTTTAACTGCTTGTATCTTGCTATCCGTATCCATATAAGCAAGCTTCCAATTTCTCAATTTTTGTATTAACTTTTGTTTAGTCTCTTCCCACATATCCTTAGCTGTCACACCGGAATCCTTTTTAATCTATATTGCTAAGTAGTTCATTTTATCATGTCCCCATAAATATGGATATTGCTGAACTAATTCAATGTGTGGGTTCATAATTTAGGGTCTATATTAAATCAGCAAATGCTTAAAATAGCAAATGCTGATTTATCGACCCTTTAAAAGCAAAAGCTTGAACTCCTGAAGACACGGAACAGCGATTTTTTTCCCAGGGAAGCTGGTCCACAAAACAAAAACTTCAGAACACTAAATAAAGTGGGGGGATTTGCCGCCACACCCCCAATGTGGGAGGCTGTGCCACCCACACACCCCTACTTAAATATACCAACTCCGAGATCGCACCACAGTGGAGGAAATGGAAAAGTCCCGAAAATAGCCTATGTTTTGGGATTTCAAGTTTTCACTTTTAAAGGGTTAATAAATCAGCATTCACTATTTTAAGCATTCACTGATTTAATATAGACCCCATAATTTATTGCTATTGCCTTTGTTTTAATTTTATTAATTTTGTATCCCAAAAGATTTGAAACTGCTTCAAAATGTTCCACAACACTAAAATGCCTTTTTTCTGGTTTTATCAGGTATAAAATAATATCATCTGCAAACAGAGACAGCTTTTCTTGACTATCATACCAATTATATACTTGAATTTCTGAGTCCCTTATTTTCTTTGCCAGTGGTTGTAAATATAATGCAAATAACAAAGGGAAAAGAGGACACCCCTGTCTGGTTCCTATGCTCAAACAGAAATTATCGGAGAGGAGCCCACCCACTTTCATTTTCGCCTCCGATCCCTCATATATCCTCCTAATCAACCTTATCATTTTATCAGGGAATGCGAAGCTTCCATTGCCCTGTTCATAAACTCCCAGCTTACTCTGTCAAATTCTTTCTATGCATGAAGACCCAACAATAACAGCGGCATTTTCTTACATTCTGCTTCCCTCTAGATCATCAGTGTTCTGTTAATGCTGTCAAATGTTTGCCTCCCCTCCACAAAACCACATTGATCCATATCTATCAATTTTGGCATCACCTTTGCCATTCTCTATTACATATTCCGTTATAGACATAAACACTACATAATCATGGTTTAGGATAGAAATGGATCTGTATGAAGCTGGAGCTGATTGGTCTTTACCCTCATTAGGTATTACAGCCACCACCGCTTTCTTCCAGGAGGTTGGTGCTTTTCCTCCTCTTAAAATACCATTAAACAAAACATTCCAGATCTTTTATCATTTTTTTCCATCCTAGCTTCCAGTCTTCCATAGGAATATTATCTATTCCTGGGGATTTTCCTGCGGATTGGTTATACATCACAATTTTTATCCCATCTCCTCCTATCCTAAATGTTAATAATTGAGCCTCAGCTACCTCCAGTCGAAGATACTTCCTGTTCTTCTAGTCAACTCCTGCATTTGTTTCTGTCTCACATATTTTCCTCTGGAACACTTGAAAAGGTTCCACTGGGAAAGTAGACTCTCCCTGTGCTTGCTGTCTCGCTCTGTGCTGGATATTTTTTTTTTATCTCCCTAGTCTGTTTTGCATCAAACAATGTCATTGATCCTTCAGTAAAAAAATATTCTGAAGAAAGATAGCTACAGCAGCTTGAATCTCACAACTGCCTCACAGCTGACTACTGGAATAAATTTGTTTCTCTTCTGTCTGGTATACATTGAATGATCATTTTCCATAAACACTCATTTGTCTCCAATTTTTTTTTTATACTTTTTCCTTTCTGTCACAATGTTACTGGCATAATTGCATCTTTACTAATTTAAGTCTTGGCTGCTTTCTTGTGGCCAGGTTTGAAGCATATGCACATTGTGTCTTCTCAGTCTGTGGAACATCAGTCCAGCTGCTTATTTTTTACATGTATACAAGTAATACAGTCTGTTTGTTCCAGTTTCTCTGGTACAGCAAAAAATTATCAGGGTATCGCTGCTCATTCTGTCTTCTAACTCTGTTTTTTTTTAAACATCTCTTCTTGAGAAGCCTCATATTCAGCAAGCCTTTTCTTCATTCCAGCTTCCAAATTTTGTAGTTTTATCAGCTCATCTGACTAGCTAGTTAAAGCTTCTTCTGTTTTTCCAACTTTTTATTATTTGTGTTGATATATTCCTTTAGTCTTTCATTTATGTACCTCTGAATGGATTCAATTTATTTTTTCCTCTAAATTACTGAAGTCACCTTAGGTACTAAACTGAAATTTGATATTTTTTTCTGACCTGCTGCAGGATTCTCCCCAGTCATAGTATTCTCTTCTCCTTTTCCTGGTTACTTTCATAGCAGGCTCCCCAAAGTTCTTTGTTGTATGACATCCAGGCAGTGCAATTAATAGCTAGTGATTACATTTTACCCAAGCTGACAGTTATACTGGCCATTTTTTAATAGTTTCTGTTTTCACACTGGGAGAGATTAAATCAAACCGTTGATCAGTGTACAACCATCTTGGAAGCCCCCTTACTTTGCTAAATATTAAGTCAAAGCTTCTACAAATTCTTGAAAATTAATCAAAACTATTTCACAGTTTCTATTCCATGTTTTAATATTAAGAAATGTCATAATAATCACATCTATCTCCATTTGCTTTCTATCTTAAATGGTCTTAAACCACTGCATGGTATACTTCTTTTCACACGTCAGTATCCTAGGTCATGGCTGAAAGTATTTGGACCAGATCACTTAATCTGTTAACTAATTGATACACACACACACACACACACACACACACACACACACACACACACACACACACACACACACACACACACACACACACACACACACACACACACACACACACACACACACACACACACACACACACAAGTTATATGAATATAAGTTCTAAATTTTGAGTAATTGATTAGAATTGCAGTTTAGAGCAATTACAACAGACTTCAACTGCTCTGACATGTAGAAAAAGCTCACAGGCATAGCATTGGTATATTCCTCTGTGGTGAGTGGTAGGCACCACTGGCAGTTAATACTGCTGTTTTTTTTGCAATGTGTTTTTCTTATTATTTGATACCTAATGGTGGCATAGCGTACTTTATCAACAGTGTAGCAAAGCAGCAATAAGTCATAATGCACATTTGATAGTTACTGTCAATCCCACGTCTAAAATAATGATTATGCATAAACAGGGTCGCAGAAAAGGTGAAGCACTTCCTATGTATGAGTACATCCATGTACAATCTGACCTTAGGAATGGATTGGTTGAGGAATCAACCCCAAATGTGAGATAAACGTGTATGTGAATGTGGTATCACAGGTTATCTGTACCATAGGTCAGACCTAACGAGATGCAGAAACAGTCTGTATCCTACTACTGTCTCCATGTTTAGTAGTACTGACAATGCCTTACTGTATATGCAAATCCTGGCAATGTTTCTCTGTTTCACTGCAGCAACAGAACAACAACCACCACCACCACCCCAAACTCAGTCTAGGCTTCTATTTTGGCCAGTTTTTGATGCAGTCTCATTTATAATGTAACTTCTGATAATTTGGCTGTCATCGTTAGTCACTGCATGAACTTGTACTCACTTGATAAGGCGTGGAAGGAGATAGGATCCATGACAAAAGACCAATGACTTTTTAAAGCAACTGCTGTAAAACATTTCTGGGTATCAGAGTGCCCATGTATTGCATGTAGATTAAGATTTATGCTGTAATAAAGTACAAGTATTCTGACTTTTGAAGATAAGATTTTCATATCTGGCATGCCTTATTTTATTGGAGACATGGCTTCTTGTAAAAAGTAAAAAGTCAGGGAATGTTCAGCCAACATTTAGCTGAAACTCCTGTTTATCCTTGAGGGTAATTTCTGTATTTCTCATAATTTTGCTATGAGATTTTTCTGTGTAACCCTTTACTTGTGTTTTGTAAGGAAATTTGAGACCACTGTTTTCTTTTTCTTACTGTCTTTGTTTTTTTTTTTTTTTTGTACGTATTAGAAAACATTTGCAGACCATATTTCTTTGAAGGAGGTAAACTATGTCAGAGCAGCAGAGTGGCTTGTAACAGTACCTGAACTTTGACCCTTGCTGAAACAAACATACCAAATAAACAACTCAGAGTCTAAAATGCTCTTTCAACAAACTGGTGTGCAGTGTCCAAGCACTTGCAATGGACAGCAATCTGAAACTCATCTTTAATGTGTAACTCATTAATCACATGTCTTCCCATGACAAACATACCTTGTTCTATTTTGCAACACAACAGAAAATTGAGAAAAATCTGGTCTATCACTATTACACTAATATATAAACCCTGGATTTGCATCATTGCCTTTATGAGTTAGTGCCAACTGTGGTACACAATCTTTGTTTTTTCTTTTTTTTTTTTAAAAAACATTTTTATTTTGTTTTCATTGCAAACATAACACAAATGTACATATAGCAAATACAATAAAACAATAACAAAAATATTTACAATATTTACATTCATCCATGATAAACAATCATGGATGAATGTAAATATTGCGAATATTTACATTCATCCATGATAAACAATCATTTTATCTATCAGAAGTTATCAGTATTTGTTCAAAAGGTTATCTGTGTTTTTTCTGATATATCAAAATAAGCCTGTAATTTATATCCCAGTTTAATTGCACTACTACTGTGAAGTCACTGCCATTCATCCTTTGCTCGTGAAAACGCAGTGACTCTGCTTATCATTTTGAATAAGAACAGTGTGTTCTACTGAGCACCAGTCTTAAAAGTGTAATGTAGTGTGACAATACAAAAACACCAATTTCAGCAGCAGAATAAGTCTAGATATTTATATGTTTAAAAAGATAAAAAATAGACTAATTTTAGCAGTGCACAATCCGCAGTTACATAGAAAGATTGTCTCATAGTTTAATGAACAGTAACTTTTCATTTTACTTTGTTTAATCTTTGTGAGAATGAAATCTAATTTTTAGCAGTGACCTGCTTTTTATAACTATAGAAGACCAGAAGCAGTAACATCCTAAACTGAGTGATCTGGGTCTCACAAGACTATTGTGTGACTGACTAGTTTCCAGTATGCCATGACAGAATAAATATATATTTACATACATACATATATATATATATATATATATATATATATATATATATATATATATATAGGAAGGAACACAGAAGTAGATTGCCAGGCCTTTCTTCCATCTCAGCCCACCATCAGCCAAACATAGTTCTTGAACCTGGCTTACTGATAGCACAAACAGGCACCTGCCTTTGTACCAGCTAGCCACAAATGAAGTAACTACTTCAGTATATTGAACTAAGACTTGGTGCTGCACCAAGTGGGTCCATCCAGGTTTCCCAGTGAACATGAACCAAAGTCCTGTAGCACTGCTTGGATTTCTCGAACCTGGGTAGGGGATAGCTGCTGGGACATTGCTACCCTTCCACTGATGTGTCAGTCCAAGCCTCACTGAGAAGATCAGTCACCAGATCGCCCTCAGACTCCTCCTGCCACCCACTGCAATTACTTAGCATGAGGGCCTCCCTATCATGGTAAGGCTTCATCATGTTAACATGATACAGTTTGTGCCCTTGCCTCCTGCCTAGTAGTTTTACCATGTAGTTAACATCACTGACCTTCCTTACCACTTTGAAGGGTCCTTCCCAAGCTGCCTGCAGCTTATTGTGTCTGACAGGAATGAGCACCATAACCTGCTGTCTCACCACATACTCTCGGGCTTGAGTATTCCTGTCATGCCATATCTTTTGGGCTCCTGCCAGGTTCTCCTGGGCCAAGTCCATGAGCTCCCTAAACCTTGTTTAGGACATATGCCACAAAAGACTCGTTGTGGGATTCACACTCACCATTCCACTCATCACAAACCAGATCCAAGGGCCTCCTCACCTTATGCCCATACAGCAACTCAAAGAGAGAAAAACAGTGGATTCCTGGGCTATCTCTCTGTATGCAAACACCAGATGGGACAAATATTTGTCCCACTCTCTCTTAAACTGGTTTGCAAATGTCCTTAGCATGGTCTTTAGTGTAGAGTTTAACCTCTCCACAAGACCATTAGTCTGGGAGTGGTAGAGGGTGGTCTTCAGGTGTTTCTCCCCACAGCACTCCCACAGAAAAGCCAGCTGGTCTGACCTGAAATTGGCACCTCTGTCAGTCAGTATCTTTCTCCAGAAACCTAACCTGCTGAAAATCTCTAACATTTGCCACCTTCTTTGCCTCAGTGGAGGACAGAGCCACTGCCTCAGGATGTCTAATAGCATAATACACTACCACTAGGATATATTTCTTCCCTGTGGAACTTGGGGTATTCAGAGGCCCCACAATATCCATAGCTACCCTCTGAAATGGTTCCTCAATCACAGGCAAAATCATCAAAGGAGCTTTGATTTTGTCTCCTGCCTTGTCTACTTTTTCACTCTGCTCACACGTCCTGCAGTACCCTGTTACATCCTTTTCAATCCCAGGCCAATAAAAGTTTTGCATAATACGTCTCTTGGAATGCTTTATGCCCATATGACCTGCAAAAGGAATGTCATGGGCTATGGCTAGAAGTGCCAGATGGTAGGCTCTAGGCACTACCAACTGCTGTATTACCTCACCCTCTAGCCCTCCCTCAGGGGTCCACTGTCTATACAGTAACCCTTTGTTCCAGTATACAGAATCCCCTTTTCCTTGAGAATCATGTGCCTCCTTAGTTACCTCCCTCAAACCTCATAGTGTAGGGTCCGAGAGCAGAGTTTGTCTCAACTCTACCTTTGTGACACTTCCCAACTCCCCTTCCACAGGAGGTCTGGTGTTTTCTGACAGCGGTGCCTCATTGTCAGCCTTGGGTAGTACCACTCACCTCTGCCCTTGCAGTTACACTGTCTAAGGGAACATCAGTACCTATCAGTAGCTGTGGCTCACCTTTAGGCTCACTGCTACAGGGTAGCTCCCTCCCTGAAATAGCCACATCACCAGCCCCGGCTTCAGGTGTGGGATCTGTCTGAGTCACCCGAAGGCTACCAGACCCACATGTCTATCTCCAAGCCTGACTGCATGCAACTGCATGCACACAAGGTACTGCATTATCAAAATCATTCCCTATCAAGACATTTACAGGGATATCCTTAAACACTCCTCAAACACACCTACTTACTTGCTTTCTTTTTCAGCCAAGGTGAACCCTGGCCAAAGGTATTTGGAATGGGGTCCCTCCTAAAGCTCTGACTGGAGTGGACTGCCCAAGCAAGTACTGCTCATCTTTAACCACAGCAGGCTTCACAATGGTCATGTCAGTGGCTGTGTCTCTCTTAGCAGTGGCCTGTTTTCCATCCTCTAGAATAGGATACAAACTCTGGTGATAATTTGGTACCCCTGCAGTCTCCAGACAACTTACCTCTGGCATACTATTATTCCCACTTGCCAGCTCCCCCACTTTTTTTTCCCCTGCCTTGCTTCAGTGGACATTTGTATGCTACATGGCCCCTCTGGTTACATTTAAAACATCTAAACCTTGATCCTGGATGTGTGCCTGAAATAGTTGCTTTCCCTGATACTGGTGGACTCTGGGGGGTGGCTTAGGCTGCTCACCTTGGGTTCCCTTATACGCATGTGCAGCACTGGGTATCCCCTTCTTGTGCATTGGTGCCCTGCTTGCTAAGTAGAGATCCCCTTTTCCCCCCAGCTCATATGCATTGTTACACTCCTGGTCTGCCAACCAAATTCTCATGTCAGGCAAAGTGCTAAAGGCTTGTTCCCCACCAAAAGGTCTGCCAGCATTTCAAATATGGTAACCTGACACCCACTCTCCCACCTATGAAAATAAGTGCTTAGCTCAGCAATACAATCACATACATTTTCATCTGCCTTACATCTATCCTCACAAAACTTTTTTCGGTAAGTTTCAGGTGTTACCTTAAAACATTCCCCATAAGCATTGTTTAATCTTGTCATAATTTAAACAATCGGTATCAGTCAATTTGGAAACAGCCGTTACAGCTTTATCATGGAGTAAGGAAGTCAGGAACTGTACCCAGAGCCCTTCGTCAGCATTATACTATTTACATATTCTTTCAAATATATGAATAAAACTATCAAAATTATCACCTTCGTTATACCGTGAAAGAAGCTTACTGACATTTGTTGCTTCCGGGATTTGGTTATTTCCTTCCCCAGTACCTCCATGTTCCTGTCGAAGAGTCAGCATGTCCTTCTCATGCGGCCACTGCTTCTCATTTTCTTCTGCCTCCAAATGGCGCAGTCTCACTGCTGATTCTAATTCCATGCATTTTGCCTCCAGTTCAAGTCTCTTTAACTCCAGACAGGTTTTTAAGTCCTCTGAGGAAAAGGTCCCCATCGCCAGACTGGTTGTCTTCCTGGTTGCTGGTCTGTGCTGTACATGCAATTAAGGCTGAAATCATTTCCTCTTTATTCAGGTTGGTATGCACCAGTCCTTTGGATTTGCAGACCTTAGCCAACTAGTTTACTGTCAGCTTGCCATAATCCTCTGCTGACATCTTTGCCTGCTTTCCCTGACAAAACTAAACTAACAAAAATAAATAAAACTGTTGTGAAAAATGAAACTCTGTATATTTAGTTTGTGGCTGCTGAGAGTACACATACTTTTAGTGACAACTGCTTACAGGCTACAGAAGTTCAATTAATATCCACAACACTGCTCATCAATATGTAACATCCCTCCTCTGGGCCAGTAATCAAGGGCTCACAATCTCACCACTGTCAACAGTGGGGAATGTTCACTTAGAACAAAAATGGATACACATTGTATTTTCAGATGCAGCTCTCTGAATCAAGCCCAGTTTCTCTTAATAGCACACAGGGAGCACACTCCAGTCCTGGGGCTAGGTTTTCCTCTCCAGTCCCCAAATAAGACTCCACCTTTCTCTTTGCAGAGGTCGGTGCTCTGTGTCCCTGTTTCAAGTAGCTGACACACACACTCTTTAAGATTTGATTTAGATATACACACACACACACACACACACACACACACACATTGGGAAAGACGGTCACAGATTTACCAGCTCTACCCCCTCCACCCAGACTATAAGGTAGATTCACTGACATCAGCCAACTACTTTTAAGGCTGTTACCAGGGTGCCCAATTACTCTTAGTAAAATTGATACCTATACAAATGGTAGTGTTAACCATGCAGCAAGACTTGCAGAAGCATGACGCTACAGTGCCACCAAATAAATGCAATTACTCCCAAAAGTTAAACTGTTTTCTAAAAGGCAGAGTTGAGCCACAATGAAAGGTTTCGATATTCTTATTAATAAATAATAAAATAGAAAACAGGAAAATACTGAATATTTATTTACAATAAACAATATAGTTTCAATTCACAGGAAATTTTAAAAACAACACATGAAAAGATTCAGACAATATTTAACTAGTCTCACTATATTTTCTTAACTGACTGAAGAATTACTGTTCCCCACATACTTGCTAGAGCAAGACAAGATGAAATGGATGAATGCCTTTGTCAGTTCCAATAACATAGTGTTGAGCATACCTTTCAGCTGTACAGATTTTTGCAATCTGTCAAGATTTTTGCCTGATATTTTTGGCCCATTTTTCATAAAATTGTGGTTTTCTGGCAAAACAGTGGCAAGTCATTCAAGACTGAAGTTAGAAAGTAATGACAGACATTTGAGTTTCAGACTTCATACACTTCAGAACATTCATGGTAATGGAAAACTTGTTATTCTATGAACTTTCTAAGTCTGAAATAGCAATATTTAAAAATGACCTCTATTTCTAGGCCTTTGTCCCATTTTTATTTATGGCTTTGTCTAGATTTCTTGCTCTTACAGGTTGAAAGGTATGGTGTTGAGTGGCAGCATCACATCTCTCACCAGTATCTAAATACTATTTCATTGTTGGCTACAAAATGACATCACATCTGGTCACTTGACACTGTGGTTCCCCACACTAACCCCTCACTAGAAATGTGAGCTAGGATCTAGCACAGATGTGTCACAATACACAACCAGAACCATGCTAAGACTTGTTCCAGAATCTGGAGATAGTAAAACAATTACAATACTTTCATCCTTCTACAGATACTAACCACCCATTCTCTGTCACCTCGGAGTAGTAATTAGTTCACCACTAAGGACAATAAGAGTAGGATCCCAGCCCAGACATTGCATCTCCGGCTGCATTCAGGCTTGTGAAATAAAATTTTTATGGCCTAAGCCAAGTCATTTAAGTTCAGGCTATTTTTCTTAAAGTTAGTTGGGCTAAGCTTAACCCCTTCCCTTCCAGCCTCCTTTGTTAACATATGTACATTTCATTAATTACAATACAGTCTGACATCCATGTATATTTCTTTTCTGTCCAACAGGGCCCACTGTTGATACCTTTTTAACACAAGCAACTTTACAAATACATTTTTAACACAACCAGCTGTACAAATAATTTTGATATTCAAATATAAAATTCTTTACAAAACTCAATCTAGCTATGCTGGCATATGTTACACATGAACTGCCCTTCTCTGTCTGGCATAGCTGGCACTACCTCACATCATCACAACCCTCATGGCAGCCTGAAGTGAAACAGAACCTCAAAGTGCTGGCCCACTAACCCCCCCCCCCCCAACTGACATTCCCTTAATCCACAGACACCAATGTTTGGCTGTAGCTTTCCAATCTACACTCCTTATAGCACATTATCCTTTTTCAGTCTTGCCTTCAGATATATTCCCTTTCCCATATACTCATACTATCAAAACTTTCCCAGATAATATACAGCTTAGAAGCATTAATAATAATAAAATAAAATGTATTGACGTTCAAACTGTAATAATCTATACTGACATTCATACTGAACATCCCTAACTTGAAAAAAAAAACAAAAAACAAAAAAACCTCACTGTATTTCTAGTGATAAAATAAGCTTGTTCCACCTGGAATCCAAGAAATAAAGCCTTAATAAAATCACCTCCACACATTCAGAACAGAATTCCTCCCATATTACAAGTAAAGCCACAAAGAGAGCTGAAATAGAAGATGCTGACTGATTTTGTGTTACGGCTCTGGGTGTATTCCTGACATCAAAAAGCCATATCAAAGGCACTTAAACTCCCACAATTATAAATTGCAATTCTTAAGTCAAATATTTCACTCACTGTATATTACATATGCCATTTAGTGTTGCAATATACAATTATATTGTATTATCTCTTTCTCACAAAACACCAGAGCATTTTGCACCTTAGTGAATACAACATTAACCCTCTTTTTCCAATTTTGTACATGGGATTAGTGTGTCTCTTCAAGTGTTACCTTTTCTCTCAATTCAATGCCTTTCTCCTAACCTCTTTGAACGTAATATCTGACTGGTGCAGATCTTCTTGCACACAATTCATCCATCTGTCTCTTTGCAGGTTGCCCTTGTTTTTTCTTGCCTTCTTCCTGTCTTTCTCAAATTTTCTTCACCTGATTGTCTTCTGCTTTCCTGTACATGTCTGAATCATCGTAACGTGTTCTCTTTGACCTTCTCTGCAACTGGAACTTATTGGACTTCTGCTCTGATGTCCTTATTTTTTGTATGCACCATGTGTGTATCCTGACACCCATCTCAGAGACTTCATGTTCTTCACCTCATGCTTTACCAAATGCTCTGCCTTCACTAGCCAGATTTCTGTACCATACAGTAGTACTGGTCATACCACTGTTTTGTATTTTTCAGCTTCTTTGGCATTCTTCTATCACACACTACCTCTGACACTCTGTGCCAGTTGGTTGCAGCTCCTCTGATTCTAGCTTTGACCTCCTCATTCAGACTTCTTTTCTCCTCAGTCACCCCTCCCAGATACTTGAAACGAAGCTGTTCCACTATTTTTCTTTTTACCTCAATTTTCCCCTTCTTCTGATTCCAACCATTGGCTGCCATTGCGACTATCTTATGTGTTACATCACAGTTTTGCATTCTATGGCCCTATCAATTGTTGAGGTTCTTATTTAGAGTCTGCCTGTAATGCCACATCGTCTGTATACAAAAGCTTTGTTGATCTGTCTCCTCCGACCTGTAGTCTGTTGTCAGTATGCAAAAGAGTCGGCTCTGAGATGAACCCTAATGCACACCCATTTCCACTGGAACCTCTTTGTGAGTCAGAACATTGTTCATACTTGTTACATTGATTTCTCTTGAAGAGGGCGTCTCTTTGGTAGGCCTGTAGAATTGCCACTGTCTGTTTTTTTTCTGTACTATCCAGAAATCAAATCAATTGTTCGCTAGTCCAAAAAATACTGTGCAAATGCCATTATTCTTTTTCGAAAAAAGAAACAGGCTGTCACAGTTTGTTAAATCGGGGGATTTTACTATGCTTTTCTACAGAAAAGCTTAGTAAATCGACAGAAAAAAAGCATCACAAATAGAAAAAATTGGGTGCTCCTCCTCAGCTGACATGATTTTACAGATTGATGGAGAGTGGGCAAGGTCAGTGGAGGGGATGGGCAGGGTTACAGGAGGTGTGAGGGGTGTGGCCTTAGTATGGTTTCAGCACATCAAAAGGTGGCAACCGATAAGGCTGCCAGTATCCATCAGGATGGCAAGGATTTACCAGGTGAGAACTCTTCTGAATTCATCTCCCTTACATATGCTCCTGGTGTAGCTGCCCTGCCTTCATGGTTCATTAACAAAGTACAGGCTTATGTACTGCTCTTCCTCACCAACCTGTGTATACAGAGTCTTCCTCCAGCAGACCCAACATACACTGTTTTCTACATCCTTTTACCTTATATTCTGAATACTAACACTTGGGAATTAACATAAAAAGGAGACAACACAAAGACATTGGTTATGGGAGAGTTACAAAGAGTCAATCATATCATACCCATTCTTACACATACTCAGTTGCTGCTCTGCTGGCTTCTCTGGACATCTTCTAACCAATGCACTCCACTCCCCACCTACCTTACAATGTAGTCTCCAATTTTCCATGACTTCTCTTACTGACCCTCTTACTTTTGCTCAATCAGTTTAACAAATCTCCTGGGCCCCAACTCTACCAATTCATTCAGATCCCCCTCCACTCACTTCATGTACTCATTTTCTTTCATTGGAGACTACTCCTTGAATTCAAGCTGCTTGTAACAGCTCTTGACATCCATGTCTTGTACAGTCCTATTAAGCTTCTTGTCAGTGCTTACACGCACTACGTTTTTCTTTGGAATAGTTTGCCCTGGTTGAGGTAATGATTTTGCCTTTGTGGAAAGAGTAGCTTCTGTTCTTTTTCTCCCTCTGCTTCTGTCAGTTGCCATTGACTTGAGTTATTCATGATGTCTGTATAAAACCTTACCACCTGCTCGAGTGAACTACAGAGATACTGGTGCAACTGGCGTGTTACCCTTTCCTGAGATGGGTAAATAAGATATATACTGCTTCTTCCCACCATGTGTTCTGGGATGCTGGATATAACTGCAGTGACCAATGATATATGGACTTCTTCTGTTCAGCCTCTCACTACAGCTATCATGAAACCTTTTTTGAAGTGCTATTTGCCAAACCACCCACTCCTTTGTGCAGAGTGGATTTATATCCTGATCTGTCTATTCATCCCACATGGTGTACTCTGTATAACAGAGTATCTAGATATGCATACTCTTCTAAAATCCCATGTAGCTATGCTTCTATAAATCCACTAGGACTGAATCACTCATAGCTCCTCTTAACTCCTCCTCACTAAAGTCTCCATGACTGTAGTAGTTTTCTAAACCTTCGTAATGATTCTGTAGTGTTTCAAGTAGACAATTAAGCCAATATGTCTTATCCCCACAACATGTAGTCTTTCTTTCCAGAGATCCTGCCCACGGTGACACATTTACCACAGCAAGCTTTAGACGTATATTTTCTAGGTAGATCGCTGGCACCCATGTATATGGTCAGTATATCTAGCTTTTCAAGTATTTTGTCAATTTTGTTTTCCATTCCACAGTAGGATGACTCCAAAGTTAGTACAGTGCAAGCCTTATAACTTGCCACAACTGCAGATAACTATAGACTCCATAATTATCTGAAAAAGCATTATAAATATTCTTTAAATTCTGCAAGCAAGACAAATTGAGTAACCTTAGTTCATGCTTAATACACGTGTGTGTGTGTGTGTGTGTGTGTGTGTGTGTGTGTGTGTGTGTGTGTGTGTGTGTGTGTGTGTGTGTGTGTGTGTGTGTGTGTGTGTGGTGTATGTGTGTGTGTGTGTGTTAGAGCATATGTGTGGTCAATGAGTATGATCAGCTAGGGTGCTTGTGTGTGTGCATATTTTGTGTGGATGTGAATGTCTTGGATTTGTGTGTGTGTGTGTGTGTGTGTGTGTGTGTGTGTGTGTGTGTGTGTGTGTGTGTGTGTGTGTGTGTATGTGTGTGTGTGTGTGTGTGCGTGTGTGTGTGTCTGTCTATATATACTTTTGGTTGTGTATGTGAGTGTATGATGGTGCCTTTGCCAACGTGATGCATGGGCCACCAGAGATCACACTACTGCTATTATGTTTAACTGTGATAATGTCAAACAAGGGCAAGTCAGAGATATGCTAATGAGCCAATAATGAGGTGTTCCTCACTGGGGCTACAGCTGCCTCTGTATCTCATTTTCTCACTGCTGTCTTAAACGTATGAGATCAGTGGGGATTTTCCTGAACTGCAGGATAGGCTTTCCATATGTAGAATATTGGTCTTACTTTCTTACTACATATGCTTATTTCCAAATACATTGTCATCTTGTATCAGCCTCTAATATGTATAATATTGTATTTCTACCTGGAAAAGTGATGTTATTTTCTTATTTGATATGCTGTTTTTCAAATGCATTCTTATCTTGCATTAGCATAAAATATTGGCATTGTGTTGTATGTCATTGTATTGTTTTCTTAACAAACAGAAATTATCTCCGAGGGTCTCTGCTGAAAAAGGCTCTTATGAGCTCAGTCGGAAACTCCTGGTTAACAAACTAACTAAATAAATAAATATTATATAATCACCACCCTCCTACCCAGTAAATAAAATGTGTATATTTTGTATGGAATATAACAGCAAATACTGTCAAACCTTTAGCATCTTCTTATAAGGCTGTATGAAAGCAAATTGTAAAGGGTGGAGCTCTGCTAATGTTGATGCATGAAGTAAACTCTTGATAGATGCAATATGCAGTTGAAATACATGAGTTATAAGCCTGCTGAAGGGAGTAAATATCACTTAATTTTTCTGTAAAGTATTTAGTACTTAATTTTGATGATCAAATCATATACCTCCCTTCCTGGATCTATGCAGCAATCTATAAGAGTTCAGCCTTAAAGAAAAGAACACTGCTATTTTGTCAACAATGAAGCAAGAGTGTCAGCTGTAACTACCTAGCAAAAATTTTGAAGAAGTATATAAAGCTTGGCTACAAAAAAGGAAATCATTTTCATACCAGCATACCTCTCAACTGTATAGATTTTCGCAGAATTTCCACATTTTTGCCTCGTATTTTTGGTCTGTTTTTTTATAAAATTGCGGTTTTCTGGAAAATCACTGGCAGGTCTTGAAAGATTACAGTCAGAAAATAATGGCAGGCATTTGAGTTTCTGACTTCATACTCTTCAGGAAATTCATGCTAACGCAAAATCTGCTATGCTATCAACTTTCTAAGTTTGTAAGAGCAATATTTAAAAATTGTCTCTATTTTGGACCTTTGTCCACCCCATTATTTATGGCTTTATCCAGATTTCTTGCTTTAAGAGGTTGAAAGCTATCCGTCTACCAGTGAATCTGCCAGCACTGGTACAATGGTGTTAAACCATTCCCCTCGCAAACAACATTTTTGTAGAAGGAGGCAAGGAGTAATAGGTAATTACACATTTGACTGTACTGTTCTTTTTGTCTGTGACATCCCTTTAAGACTTCTTTGTCTCTGGACATTTTTTCTGTTGTTATCTTACCTCTGCACTCTTTGTTAGTTAGTTTAAGAACCCTCTCATAATGGGCAGTACATTTAGTCACTGAATGCAAGAGAGGCAACAGTCATCACTTAAAAGATTGTCCACTAGATTTCCTATTCAAATAGTAGGCATTTGTTTACATTTGGTTGATATCTGTTTTCCCATATTTTAGGCCCCCGTTCCTGTTTTTCTGATGTTTCAATTCTCTGGCTGCATGTCTTTTAGCATTAGTAAAACTGCAACATCACAGCAAGATGTACACAGCGTGTATTAACTCATATGGGGTGCTTCTTCTGTCTCCATGGTATATTTGAGGGAAGTGTGGTTGGTAAAGCCCTCCATTTGGTTGGAGTTACATTGAGGCTTGCTTCCTGCAAAACAGTGTTTGTTGCACAGCATGATTAGAGAGGACTTGCATTGTCAATCACTTATGATGAAGCATATGGGGCTATGACAAAATGGAAGGTGATCATTCATAGGTAAAGACAGAGTTAACCATGGTCAGGTTCAAGCAATGATGTTCCCTGGATTCATAAACTTTGATAACCTTCAGGCTTTATTCAAGGTTGTTTGCAATAGTTTCCATTCTGAGGTAAACCCAATGCAATTATTGATAAGGCACACTCCACTTTTGGAGTAAAATTATTCTGACATGGTAAATATTTGGCAACCATTTGATACTCCAAGACTCATAAACGTGAGGCCCAGAAGAATGATACCAAATGAGCGAAGATATGACCTTGTAAATACCATTTCTGAGACTGCCATTTCTTTGAGAATTCTCTATTCTCTGAAGTGTGGTGATCTCAGAGTGGGTATATATAAGGGAGAGTGGGGCCAGGGAGGGTTTGCCCCTCCCGCAAAAAAATAAATAAATAAATAAAACTTTAAAGGGAGAACAGCAATGTTCTGCATTCATTTTTCTGCTGCATTTTTATACCTTTTTCCCATAATTCCATGGCTTACAGTTATGATCCTCAGAATTGTGATGGGGAACCTAAATTTTCACTTCAGCAGATAGAAAGCCAGTAACTCTGTAACTTACTTATAGCTGAATAAGCATGTTATTGGTGATTCAAGCACCCATTTACTTAAGGAAGAAAATGTGTTGAGCTATGTTTTTGTTAGAGTTGGTAAGAGTGAAGGATGTACTTTGATTTTTCTACTAGTAAGTGGAGTAATTCTGGACATTATGAATCAGTGGGAAGATCACACCCTACATGAGTATGGTTCATCATGTACTCTAAATCATCATATTGATGAGTGAAAGCGCTTAACGTTTGTGGAATTTTGTTTGTGGAATTTTATTATGGTCATTTTATACGTTGTGGTATAAACATCATCGTTGGTTATTTTTTACACAGTGGCATTTTTATTTGTGACTTGGAACTGTTGGATGCACATTAGCGTTTTGAGTGGAAGTTATAGTTTTATCAGTTGGACTGAACGCTATTGCATTTCTGTTTTCTGTTGTTGACCATATGTACTCTAAATGGAAGACCCAGTTAAGCATACCAGCTATGGACTTAGGCTCACTTACAGACGCACAAGTACAGGTCAATGTCTTACTTCCCAGGCTGCTCCTCTCAATATTGTTGCATAAGAAGTTTAAAAGTATTCCATATTTCTTTTATAGTAGCAAATTCCAAAATGGCACTACATTTTCTGATTTTGATCTTGGTCTCTGTTAAGACCTTGTTATAATTATCTCAGCTCCGTTCTGTAGTGGTTAAGTAAAAAAGATTTTAATTATCCAGCACTCTTCCCTGGCATGCTAGATTGATGACCTTGCTATGCTTGACTTATAATTACACAATGACAGTTCATTTGTATTCAAAAACAAGCACGATGACAGGCAGCACAATCAGCATGCCAGCTGTAAATCGAGCATATACCAATAGAATAAAGTACAGCTGCTGATGTACCACTGAGCAGCTGGACTTTCTATTGGAATCCTGGGTTTGATTCTTGCAGAGGCTGTTTATTTTACTATAGACCTATTAGCCTGACGAGCCTGGTCTGCAAGGCCATGGAACGTATCATCATGGAAATCATAAACAAAGACATTGGTAACCTCCAAACTCTAGACCCCACCAGTTCGGGTTTGTGAAAGGCAGATCATGCCTCCTGAACCTGATCGACTTCTTTGAGGCAGTCACCAAAGCCATAGATGAGGGTAATGTGGTTCACACAGCCTATCTTGACCTCGCTAAGGCTTTCGACACCATTCCCCATTCTGGAATTATAGCTAAACTCAATAAACTAGGCATAAATCCCTACGTCACAAGATGGGTTGCCAACTGGCTCACTGACAGAACCCACACTGTAAAAGTTGCAGACTCCAAATCTGACCTCAAACTAGTGACAAGTGGAGTACCACAGGGTTCCGTCCTGGGACCGCTCCTATTTGGTATCTACTTCTCTGAAGTACAGGCTAACACAGAAGGCCTCTGGCTAATGAAGTTCACAGATGACTGCAAACTAGGAGCCATAGTCAAGTCCCCAAATGATGTGAACATCCTACAGAAGGGCCTCTCTGAGACAGATGCCTGGTGTCAGAGCCATGACCTCAAGCTCAATGCCAAAAAGTGCAGTGTCATCCCTTTTGGTAAAAACTCTTTACCCATGAACTACCACATGGGCAGCAATCTACTTAACACCAAATGCGTGATAAGAGACCTTGGGACCCAGGTGGACAGTAGTCTCTCCTTTGATAGTCACATCGCCACAGTAGTCAGGAAGTCCTCCTACATGGCACACCTCATCATAAAAGGGTTCTCGTCCAGGAAAAAAGAGGTCATCGTTACCCTCTACTCGACCATCATTTGACCCATTATAGAGTACAACGCCCCTTTTGGAATGTACCTCACAAGACATCTGCAGCAGCTGGAAAGGCCACAGAAGTACCTCACAAAGAGGATTATTGGACTCAAACAAATGCACTACACTGACCATCTCAAAAAACTCCAGATTTACTCCGTAGCATATCGCCTACTCCGAGGTGATCTCTGCCTAACATATAAAGCTGTGTCAAACCCAGAGCTGTTGGACATGCTACACCTAAAGAAATCCCAATCCCTCTGAGCTACACGCTCTAGGGACCTAAACCTTGTCACCACAATAAACAGGACATGCTGGAGAGATAGATTCCTATCCCAGAGACTTCCCATACTCTGGAACAGGCTACCCATATATGTCAAGCAAAGTTCTTCATTAGCACTCTTCAAGAAAAATCTTGATGAGTGGATGGGAAATAGGAAATACACCCTGGGGATCACTTCTGTGTCTCTGCTCGACAGTGGCACAGGAAAATAACTTTCTTGGGTGGTGTAAGCCAGGGAACCTTGTTGGCTAGGCTTACATAGGCCCTTGGGCCGATAGCCTAGTACCTACCTATGAACCTATGAACACCCTGAGGGACAGCACAAAATTAAAGAAAAATCAGGTACATTCTCAAACTAAAGAAACAGAAACATACTTGATTTTCCCTCTGTTTCTGCCTTGTCCTTCATAAAATGTCGACACAAAAAAAAAACAGCAATGGAGATTCTCTTTTCTCCATTGCTTCTGCAATGCACTAAAGTACTGTGCAAGTGTCATTGTACAGCTGAAGTAATCCACAAATGAGTGTGGGTATATCAGGATTTACCCCTAGTTGGCTTTGTTTAATCACTTGGGCTTTGCCCTAGTGATCATACCAGGCCAACTGTGGGTAAATCCTGACATACCCACACCCTGTCATGTATTACTCCTTAAATGCTCTCTGTACCTCATCTGATGTACCATTTAAAAGACTGAGGTTTTCAGGAAATCCTACACCTCTTTGGGAGAGTAATTGCTGCCAATAGTCCAAAGGTAGGTGTGGATATTGTGTTATGTTAATAAAGTCTGTTAACTGAATTTATGGAGTTTATTACAGTTGACTACAACCTAGAATGTTCATTATATAACATCACACTGAAAAATAGTAAATGCTAGTCACTGACTCTTAATGGAATATAGGATCACAGGCATCTACTAGAAAAAGATACAGCAGATGTATGTCATTGGTGGGGGACGAAGGTAATCAGGTAAGTGGAAGGAGCCCAAATCCTGAAGGCAAAACTATGGTCTGTAGTCTTATGTTGTTAAAGTAATAAAGCCTTTATGAATGGATTGTTTAAACAATAGGCATTTTGTGTTGAAGTAATAGACAGATGTACATAACAGATGCCAGTCTTCTAGATGAACCCCATTTGGTGTGATAAAAAATAACAGACACAGTCACAGGCACACACAAACACACACACACACACACACACACACACACACACACACACACACACACACACACACACACACACACACACACACACACACACACACACACACACACACACACACACACACACACACACACACACACACACACACACACACACACACACACACACACACACACACACACACACACACACACACACACACACACACACACACACACACACACACACACACACACACACACACACACACACGCACACACACAGAGCTGGTCACACAAGCACTTTATATCACAATGCATTTATTGCTTCTATATGATGAAATCCTATTACTAATCTATGTTATTACTATAGATGAGTTTGACAGAAATAGTAACTAGCATATCAGGATGACTGGTGTTATCCCGTTAATTACTGGGTGGAGAATCAAAACTGTTCAATAAAAAGTCTTAAGTAATTTACTACAGGGCAAAGTAACAATGACATTCAAAGATATAATTTGCATAAGTGTCTACATATTTCCAAGTCTAAGCCTTAAAACTGAGCAGGCTAGAGACATTTATAGATGGTTATGAACACTTATTGTCTGACACCATTGGGGAAATATAGGGCATAACTACCAGAGCATTTTTCTTATATCAAGACAATGCATTTTGTTTAGTATATAGTCTTTTATTAAAAACAGAAAAAATACCAATTCAAAGCCGTGCTAATTATATCTAGAAACAGGGGCAAAAAGCATACCAAATCAGAATTATGTTGATTATATGCAGCTGCAGATGACTCTGAAGGGAACATTTGTCCAAAATTGCTAGTATTTCAGGTAACATTATGTTTTAATCTGTTTTGAAAAATGAAGGAAGGAAGAAAGGAAAGGACAATCAAAACTCACTTTATATTTATTTTTGTAAAAGTTTATGGTAAAAAATACACTAAAAAATGTACATGCATGTGTACCCTTGTAAAATGCTTCTGATGTCATTACCAAATACTGGTATGCATCTTTAAAATGATTAAGTGCAACACTGGGTAACATAGTATATCTGCATGCCAGATCATGTTTGTTGGTCAGAGCATAGATGGCAAAAGGCCATGGTACCTGTGACTCATTCAATCCAGGGACATAGATCTCCTCACAAAAATGGAAGTATATTAGCTCCATGGTGTAGATGGATAATGTCCTTACTCTGACCTAGATGACCCAATTTACATTAATGGCTCAAGCACTTCTGGGGGGCAAACACTCAGACACAGTTATGCAGCTGCTCCTGAGTGGTGGCTGGGGACACATTGAGGGTATTGTCTACAATGTGGGCAGGATATTATCTGAGTCATACATTAAGGTGGATGACATGCCTCAGTGCCTATGGACAGGGGAAATGGTTATGCCATAAAGAGAAAACAATCCATTGGTAACATAGTGAACCTGCTGCAGGATGCCTTGATCTCCTCACTAACCCCAGACATGGTCAGGGGAAGTTCAGAGTGTACAGTCTTTGTAACAGAGCAGACTAGACAGATTTATAAATGGTTATGGGCAGCTTTATGCATGACACCCTTAGGGAAACATAGGCATCCCCTTTGGATAAGGAGACATACTGGGAGTAGCTTCTGGTCTGATGTGGGAGAGCCATAAATGCAGCCAAAAAGAGAGGACATTTTATATGTGGTAAGATGTTAATGCAAGTTGGTCATCAAGTACAAGAACAGTAAGGATTTATCACTATGAGAGAGCTCCCCCTACATGTTAAAGTACTTTGTGTCAAATGCCAATACAGACTGACTTATTTGACTGACTTATTCATGGTTAACTCAGTTCACCTTAATGGTCATCAGACCACAGTTCACTCCTTTTTTCAGCTCTCAGAACATTGCAGGAAACACAGGGCAGTATAACAGAAAAGATGGTCAGTAATATGTTTTTGTACCTAAGAATGCATCAAGTACTCAAATATTCTTTAAAGAAAATTGTTTATAGAGGCAGAATTCATTGATAATGCTTTTGTTCATTCTAAGACATGTGTGCAAGACATTTACTCAGTGAGTAAAATCTCTACTTCACATCACCAAGGTCTGGGATTAAGTTCTAAACTATAATCACTGACTTTGTGGAGTTTGCAAATTCTCCCTGTGTCTGTGGCCATTTTCTCCAAGTATTCAGATCCCTTCAAAAACATGCTGGTCAGTTAGATGCTCTAAATTGTCTATATATATATATGGTATGTCAAGGCTGAAAAGAGTCCAAAGTAGACCAGTTAACAAATGAATGCAAGTGAAAAAAAAGTTAGCCTCATTATTTGGGCAGTCAGCAGTATTATATTGCATATTCTTCTGTCATATTGAAACTTCAGTTAAGAGCTACAGTGTTCCACTCCACTTGCTATTATCATTTACAAAGCATCCCAACTCTACAATCCTATCTTCATACCATCACCAAATATAGATCTATTTTTGCTCTCTAACTTGTGACTCAGTCATCCTTTAGAACAAATACTGAATTGTTTTCTTTTTGTCTATTCTTATTAATTGCAGTTTCAATTTTCTACTTTTTTACTCCCAGTTGCAAAATATGCAATTTAACCATAGCTACTGAGCTGCTATGTCAACTATTTTTGTAAAACATATATAAAAAAATGTATGTCCACTACTATTTTTGTAAAACATCTGGCAAAACTGCTATATTAAACCATTATTTTTGTAATATATGCTCTATACCAACAGTAGTGATTAAAGTTTTCTTTCCAGGCCTAGTCTGAAAAAAGGTCTTGTTCTCAGTCAATAGTTTTATGGTAAAGAAAATAAATAAATACATAAAGTAGTTTACGTTCCCCCACCAAAGTCTCTTTGACCTGTTTTTATAGTCCCTTTTCTGACATTTGCAATTATCTATTTTCCATCGATTTTTCCATCTTTTATTTCAAGCTAAACATACTTATAACTTCCATTCTTTAATTCCTTTATTCATTCCTTGATATTTGTATTTCTTTTACTTATAATTTTTTGCTTTCTCTCACTTCAAATTTAGTTCCCAGATAAATTCTGTCCTTTAATTTGTTCTGAGCTTGTTTCCCTACAAATTTTTATCTTTTTTTTAAACACCTTTATTAATGTTCATAACATACGTGCAACAAAAAAGTGTACATTAACCAAATCGATGCATGGAAACAACAAAGAACATGAATTGTGCTAACTGTACACAAACATTCCATAACTGTAGAAAACAATGCAACTAACAAAATCAGCAGTTAGAGATTATTGCCCAAGCAGGATATGAAGACAAACCAAAAATCATCATAACATCTAGACAAGTTTGCACCAAAAATAACCCCTTTGAGTTTTTAGTAGAATAATGTAAGTACTTTAAGACTTCTGCATACAGGCAGGTTCTTAGTAAAAAAAAAATGTTAAGTGCAGCAATTGTATCAGATATGAGTAAAAAAAAGCTAAAACAGTTTCACTCTGTTCAGATTGAATCTACTGTTATTTAAACATAAATTTTAGAATTTTAACATTTGAGAGAGGGGTGTAGCTGATCTTACTGCAAAGGAAGCTGATGAGTGCAATTTACACCACAGTTTTTGACAATCAGGAAATGCCCAAGGGACACAAAAGTAGCTTGCACCCTTATTAGTGCACATTTAGCAGCTGTCATAGCCCCATCCCTTCTTAGCACGAGTGGTGAGGGACAGTTGACAGAAGTGTAGCTTTTTAAATGTGTGAAAGCTGTGGAAGGCAGATATTCAACACAGCACCCGGTTTGTAGTCCAGTCTTTCTCAGTATTCTCCGTGTTAAGGGCTTGCCCCATTTGATACAGCCAATGGTAATGACCCTGGATCTTATGTTATCATTGGTTTTGTATAAGGCCAGAAATACTTGCTGAAGGAGGAAGATAAAGCCAGAGAAACGACTGAGTAGCAAGACTAACAATGTCCTATATAATAAATGTCTTCAAGGATGCTAATAAACTGGTGATATTGCTTCCATTTGAAAGTATGTCTGTTCTGGATTGCATTATAATTGCATTATACACATTAACATGTAGTGGGTTAAACCCAGATAAAGTGTAAAGGACACACCAGTTAAAAAAGGGATCTTTTCCAAGCTGTTAAGACCAAACAACTGAAATGTGCATTATTCCATACTCCAACACATAGACAGACATAAAACATAAATATCTGTGTACCAAAAATCTTTCATGTTCTTATTCTTTAACAAGGTGACAGCCAGTTCTTGATGATGCTGTTTAATGTATAAACTAGGAGATTCAACTGATAGAATAAATAAATGTGGGTACAGTGGGTATCTTTGTTGTGTACATTTTGAAGGGAAAAGGTTCAGAGCATTGTCAATTAATCACTACTTGTGAAAGAATCTGCATATAAAGAAGAAGTAGACACCTTGTTAAAAAATCCCTTACCATGTCACAATGTGGCAAGGTGGCCCATAAAAAATCCTAAGTGTAGCAAAATGGCTTGTTAAAGTCAATAACCAAAAGCAGCGGCTGGGCTGGGTTGGTGATGGCAGAGCTGCTGAACCTTATAAGATAAGTTATAGTTGGATCAGTCAGACTCCTCTGGCTCGTCTTCTTAAAATCTTGCTGTGAATTGCTCACCAGGCCATGGATAGAGTTCTCCAGTCTGCCTGCCAGAATCCTCACTAATATTTTGGTTTCAGAAGATAATAAAGTAGTGGATTATTGGCTACCTGGGAGGGCAGGGTGTTTGAATTCCTTGCAAAATGTGATTCGTTACTTACTCGTTTAGTCTTAGTAACTTCAAAGATTTCAACGTACCTGGCCTGTATGTCAACAACTACTTATTTATGCTCTTGCAAATTCATATGTAATATTTCATTAATGTTGTCTATCCATCTTAGCATCTGCTGTCCCCTTATTCTTTTGCCCTCAATCTTGCCCAGCATCAACGTCTTCTCTCATGTCTTCTGTAATGTCCTTCTGACTTTGGAATATGCTAATTAAATTTGCCGTCTCCTAATGTCCCTAGTTGTTTAATAATTATGTCATTTTCATGATTTGATAAAAATATTCCATTTTCTTTGGGTTAAGTTTTGGATGACTTTGGTATATCTTATTGATGTAACTGTGTTACCCATTTTGCAGTCATTAGTCTAACTAGTTATCCAGATCTCATCTCCTACCTTTAACAGCTCACAGCTACAATCCTCTATGCTTAATCTGACAAGAACACTTTGAAAAGAAATTGCTTCAGTACAGAGCTCTATGGTATATAACTGATAATTCCCCTTGTGACAACCTTGCCCTGGCCCAGCAATCAAGGAGCCTCAATCGTCACCACTAACACCAGGAAGGTTATCTCATAGAAGAGGAAAGGATAACTAACACACACAGTAAAGTACAATTTCCCTTAAGTGTAAACAGAGATCACAGTCAGTCTGGGGCTGGTTGCTCCTTTGCTCACCAGGTCCCCAAAAAGACCCCCCACTGGCACAGCTATAGGGTCCAGGTCTCAGCCTAACTGGGCAACCTAGAAACTCCAGTACCCTTTCTGTCCAACCAGTGCTTTGTGTCCCTGCCAAGTAGCTGGCACAACACAGATAAGTATTTATACAACTTCACAGACTCCTGGGAAAGGCTGACACAGATTCTCCAGCTGTGCCCCTTTATCCAGACTACATGGTAGTAATTACTGCCACCACCCAGTTAATAATATCAGCTACTAAAAGGCCCTTAAAAGGGTGTCCAATTATTATTGTGTAATATTATTATCCAATGGTAGTATGACTAATCAGTCTCAAGGCTTATAGGAAGGGCTTATTACAATAAACTCTATAAATATATAACACACTCTAAAGCATACTTTATCTCTACATGAACCAACCACAGGTAGAAGGTTTTAAAAATATTTAATAATAAATAATTAAAACACAAGATAACACTACTACACCACAGAGATATCTAAGAGTTCAGAGATCACACAGAAACTTAAAATAATATTGTAGGAAAGATCTGATTACACAGAAAAATACTTAATCTAACTTTCTAATCTTTAGCTAATCTTAAGAGGAAACTAAGTGCTACAATCCTACTTACATACATAAAGAGCATAAGCAGTGCTAGGTTAGATGTCCAAAGTTAAAATGCTTTCTGGTCTCTTGTGGGAAATAGTATTTAAATATTGCTAACAAACATGTCTCTAAGGCCCTCCCAAAATTAAATCATTTTGACACTTAGGTTTTCCCAGTATTCATATTGCATCATCTTAACACCTGGTCTGAGTTCTCAGGTCACAAACTGCATTATTTAGCAATCCAACACCTCCTCAGAAACATACAACAATACAAGACATTTCACATGTATATGCTAGCGGAAACCAGAGCAATAAAAGTACCCTCCACATCTAAATTCTGGTCATAAACTTTAGCCTTAAAACAATGGGCATGAAATCTTCATCCAGCCACCTTGGAGAGGAATTCTAACATAAAAGATATTCATAAGATCTTTTCAACTTAAAAAGACACATTTGAAATAATTGGCTTGGTTTTCCTTACAGCAGATGGCAATGTTACAACAATCTTGATGTTCACATTTTACAGTATTTTCTTTACACTCACGAAACATGCCTGTATTTTACATTTATTATCAAGAAAACATGCCTGTATTTTACATTTATTTACAAATGCCAGAATTAGATATCAAATTCTATTTGACTAGGCTGGCAGCCTTCGCCCATCTCTCCCCAGTCGTCACATCTCCCCCCCCCGGGAACCCAAGCAAGTTTTTCAAGTACCCATTGAGAAACGTCGCTTGAGAGTGTCAGGTCTATCTGGGAGTACCTCCCCCCATTCCCTGTCTTGAGAGCCCATCTGCATTGGTACTGCTACTCCCACTGCGGTGCTGCACTGACATATCATATGCTTGTAACTCCAGACTCCGTCTTAGCAACTTGGCATTTTGCTGACTGGCTCTGTTTAACCATGTTAGAGGGTTGTGATCTGTCATCACAGTGAATTTTCTTCCATACAGATAAGGCTGAAGTTTTTGTAGTGCCCACACTATGGCTAGGCATTCCTTTTCTACTGCTGCATAGCATTCCTCCCTGGGTTGGAGCCTATGACTGAGATAAACCACTGGGTGCTGTTCTTCCTCTGAAGAAATCTGGCTAAGTACAGCCCCCACCCCATAGTTTGAAGCATTCACTTGCACAACAAATTCCTTGCTGTAGTCTGGACTGGCTAACACAGGGGGTCCTCCCAAAGCTTCCTTAAGCTTTTGAAATGCCTGCTCACATGCTGGGGTCCACACTACCTTATCTGGCCTGTTCTTCCTTGTCAGATCTGTGAGGGGAGCAGCCATGGTACTGTAATTGGGAACAAACTTTCTGTAGTACGCTGCTGTCCCCAAGAATGCCCTCACCTGCTTTTTGGTAACAGGTGCAGGCCATGCCTGAATATCTTCCACTGTGGCAGGTTCTGGCCTTATCTTACCACTCCCCACTCTATGTCCTAGGTAGGAGACCTCTGCCATACCCACCTGACATTTGCTCAGCTTAATGGTCAACCCTGCTCTCTGTAGCCTGCCCAGCACTTTCCTGACATGCTGAAGGTGCTCTTGCCAGGAATGGCTGTACATAGCAATATTATCCATGTAAGCAAGGGCAAACCCTCCTGCTCCTGCTAAGATATGATCTACCAGCCTCTGGAAAGTCGCTGCGGCATTCTTCATCCTAAAGCACATCTTTGTGAACTCATACAAGCCAAAAGTAGTCACAAAGGCTGACTTCTCTCTAGCAGTGGGAGTCAAGGGCACCTGCCAGTAACCCTTGGTAAGATCAATGGTTGTAAGATACTTAGCCCCACTCAGCTGCTCTAGGGCCTCATCTGTCCTAGGCATGGGGTAAGCATCTGACTCTGTGTGACTATTTAATTTCCTGTAATCCACACAGAACATGTTGCTGCCATCCTTCTTTGGCACCAACACCACTGGTGAGGCCCAGGGACCGGAATCACCCCTAGTTCCAACATCTCCTGTACCTCCTCCTTCAGAGTCTGTTTGACACTCTCTCAGGCACCCTATAAGGGTCCTGCCTGATAGGCCTTTGGGGATCTGTATCCACCTGGTGCTGCACCAGGTGGGTGCTCCCTGGTTTCCCAGTGAACATGCCCCCAAACTCCTGCAACACTGCTCGGATTTCTTGAACCTGGGTAAGAGATAGCTGCTGAGACATTGCTACCCCTTCCACCGAGGTGTCAGCCGAGTCTCACTGAGGAGATCAGTCACAAGATCTCTCTCAGACTTCTCCTGCAATCCACTGCAAATGCTCAGCACAAGGGCCTCCATATCATGGTAAGGTTTCATCATGTTAACATGGTACAATTTGTGCCCCTGCCATCTGCCTAGCACTTCCACCATGTAGTTAACATCACATACCTTTCTTACCACCTTGTAGGGTCCCTCCCAAGCTGCTTGCAACTTGTTGTGTCTGACAGGAATGAGAACCATCACCTGCTGCCCTACAGCATACTCTCTAGCTCGAGCATTCCTGTCATACCACACCTTTTTCTGTTGTTGGGCTTCTGCCAGGTTCTCCTGGGCCAGGCCCATGAGTTCCCTGAGCCTTGTCCTGAGGGTTAGGACGTATGCCACAACAGGCTCCTTGTGAGACTCACACTCACCTTCCCATTCATCTCGAATTAAATCTAGAGGTCTCCTCACCCTATGCCCATACAGCAACTCAAAGGGTGAAAAACTTTTGGATTCCTGGGGAACCACTCTGTAAGCAAATAAGAGATGGTGCAAATATTTGTCCCACTCCCTCTTAAACAGATCTGCAAATGCCTGTAACATGGACTTGATTGTAGAGTTTAACCTCTCAACAAGACCATCAGTCTGGTGATGGTAGGGGGTGGTCTTCATGTGCTTCACCCCACAGGACCTTCCACAGACAAGCCAGCAGGTCTGACATAAAATTGGCACCTCTGTCAGACAGTATTTCCTTTGGGAAACCTACCCTGCTGAAAATCTCTACCAAAGCATTTGCCACCTTCTCGGCCTCAGTGGAAGACAAAGCCACTGCCTCAGATTATCGTGTAGCATAATCTACAATCACTAGGATATACATTTTCCCTGTGGAACTTGGGGTACTCAGAGGACCCACAATATCCATAGCTACCCTCTGAAATGGATCCTCAATCACAGGCAAAGGCATCAAAGGAGCTCTCACCTTGTCTCCTGCCTTGCCTACCTTTTGGCACTGCTCACAGGTCCTGCAGTACCCTGTTACATCTCTGGAAATTCCAGGCCAATAGAAGTTTTGCATAATACGCCTCTTTGTACATTTTATGCCCATATGTTCTGCAAAGGGAATATCATGGGCTATGGCTAGAAGTGGCAGATGGTAACATCTAGGCACTACCAACTGCTGTACTCTCTCACCTTCTAGCCCTCCCTCAGGGGTCCACTCTCTGCATAGTAACCCTTGGTCCCAGTATACAGATTCCCCCTTCCCTTGAGAATCAGGTGCCTCCCTAGCTACCTGCCTCAGGCCTTGAAATGTAGGGTCTGAGAGCTGAGCCTGTCTCAAGTCTCTCCTGGTAACCCTTCCCAGCTCCCCTTCCACTGGAAGTCTGGCATCCTCTGACAGTGGTGCCTCACTGTCAGCCTGGGTACTACTACTCACCTCTACCTTTGCAGTTACCCTGTCCAAGGGACCATCAGTACCCACAAGCAGCTGTGGCTCACATTTAGTCTCACTGCTATGGCGTAGCTCACTCCCTCAAGTAACCACCTCAGCAGTCTTGGCTGCAAGTATGCAGTCTGTCTGGGTCTCCCCCAGGCTACCAAACCCACATGCTTGTCTCCTAGCCTCACTGCATGTAACTGCATAAGTACATAGTACTGCCTCATCCAAATCCTTCCCACTCAGGACATCTGCAGGATGGTAGTTCCATACCCCTGTTGTCTCAAGACAACCCACTGTTGGCATTTTGTCTTTACCACTTACTGGCTTCCTTACCTTTTGTTCCCCACCTTACCTCCATGGACATCTGTATGCCACATGACCCCACTGGTTGCATTCAAAACATTTAACCCTAACTCCTGGACGTGTACCTGGACTAGTGGCTTCCCCTGCTACTGGTGGATTCTGTTGGGGCAGTCTGTGCTGCCCACCATAGGTTCCTTTAGACCCATGAGCAGTACTGGGGATCCCTTTCCTGTGCAGGGCTGCCCTGCTTGCTAGGTATAGGTCTCCCTTCTTCCCTAACTCCTTTGAAGTAGTACACTGTTTCTCAGCTAACCAGATCCTCATATCCTCAGGCAAAGTGCTAAGGGCTTGTTCCCTTACCAAAAGGTCTGCCAGCCCTTCAAAAGTAGTGACATGACATCCCCTCACCCAGCTATGAAGATAAGTGCTCAGTTCAACAACATATTCACATACATTTTCATCTGCCTTGCGTCTATGCTCACAAAATTTTTTCCAATACATTTCAGGTGTTAGCTTAAAACATTCTAATAAATGTCTTTTTACAGCAGTATAATCAAAACAGTCAGTGTCATACATTTTTGCTAAAGAAGTTACAGCTTTACCATGGAGTAAGGGGGTCAGAAACCGTACCCAGAGCCTTTGGTCAGCTTCATACTGTTTACATACCCGCTCAAACATATGAATGAAGCTATCAAAATTATCCCCCTCTTTAAACTGTGGAAGAAATTTACTGACCTTTTGTGCTTCGGGGGTCCAGTTACTCCCTTCCCCTTTACATCCATGACTCTGGTGAAGAGTCAGCATTTCCCTCTCATGCTTTCTCTGCCATTCCTGTTCTTCAGCTTCTAGGCTCCTCATTCTCTTGGCTGCTTCTAGTTCCATACGTCTGGCCTCCAACTCAAGTCTATTTAGCTCCAGCTGGATTTTTAAGTCCACTGCAGAAAGGTTGAGCTGTCCATTCTCCGAGGATGTTGTATCTCAACTGTCAGTCTGATTGTCCTCCAGGCTGCTGTTTTCTGATGCAGCTGTAACCAAGGCTGCTATCAGGTCTGCTTATGTCAGATTTCCATGCACCAGTCCCCTAGCCTGACATATCTCCACCAGCTGGCTCCTTGTCAGCTTTCCATATTCTTCTGCTGACATGCTGCCTGCTCACTCTGACTAACACTAAGCTAGCAAAAGAAATAAAACAATTGTGATCTGAACTCTGAGAATACACTGTGTGGCTGTTTTAGAGTACAAAACACTTTTAGAGATCACTGTCCATAAGCTACAGGAATTCGCTCTACCCACACCACTACAAGCCAATTAGTATGTGAAGTAGATCCCACCACTGCCAAACACTTCTGATGACCATGCCCTGGCCCAGCAATTAAGGAGCCTCAATCCTCACCACTAACACCAGGGAGGTAGTCTCCTAGAAGAGGAAAGGATAACTAATACACACAGTAAAGTACAATTTCCCTTAAGTGCACACAGAGATCACAGTGAGTCTGGGGCCGGTTGCTCCTTTGCTCACCAGGTCCCCAATAAGACTCCCCACTGGCACAGCTATAGGGTCCAGGTCTCAGCCTAACTGGGCAAGCTAGAACCACCAGTACCCTCTCTGTCCAACCAGTGCTTCGTGTCCCTGCCAAGTAGCTGACACAACAAACATACACTTTGGGATAAGTATTTATACAATTTCACAGACAGTCCTGGGAAAGGCTAACAGATTCTCCAGCTGTGCCCCTTTACCCAGACTATACGGTAGTAATTACTGCCACAACCCAGTTAATAATATCAACTACTAAAAGGCTCTTAAAAGGGTGCCCAATTATTACTGTGTAAATCCAATGGTAGTATGACTAATCAGTCTCAAGGCTTATTGGAAGGGCTTATTACAATAAACTCTATAAATATATAATGTACTCTAAAGCACACTTTATCTCTACATGAACCAATCATAGGTAGAAGGTTTTAAAAATATTTAATAATAAATAATTAAAACACAAGACAAAACTACTACACCACAGAGATAGAGTTCAGAGATCACACAGAAACTTAAAATAATATCGTAGGAAAGATCTGATTACACAGCAAAATACTTAATCTAACTTTCTAATCTTTAGCTAATCTTAAGAGAAAACACAGTGCTACAATCCTACCTACATACACAAAGAGCATAAGCAGTGCTGGGTTAGATGTCAAAATTCAAAATGCTTTCTGGTCTCTTGTGAGAAATAGTATTTAAACATTACTAACAAACATGTCTCTAAGGCCCTCCCAAAATTACATCATTTTTGACACTTAGGTTTCCCAGTATTTATATTGCATCATCTTAACAACTGGTCTGAGTTCTCAGGCCACAAACTGCATTATTTAGCAGTCTAACACCTCCTCAGAAACTTACAACAATACAAGACATTTCACATGTATATGCTAGCAGGAACCAGAGCAATAAAAGCACCTTCCACATCTAAATTTTGGTCATAAACTTTAGCCTTAAAACAATGGGCATGAAATCTTCATCCAGCCGCCTTTGAGCAGAATTCTAACATGAAAGATATTCATAAGATCTTTTCAACTTAAAAAGACACATTTGAAATACTTGGCTTGGTTTTCCTTACAGCAGATGGCAATGTTGCAACAATCTTGAAGTTCACATTTTACACTGTTTTCTTTACACTCAAGAAACATGTCTGCATTTTACATTTATTATCAAGAAAACATGCCTGTATTTTACATTTATTTACAAATGCCAGAATTAGATATCAAATTCTATTTGACTAGGTGGGCAGCCTTCGCCCATCTCTCCCCAATCGTCACACCCCTCCTATATGAACAGATAACCATCCACTCTGACTTGTTGCATCCTACTACTTATCAAATTGTTATTCCGTTAAACAAAGCACGGACTGACATTTAATGCTTTTAATCTGTTAATTATTCCTTACTGCAGAATAGTTGTGAATGCCTTATCAAGGTCAAGATAAGCATTATGCATTGTTAGTTTTCATCACATTTTGTTGCTACCTCTTCAAAAAATGTCATGTTTCTCAAGGTAGGTCTCCCTTAACAAACCCATGTTCTTCCGTATCTAACAAAAGTAAGTTCCCCGTTTCATTTTGTTTAAGCTCCCTTATGGCTCACTCCATGATTCTATATAAAATACTGGTTAGGATGATGGAATTAAAATTGCTTAGTCTGAATTGACCCTCTTACTTTCTAAACTGGTATCTCTACAAACTGTCATTATAGGTCAGGGACATGGTCACATGATAGCATTATCTTTAGCACAGCTGATAGGGCTTTAGTTAGTTTTTCCTTGATTCTGTATATGAAAACTAGGATGCATAATTTTGAGTCGCATTGAGTAATCTTAATTTGTAGTTATATAGGGATGTCTGTCCTTGTATCTAAATGACTCTGACGCATCTTTGTTATTTTATGGCAAATATGTTTGCTATGCCATGTGGGTGTGTCATTGTTTTATTATTTATTGGTAGCACTTTACATTCATATTTTTCTTTCATTTTACTGGTGTAATTAAAGTATTCATTATTAGTGGAATGCAAACGCATTTAAAACACAGCTAAAACTTTACCTATCAAATCAATGGATCTGCTTCTGTACATCTCCTGGATAAATGTCAATGTTATCTTCGGCTTGCCATAATGTCAAACCATTTCTTTTATTCAGAATCCGATAACCCACAACCAGTTTTCACAAATGCCTTAATAGTTTTAATAGCATCTCCCAACTACATTCATTATTTTGTGACACTATTCATCCCCACCCTTATACATCAAATATAAACCATATAATTGCTATGTATTTATATGCATTGTCCCCTGAACCTGCTTTACACCCCACTTCTTCACTACAGTACAAACACATTCTGCCCTACCTAGTTCCTTCCCTCATCTTATTTTCTTTGGATTTCTAAGCACTAATCACATGATGGATTATCTGTCTGACAAACCCACTAATACACATCCTCAAATGCTCAGTGTTCAACATCTAGTAATGCATAAATAGATTTATACTGTAATATTTGCACCTACTTTCATGTGAATGTGATCTAATTATCAGATGTATATGTAATTATTAATGTGTATTATGTAATGTTTCTTTATATATATATATATATATTACTGAATGTATGATTAAAAATGTCTGTAATATGTTGATGCTTTTTTCAACAGGCCTCCATTGAAAAAGAGATTTTTTTAACCAAACTCATTCTGACAAACTTGCTATACTAAATCAAAATAAACAAATAAATAAATAGTACTTTCAACTTTTGAGATCAATCCATGTGCATAAGCCAGATAATCTAGACTTGTTTTAATTGCAAGGATATATGTTTTCTGTCGTGCAGTTGATTAATCTTATGGTTCTACTAAAGGGAATTTTATTGGATGCATACCCATAAATGTGGAAGTCAATAGTTTAAAATACTTACTGTCAATTGCCTAAACATCATTATTTGAGTCTTTCTGGACAGTCTCCTAGTCTGTTTTCATAAATTTATAATTTATTGAATCATAATTTCCATTGCTGAAAACTTAGAAATGATTATTCATTTGCAAAAATGGGTGGTATCAAGACTCACCAATGGTGGCAGTGCAAAAATCCTAGGTTCACCAGTATGGTATCTGATGCCTTGCCACCCTGGATGGATTTCATACTCTTTGTTATCTGATTTGTTTTCGATTAACATAGCTAATTAATATTTGTGCAAATGCATGTGACACTAAGTAGATTACTCAGTCAGTGCTTGGGTAACTAAAACATGCTATAATGACTGCATTTTCAGTGATTTTTGAATCCTGGATTATAGTTAAGAATGATTAATGAGCAAAATGGGAAGAATATGGTATGCAATAAGTTCAAACTTTTTTTTAAATTTGCTCTCAGTTGGGCTTCTGGCTCATCTCTGTAGGTCATATTGCTAAGTATTTCACATGACTATGTCATCTCCCCAAACCATGTAAAATCTACCACCTATCCTATTTTCTGAATAGCACAGTTTTCCGTTACTTTAAAGATCTGAGTTGCCTCAGGAGATAAACATGCAGATTATCATGCAGATTATAGGCAAGCATACCAGTCCTCTTGCATTTGAGCATTAGGGTGGTAGGTTAGCACAGGGAATTAATGCTATAACCTGTTAACAAGCTTCATCTTGAAGTCCCGGATTTGAATTTCTTAGCATCCATTTGCCTACTGTGTGACTCTGTGTCAGTCACTTAATCAGTATGTTCCCAGGGTGCCCCTGAAAAGATGCAGTTTGGTCTAGTGGGTTCAGCTTCTTAAAAAATGAAAAACAATATTACTCTGCCATTGGGCACACAGGCTTAAGGGTATAAGCTGCTAACAAGCTGCTTCCTGTAGTTCTGGGTTTCATTCTCTTGGTTTATATTTGCCTACTGTATGACACTGAGCAAATTACTTAACTAGGCAATGCTGTAGGACAATTAGGAAATGGGGCTATGCTCATCAAAGGTTTCCTTGACCACAAGCCTAGTAATGACCTGTGAACCTATATATATATATTGTAGTTATCATCATCCTAGTAAAAGGCTCAGTATGCTAAATCAAGTCAGAACCTGGCACTAATTACTTATCACTAAGTTATTAACATGTTAACTGTCCTGAAAGTGAAAAGATGAGATGCCTGTCTACACCATCAACAACACATCCTTAGGGTCAAGCCCAGATTATGAGGTCATAATACATTAAGTGGTAAACATGAGCTTATCTGCTCTCTTTAGGTGAAAAGCTGAACAGGAATTGAACTTTACTGCAGGCCACAAGTACTGCACATATCATGTGTAAATGCTGTTGTATACAGGCTTAAGTCTTTATTTTGATCCTCTACTTTTTTTATGATTTGCAATCCCTTTGATACCTGTTAATTGCCCACTTTGTTTGCATTCCTTTTCCTGCATCCAATATCTGGCAGTAATAACTGAGTTTCTAGGTCCAGTCAGCACTACACAATAAAGGGAGAGGTGATTTTAATTTGTGTGGCATTAAAAAAATCCCCAGGTGGATGTGCATGCCTGAATATGTAGTGTGTTAAGATGACGAGTGCATGTTTGTGTGTGTGCATGCATGCTACATTAATAGCAGTTGGCACTCACCTTATAGCCTTTTTGTTGTCAAGTGGTAGCTCTTAGCCTGTAGTTTCTACAGTAAAGGGAGAAAAGCTGTCACCCATTCTGCCCTCATTGCCCACTCCAACCCTATGGTCCTTGGGCAGTTAGTAGAATTCAAGTCACCAATAGTGAGGCAAACATGCAACCTCTACCAGTGTGGTAACCAACACACTGAGGCTAAATGGCATATTCTGTATCACACACACACCTTCATGCCTAAGCTGACTATATATGTGCCTGTGCCAGGGCAGACTATAAGCTACTATCATCCTGCAGTATTAAACAATGCTCACACATTCAGCTCAACTCTGTACCTACCCTTTCTGTATGGACAAAAGTGATAAGGGAATTCTCCTCTGGAGAGAGAAAGTTAAGGGAATGATGGGGTATACTGAGAATAGTTTTGTCATGGCAGCCACTGATTTGATCGTCTCAGTGAATGATTATTTCTGTTTAACATTGTGAACACTGACAGCCCAGTTAGCTAGAATTTTCTAAATAAATCTATATCATTGAAATATTAATATGACCCATAGGCTTGTCTACAAATGTAAGTAACCTGTACGTTATGTGCTGAGCTTCAAAAATGTAACCACAGTGCAACCTGCTGGAAAAGAGCAGAAATGTATATGGACTATATGACTGTGCAAATGTGTGTTTTCATAGTAGAAATTGGGACCTACAGAGTTAACTTGCAAACTCTGAGAAAATAAGTAAAGAGTTTTACCATTGTGTTTACCATGGCTAGAAGACAGAATGTCTACAATTAGAGTTTCTTTCTACTGTCTTAAGACTGAGATAATTACTAGGATTCAAATGTAAAGTGTTTTTGTATTGCTCTAGGACTTCATAATAGCTGTACATCTGAGAGATAAATATTTTTGACAGAGATATGTTAAATTCTGTTGGTACCTGTTAGCCTGGGAACTAAGGACAGAAGTGACAAGAATGATGTAATCTGAGATGACCCAGGAGAAATGTTTGATAGTAATTTAAGAACTATCTCAGATAGAAAGGGCATTTTGTATCTTGTCTTGGATCTGAACACATTCACCTTCAGCACTTTTCATCTGTATTTGCCTTGGTCTGTAAGTAAGACTTTGACCATAGTATCTCTCTTAGAGATAGACAGGAAAATAGTAAGATCAGTCTAGATGTTTTCTGTATTTATGTGAGAGTGTCCTGCAATGTTGTTTTAAAGTATTTCCTGTGATTCTGAACTCAGTTGTAACTGTATTGAGTTATTGAGTTATTGAGTATTGTCTTGTTCTTTTATTATTTATTATTAAATATATTTAAACCTTTTAATTGTGGATGGTTTTGTTTAGAGATATTTAAGCTATTTGCATACTTGCACGTATTTGGTAACACTGTACAGGCCACTCTTAAATAGCCTTAAAGTCTTGGACACACTTACCATTTGGATAATAGTAACATTACACAGTAGAATTGGTCACTCTTTGTAAGGGCCTTTTAGTAGCTGATAAGTAAGGGTGGTTGGTGGCAGTGATTTTTACCTTATAGTCTGGGCAGAAGGGGGCATAGCTAGTGAACCCGTGCCAACCTTCCCCAGGTGTGTCTGTGTGTCTCTATATCAACCCAATCTCAAAGTGTGTGTGTGTGTGTGTGTGTGTGTGTGTGTGTGTGTGTGTGTGTGTGTGTGTGTGTGTGTGTGTGTGTGTGAGCTATTTGGGCAGGGCCACGAGGCACTGGTTGGATAAAGAGGGTGCTGGAGGTTTTGGCTTTTCCACTCGTCTGTGATCTTAACCCTATAGCTGTGCCAGTGGGGAGTCTTATTGGGGATCTGGAGAGAGAGAGGGAGAAAGCAACCCCAGACTGACTGTGATCTCTGTGTGCTCTTAAGGGAAATTGTATTTTTCTGTGCGTGTACTTGTCATCCTCACAATGTGCACGTCCCTCACTGGTGTTAGTGGTGAGGAATGAGGCTCCTTGATTACTAGGCGAGTGCAGGGGAATCACATATTAATTGTTTGGCAGTGGTGGGATAGCCACATCACATATTAATTAGTTGATAGTGGTAAGATAGCCACATCACATATTAATTGGCTTGTAGTGGTGTGGATATTGAATTATTGTAGCTTGTGTACAGTGATCACTGAAGGTGCTTGTGCTCTTAATCAGCCACACAGTGAACATTCAGAGTTCACATCACAATTGTTTTATTTTTTTGTTAGCTTAGTCAGGGACAGCAGGCAAGAATGTCAGCAGAGGAGTATGGCAAGCTGAGTACTAGCCAGTTGGCTGAGATATGCCAGGCTAAAGCACTGGTGCATTAAAACCTGACTAAAGCAGACATGACTGCAGCTTTAGTCACAGCTGCATTAAAGAATAGCAACCAGGAGGACGATCAGACTGGCTGTGGAGATGTACAACTCTCAGAGAATGGACAGCTCAACCTTTCCACAGAGGACTTAAAAATCCATCTGGAGTTAAAGAGACTTAAGTTGGAGGCCAAGCATTTGAAAATAGAAGCAGCAGAGAGACTGAGGTGTCTAGAGACTGAGGAAAATGAGAAACTGCAATGTCTGCAGGCTGAGGAGAATGAGAAACAGAGGCAACATGAAAAGGAGATGCTGACTCTTCGCCAGAGTCATGGAGGTAATGGGGAAGGGAGTAACCAAACCCCAGAAGCAACAAAGGTCAGTAAATGTCTTCCACAATTTACAGAGGGGGATAATTTTGATAGTTTCATTCATATGTTTGAGCGGGTATGTAAACAGTATAATGTTGACCAAGGGCTCTGGCTACTGTTCCTGACCCCCTTACTCCATGGTAAAGCTGCAACTTTTCTGTCCAAACTGTCTGATAATGACTTTTTAAATTACAATGTTGTAAAGAATTGTTTGCTAGAATTCTTTTAAGCTAACATCTGAAGCTTATAGGAAAAAGTTTCATGAGCATAGATGCAAGGCAGATGAAAGTGTGTGAATATGTTGCTGAACTAAACACTTATTTTCCTAGGTGGGTGAGTGGATGTCAGGTCACCACTTTTGCAGGGCTGGCAGACCTTTTGGTAAGGGAACAAGCCTTAGCACTTTGCCTGAGGACATGAGAATTTGGTTAGCTGATAGACAATGCCTTACTGTAGATGAGTTGGAAAAGAAGGAGACCTATACCTAGCAAACAGGGTATCACTGCACAGGAAAGGGGCACCCAGTGCTGCTCATAGGTCTAAGGGAACCCATGGCGGGCAGCCCATACTGCCCCAACAGAATCTGCCAGTAGCAGGGGAAGCCACTAGTCCAATACACATCCAGGACATGGGATTAAATGTGTTAAATGCAACCAATGGGGCAATGTAGCATATAGATGTCCACAGAGGCAAAGTGAGGAATAAAAGGTGGGACAGCCAGTAAGTGGGAGTTACAAAATGCCAACAGTAGGTTGTCTTGAGACAACAAGGGTACCAAACTACCGCAAGAGGTTATATGCTATTTTAATGAATGGCAAAGAGACCATTGCTAAGAGAGACACAGCCTCTGACATAACCATTGCGAAGCCTGCGATGGTTACAGAGGAGCACTACTTGGCTGGAGAGTCTACTCGAGTCAAAGCTTTAGGAGGGACCCTATTCCGAATACCTTTGGCTAGGGTTCATCTTGACTGGGAGGGTGGAAAAGGAAGCCAGCAAATAGGTGTCTTTGAGAATTTCCCTGCAGATGTTCTGATAGGGAATGATTCTGATAATGCAGTACCATGTGTTCATGCAGTTACACGCAGTCAGGCTTGGAGACAAGCATGTGGATCTGGTAGCCTGGGGGAGACCCAGACAGACTGCACACTTGCAGCCAGGACTTGTGAAGTGGTTACTTCAGGAAGGGAGCTACCCTGTAGCAATGAGACTGAAGGTGAGCCACAGCTACTTGTGGGTACTGATGTTCCCTTGGACAGAGTGACTGCAAGGGCAGAGGTGAGTAATAGTACTCAGGCTGACAGTGAGGCACCACTGTCAGAGGATACCAGACTTCCTGTGGAAGGGGAGCTGGCAAGGGTTACAAAGAGAGAGTTGAGACAGGCTCAGCTCTCATACCCTACATTACAAGGCCTGAAAGAGGTAGCTAGTGAGGCACCTGATTCTCAAAGGAAGGGGGAATCTGTATACTGGGACAAAGGACTACTGTACAGAGAGTGGACCCCTGAGGGAGGGCTAGAGTATGAGGGAATACAGCTGTTGTTAGTGCTCACAGCCTACCATCTGGCACTTCTAGCAAAAGCCCATGATATTCCCTTTGCAGGTCATATAGGCATAAAACATACAAAGATACGTATTACGCAGAGCTTTTATTGGCCTGGAATTTCCAGAGATGTAACAGGATACTGCAGGACCTGTGAGCTATGCCAAAAGGTAGGCAAGGCAGGAGACAAGGTGAAAACTCCTTTGATGCCTTTGCCTGTGATTGAGAAGCCATTTCAGAGGGTAGCTATGGATATTGTGGGGCCTCTGAGTACCCCAAGTTCCACAGGGAAAAAGTATATTCTAGTGGTAGTAGATTATGCTATGAGATACCCCGAGGCAGTGGCTCTGTCCTCCATTGATGCTGAAAAGTATCAAATGCTTTGTTAGAGATTTTCAGCAGGGTAGGTTTCCCAAAAAAAATACTGACTAACAGAGGTGACAATTTCATGTCAGACCTGCTGGCTTATCTGTGGAATTACTGTGGGTTGAAGCACCTAAAGACCATCCCCTACCATCCCCAGACTAATGGCCTTGTTGAGAGGTTAAGCTCTACACTCAGGTCCATGCTACGAGCATTTGCAGACCAGTTTACAAAGGACTGGGACAAATATTTGCTCCATCTGTTGTTTGTTTACAGAAAGGTTCCCCAGGAATCAACAGGTTTTTCTCTCTTTGAGTTGTTGCATGGGTATAGGGTGAGGGGACCTCTAGATTTAGTGCAATATTAGTGGGAGGGTGAGTGTGAATCCCACAAGGAGTCTTTTGTGGCATATGTCCTAAATCTCAGAACAAGGGAACTTATGGGCTTGGCCCAGGAAAAACTGGCAGTAGCCCAACAGCAGAAAAAGGTCTGGTATGACAGGAATGCATGAGCTAGAGAGTATGCTGTAGGGCAGCAGGTAATGTTTCTCATTCTTGTCAGACACAAGCTGCAGGCAGCTTGGGAGGGACCCTACAAGGTGGTAAGGAAGGTCGGTGATGTTAACTACATGGTAGAACTGCTAGGCAGGAGGCAGAGGCACAAATTGTACCATGTTAACATGATGAAACCTTACCATGATAGGGAGGCCCTTGTGCTGAGTATTTGCAGTGGATTGCAGGAGGAGTCTGAGGGAGATCTGGTGACTGTTCTCCTCAGTGAGGCTCAGACTGATACCTCAGTGGAAGGGGTAGCAATGACCCAGCAGCTATCCCCTACCCAGGTTCAAGAAAACCGAGCAGTGCTACAGGAGCTTGGGGACATGTTCACTGGGAAACCAGGGTGCACCCACCTGGTGCAGCACCATGTAGATACAGAACCCCAAAGGCCTATTAAGCAGGCTCCTTATAGGGTGCCTGAGTGAGTCAAACAGTCTCTGAGGGAGGAGATACATAAAATGTTGGAACTGGGAGTAATTCAGGAATCCAGCAGTCCCTGGGCCTCCCCAGTGGTGCTGGTATCAAAGAAGGATGGCAGCACCAGGTACTGTGTGGACTACAGGAAACTAAATAGTCACACAGAGTCAGATGCTTACTCCGTGCCTAGAACAGAAGAAGACCTAAAGCAGCTGGGTGGGGCAAAGTATCTTACCACCATCTATCTTAACAATGGTTACTGGCAGGTGCCCTTGACTCCCAGTGCTAGAGACAGGTCAGCATTTGTGAATTCTTTTGACTTGTATGAGTTCACAAAGATCCCCTTTGGGATGAAAAATGCCCCAGTGACTTTCCAGAGGCTGGTAGATCATATCCTAGCAGGAGCAGGAGATTTTGCCCTTGCTTACCTAGATGATATTGCCATCTACAGTCATTCCTGGCAAGAGCACCTTCAGCATGTCAGGGTGGTGCTGGGCAGACTACAGAGGGCAGGGTTGACCATTAAGCCCAGCACATGTCAGATGCATATGGCAGAGGTCTTCTACCTGGATCATAGAGTGGGGAGTGGTAGAATCAGGCCAGAACCAGTCAAAGTGGAAGCCATTCAGGCATGGCCTGCACCTTTTATCAAAAAGCAGCTGAGGGCATTTTTAGGGACAGCAGGGTACTACCGAACGTTTGTCCCCAATTATAGTACCATAGCTGCTCCCCTCACAGACCTGACAAGGAAAAACAGGCCAGATAAGGTAGTGTGGATCCCAGCATGTGAACAGACATTCCAGTAGCTTAAATGTGCTTTGGGAGGACCCCCTGTGTTAGCCAGTCCAGATTACAGTAAAGAATTTGTTGTGCAGGTGGATGCTTCAAACCATGGTGTGGGGGCTGTACTTAGTCAAATTTCTTCAGAGGGAGTAGAGCACCCAGTGGTTTATCTTAGTTGTAGGCTCCAACCCAGGGAGGAATGCTATGCAGCTGTAGAAAAGGAGTGTCTAGCCATAGTGTGAGCACTGCAAAAAGTCAGCCTTATCTGTATGGAAGGATATTCACTGTAGTTACAGACCACAGTCCCTTAACATTGCTACATTGAGCCAGCCAGCAAAATGGCAAGTTACTAGGATGGAGCCTAGGATTGCAAGCATATGACATGACAGTGCAGCACCGCAGTGGGGTTAGCAATGCCAACACAGATGGGTTCTCAAGACATTGAATGGGGTAAGGTATTCCCAGATAGACTCAACCCTCTCAAGCAACGTTTCTCATGGGTCACTTGAAAAACTAACTTGAGTTCTCATGGGGGGGATATGAAGCCTGCCAGCCCACTTAGCTAGAATTTTGTAAATGATTCTGTCATTGTAAATATTAATATGATCCATAGGCTTGTCTACAAATGTAAGTAAACTGTATATTATATGCTGAGCTTCAAAAATGTAACCACAGTGCACCCTGCAAACTCTGAGAAAATAAGTAAAGAGTTGTACAATTGTGTTTACCACAGCTAGAAGACAGAATGTCTACAGCTAGAGTTTCTTTCTATTGTAATAAGACAAAGATAATTACTAGGTTTCAAATGTAAAGTGTTTCTGTATAGCTCTGTGACTTCCTATCCACTGTACAACTGAGAGATAAGTATTTTTGACAGAGATATGTTAAATTTTGCTGGTTCCTGTTAGCCTTGGAACTAAGGGCAGAAGTGACAAGAATGCTGTAATCTGAGATGACCCAGGAGAAATGTTTGATAGTACTTTAAGAACTATCTCAGAGAGAAAGTCAGGGAATTTTGTGTCTTGTCTTAGATCTCAACACATCCATCTTCAGCACTTCTCATCTATATTTGCATTGCTCTGTAAGTAAGACTTAGATCATAGTATCTCTCTTAGAGATAGGAAGATAGGAAGATCAGTCTAGATGTTTTCTGTATTTATGTGAGACTGTCCTGCAATGTTGTTTTGAAGTATTTCCTGTGATTCTGAATTCTGTTGTCACTGTATTGAGTTATTGAGTATTGTCTTGTTCTTTTATTATTTATTATTAAATATATTTAAACCTTTTAATTGTGGCTGGTTTTGAATGGAGATATTTAAGCTCCTAGAGTACTTGCATGTATTTGGTAACACTGTGCAGGCCACACTTAAATAGCCTTAAAGTCTTGTACACACTTACCATTTGGATAATAGTAACATTACATAGTAGAATTGGTCACCCTTTGTAAGGGCCTTCAAGTAGCTGATAAGTAAGGGTGGTTTGTGACAGTGATTTCTACCTTATAATCTGGGCAGAAGGGGGCATAGCTAGAGAACCTGTGACAACCTTCCCCTGGAGTGTCTGTTTGTTTGTATATAAACCAAATCTCAAAGTATGTATGTGTCAGCTACTTGGGCTGGGACACGAAGCACTGGCTGGACAGAGACAGAGCAGGAGGTTTTGGCTTGACCACTCAGCTAAGATCTTAACCCTATAGCTGTGCCAGTGGGGAGTCTTACTGGAGATCTGGAGAGAGAGGAAGAAAACAGCCCCAGACTTACTGTGATCTTTGTGTGCCCTTAAGGGAAATTGTACTTTACTGTGTGTGTACTTGTCATCCTCCCAATGTGCACATCCCTCACTGGTGTTAGTGGTGAGGATTGAGGCTCTTTAATTACTGGGCTAGTGCGGGGGTGTCACAAACATGTAATTTCACTGAGTGAAATCTTCACAGAGAAGACTCAGGTGAGCCAAGAAGAGACATAGTCTTTGAGAGATATCGAAGAATTTGGTCACAGCTACAAGTCTATAGGTATCTGTGAAAAGACAACATAAAAAATAATCACTAGACTTGGCCTCCATACAGCAAATTAGTACATGTAGTCTTCAGGTATGCTTGGGTGACTGCAATACCAGCTTCCCAAATCTTTGTGCTCCTTTCCACTTTTCATGGCATTCAAAACCATTTTATAAATGCAGCAATCTGTCAAAATGGAAAGGAAGAGCATAACTAAGTTTAAAAATTAAAACAGTCCTTGGTAGGAACATACGAATGACTGCTTTCTGACCAAATATGCAGAAGGAGGTGACTATCTACTAGGTTAATATGTGTGTACTAGGTTAACAACCACTAGGGCCTTTTTAAGCCTAGTGATGCATCCCAAATCTCTGACAAGCTCTGATACCCTTGATAAGTGTAAGCAGAGGCTTGGGAGATAAAACATTTACAAGCTGGGGCCTGGGAGATGAACCATTCACCAGCTGCCTGTGTGCATTAGAGACATAGGTGCCAAACCAGGGATGAATTTCCTGTTCCTCATCCAATTGTCCAAGTCGCAGTTGAGATGGGTTAAGGAGGAACTCTGATTCACATGGATGGGGAGTTTTTTCCAGAGAAGGGGTAGTCTCTGGGATACATAGCTGTCTCTCCAGAAGGTCCTATTTATATCACAGGCAAGGTTTAAGTCTTTAGAATGGGTAAATCTGGTACTGTTTGTTTTGAGGACATGCAAGAGGATCATAACGGTTGGGTCTGACCATGCCTTGTATGCCAGGCATAGATCTTCCCTGAGCAGCCTGTAGGAGACAGAATACAAGGATAGAGCTTTGACGTGGTCTGCAAAGGTCATGTGACTTACTCCCTGTATTCGTTTAGTGAGGAACCTCTGTGAACATACCAGTTGTTGGATGTGTCTGCTTAAGTACATACCAAAGGGAGCATTGTACTCAATGATAAGTCTGATGAAGACTGAATACACTGGACCAATTAACTCCTTGGACCTAGATGCCATACCTTTGTTACGTTTATAAGTTTTACAGCATAGAATGATTTCCTCACTACTGTAGACACATGAAGGTCAAAGGCTAGACTACTGTCTATGTGTAATAATAATCCACAGAGGCACGAGCTCAACCAAGCAGCACTTTATTGCACAAAGACACACCGGTTCTCCAACACTGACCTAGGTTTCGTCCAAAAGACTTCCTCAGAGTGTGTTGAACCAGATTAAAATACATACACTTAATTCCATTGTGCAATCAATATGACAGTTAGGAGGGGTAGTTTACTTCCTGAAGGATGTTATTATGCATTTCTTGGAATTTACTTTTAGCCCATGGCTCTGATACAAGTTATCATATATATCATATAATTTTGTGGATGTTATTGAGTTTAAGTTTGGTCAACAGTTACCTATACCTTTGCACATATTCTTATAGCTCAGTTAATAGTTGTTGAAGTATTTTTTTACTAGCTTGGGGGAGGGGTATTTTATGCTCACATCATTGTTCTTAATTGTTTTTAATTGAATGTCATTTTCCATTGGCTGTTGTTCAGTGTGATTGCACAATGGAATTAAGTGATGTATTTTAATCTGGTTCAACACACTCTGAGGAAGTCTTTTGGACGAAACCTAGGTCAGTGTTGGAGAACCGGTGTGTCTTTGTGCAATAAAGTGCTGCTTGGTTGAGCTCGTGCCTCTGTGGATTATTATTACTGTGTTTGTTCTGGTTCCTGGTTTGAATACTGTCTATGTGTATCCCAAGAGTCCCTGATTACTGGATCAATTCTTAGGGTGCCTTGTCAATATGACAGTTAGGAGGGGTAGTTTACTTCCTGAAGGATGTTATTATGCATTTCTTGGAATTTACTTTTAGCCCATGGCTCTGATACAAGTTATTTGTCTGTGTCAACCCTTCCTGGAGAACATTAGTGTCAGTGTGGGATTCTATGACTGCTCCTAATTTGTAATCATCTGCAAGTTTGGTTAGCCAGAGGCCTTTGACATTAGCCTTGACTTCAGAGAAGTAAATTCCAAAAATCAGCAATCCTAGGACCAATCCCAGAGGAACTCCACTTGTGACAGGCCATTTTGTAAAGGTGGACTCCCCAGTTCTAACTTCCTTGATCCTATCTGTGAGACAGCTGGCTATTCACCAGGTAACATAAGTGCTTACACCTAACCTTTTGAGTTAGTCAACAATGCCTGAGTGGAGTACTGTGTCAAATGCTTAGACCAGGTCAAGGTAAGCAGTATGAACCATTTTGCCCTCATCCATTGCTTTGGTGACGTTCTCAAAGAAGTCCAGCAAGTTGAGTAGGCATGACCAAATTGAGTTGGTTCTAGGGTCTGGAGGTTCCATTATTGATCATTTCTATAATGATTCTTTCCATGACTTTGCATATGAGATTAGTGAAACTTATGGGTCTGTAGTTTCCAGAGTCTGTAGATGGCCCACCTGTGTGCGGAGGGATGACTGTTGCTGTTCTCCATTCATTAGGCATGAAACCTGTCTGGAGGCTATGGTTAAATATTAATTCCAGAGGGCCTACTATGTTATATTTTATGCTATTTAAAATACATACTGGGATATTGTCTAGGCCCTTCAATGTAGTGTTCTTGGCCTTAGAGAGATCATTGAAGACCTGTTCCCTAGTGACAGTAGTGGGAGTTATATTTGATAGTATTTCCTGAGGGGAGGTTGAGGGGGAAGAGAGGGGTAAAGCTAGAGCTGAATTAATCTGCCTGTAGGTTTGCTAAATCTTCTGGCTCAGGTGTCTCCATTAACAATTAGCACTGCACACAATTGTGTATTGCCTTTGAGGTGGCGGAAATAGCTACAGAATGCCTTGTGGTTGTCCTTGGCCTAGCAGGCCAAAATTACCTCAAATTTGACTTTAGTAGACTTTATTTTTCCACTGAGTTGTTTGTTTAGTTTGTTGAAAGTTCTTTTATCCTGGTGGGTGTTACACCTCCTAATTTTTCCCATGATTTTCTTCCTTCTGTTATACAGCCTATTTGTGTTTCCACTAGGGTGGCTTGATTTTTGAGTTACTTCTCTACTTTTTTTTGGTGGGTACAGCCACCTCTATGTAGCTATTAAAACACTTGTATAAGGTTTCTGTGAACAGTTCCATGTAGGCAGCAGTGTTCTCAGGGTTTATGGGCACTTGAAATTTTGCTAGGTTATCACTTAATAGTAGACGTTAGCCATACAGTGCTATCTGAACATTACAGGGTTAGCTGGTGTTCCAGGTTTTATTTTTTCTTCAAAGGAGGCCATTTTGTGGTCTGACCTTTCCAGAGAGGACATTGCTCTAGGGGTTTGCAGCATATGTTTGTATCTAGGAATATCTGTGCTTGCACATTTGCTGTGCATATACGATTCCCAGTTAATAGTGGCGTAATTAAAGTCATCCGTGAATATGGTATTCAATTGGATGGTGAGTGATTCCAGTAAGCTTAAATAAACATTTTAGGTTTCCTGGGTCATAGAGGGAGAACTATAGCTTGCAAGGAGGTTGTAAGGTATGTTTTTGCATGGCAGTTACCTTTATATTGTGTTTAGTTCTTGCTTCTACTCATTTTCCTCTGAAAATCAAATGGCAAAGTAAGTCCTCCTCAAACTTGATTATTAAAAATGTCATAAATGCATTTGTCAGTTTATTTTTGCAGTTATTAACATTTTATCCAAGTAAAGTCCAGCATGTAAAACTTCACATTAAAGGACGGCAATTTTTAAACTGTTCCTTTGCATACCTTACAGAGGGCTGACATATCCCCCCTACAGTCATCATCTAGGAAACCGTGTAATAAACAATAAAAAAAAATGCCCAGGTAATAAAAAAATGAGAGTAGTATTTGCTTATGGCTGTCAAGAATGAAAGTCACAGATTTACAGAACCAAGAAAAAGCTATTAACTTATCAAAAATGTATGCAAGATAATGTACCGGATAAGCATAAAGGAGCATGAAGTGCTATATTAAGGCATAAAGCAGTTTCTTGCTATAGGATTAAGAGCTTCACATTCAAGGCAGAAAATGAAAAAGGATTAAGCTAAGCTGCTGTTAATTATCTTAACTGCCTTACCTGATGATTCCCAAACACATTTCTTTTGCAAATAAAGACATAGGTTACATCAGAGCACATGTATAAATAAAGCTTACAGAGAATGGTTTTCAGCAATGTCATTCATTAGGACGTGAATACTCAAATGGATTGAACTCAGATTGTACTGGGCCCAGAGAGGAACAGACAGAAATCAGGGAGGCCAAGAAGCTTAGAAGTAAAATGTTTGGAAAACAAAAGCCATAGGAAAAGTACACAAAAGGATGAGGTATTAACAACAAAAGTAAATTAGGGAGGGCCTGAGTACACGCATAGCAGATGACCTAGAACAAAGCAAACAAAGTGAGAAGGTAACAAAACAAGAAATGGAAGGTAAGATATACATTGCCTGACACAGCCAATGGTAAAGAAGAAACAGCTATTATTTTATTTATATTTAAAAAAGGCTGCACAAGTCAGTTAGAGTACAATGGTTTTGTGTGTGTGTGTGTGTGTGTGTGTGTGTGTGTGTGTGTGTGTGTGTGTGTGTGTGTACGGAAACGTGAATGTGGATATGTCTGTGATTATTCTAGCAAATGATACTGATGAAGGGTATGTTGAAAAAATATGAGGCAGTGCAGATATTTTTGTTTATCACCATGCTAATAATATTATCAAGAATCTGTCACCAGTCTAAAAGCATCATCTGTTTAAAAATATTTCACCCAATTAATTACAAAAAATGCTTCACATGCTGTACATATAAAATAACTGGGTCTATGTTCAGTCATCGAATGACAAATACATGAAACCTCTCTTCATCGAACTTAAAACAATGAACATTCAGTTCAGTGAATGTTCAGTCATCGAATGTTTTACCCAGGGAAAAGACACAGGGAACAGCATTCATACCAAAACACACAGAGTATATCAAACCCACACTTATATATACCAAATCCAACATCGCACTACAACAGGGAAAAAGGCAAATTTCCTAATGCTGGCCAGCCAACTCTGTTACCTGGGTAAAATATTCGATGATTGAATGTTCACTGAATTGAACATTCAATATTTTAAGTTCAATGAAGAGAGGGTTGATGCATTTCTCATTCAATGACTGAACATAGACCCAAAATAACTACCCCAAAAGCAAACTGTTCATCTAAACCAAACTGCTAATAGCAAAATTAATTTATATAGGAATAAAATTTTCAAAATAAAAGTATAAAAACTAAAATATAAAAATGCTACCACAATTATCTTATCAGAAAACAGCAGGACCCGCAAAGCATACTAAAAGCTATACATCAGGACCAAATAGTATTAAAGTAACATATCTTAATACAACCCCACTAAACTACTAAAATAATGCAGAAAGTCGCATGACACTGTTAAAATAAAATTACTTTAGACCTAGATTGTAAAGCCACCCATGAGAATACGCATTCATAAATCCCTAGAGAAGCTATGTAAAGCCTTATTCAACAGATAACTTGTACAGCTACTGCAGCCCTCTGCAATGAACTGGAAGCAGTAAGTTAAACTTAAAAAAAAAATGGACACATGAAATGTAGGGTCTGGTTTGTGAGATACATAAAATATCTTGCATTGTAGAATTAGAGAACTCGGTTTTATATCTCCTTGATTTGCCACTTATTCTTAAACCATATTGCACACACCATGTTCCGTGTGCATATTCACATAAATCTTCATACATACCTATCCATGCATAAATTTTACTTACTATGGGGTCCGGTAAAGGATATGATAAAAAAGCTTATCTGCCCTGAAATGTAGACACTTTTGTCACCATCCTACCCATTTCACCAGGCATTTACCACTGGTTTACACTTTTGTCCATTAAGGAAACTCACAACAGTCAACTAAAATAAAAACATTTAATTTTGCACACTGTACACAAAGAATGCACATGCAACTCCCCCAAAGCAACATTTCCTACCTAAATCAAGCCTCTAGAAATATCATTTTGTTAGATAAGAAATAAAAAAAGAGTAAAATAAAATAAAATCAAATAGTATCCTCAGCTAAGCAATCCAAATAAATTATTACTGACAGAATGAACCCAATTCTATACTAAGGCTAAGCTAACAAAAAATAATGACGATGTTAAACTAACATATCTTACTTTAATGTTCACAGTACTAATAAAATAGAAGAAAAAAATAATTACTGACACTTTTTAATAAAGTGATTAAAAGTTACTTTAGACCTAGAGTAGAAATCCACTTTTTGGAGCTACAGTTGGCTCCCTTGCAGCTGACTATTATCTGTTGCCGATAACTGTCTTTGATTGTCAAGTCTACCAAACCCTCCCACCTGCCCCAGACTTGTTCTGACAAGATGTGAGGACAGTGAGAAGACTGAAATGTCTGAGGGCAGCATCATACTGATACCAAGGAAGTGTTTTTACCTCTTACTCCTTATCCCTGCCCCCAGACAGTAGCACCCTGAAGGCATAGCTGGCCTTAGGCATAGGCCAACTAGGCAGCCGCCTAGGGTGCCGCTCTAGCAGGGGTGCTTTTCCAGTAATCTGGATGGTGTACTTAAGCCAGAATGGGGCCAACAAGTGGTGTGCAGGAAGCACTGTGGAGCCCTTTTGCCTAGGGCAACAGTTGACCAAAGGCCGGCACTGCCTGAAGGTGTGACATGCAATGGGCATCAATGCTGGACCACCCCTCACTCTGCAAATGTTTGACATCAGTAGGACATGCTGCCCACCCTCAGGCAGCACAGCACGGTCATTTCTCCAGTCTCCATAAATGAATTCAAACCATATGAGTGAGCCCTGAGTGTATGCTCTTCTTTCCTTCACCAAAATGAGTATGCTCATCCTCCCTGCTTGCATCATCAAGTGTCTGAACTGATATTCAAATTCAGGTCACCTGGGCTGTACTCAGGGTTTTATCCCTCTATGCCACAGGTGTAGGCTAGAAAACCCAATTAAAAACACGCATAAATTACATAAAAACTATACTCGTATTTATTTGAATTTGTTTATCAGGGTATAGCACTGGTGGATTCTGAACAATTCCAGTCTCAGCCCAAGGTATTTCTCATTGATATGAATGAAAAATAACAGTTCAATCAAAACATACAGTGAGAATGTATAATTCCAATACATTGGGATATGGTTTATGTGATACATGAAGTGGCTGGTACTGTAGGATTAGGGGCTTAGCTTTAAACACTTATTATGAAGCTCATTCCTGAAACATACAATATCAGATATTTCATGCATCACACACATCAACAATAAAATAAGCTAATTTCATGGTGTAGGTATTTTATTTACATACATTCAGTGTATACCATCTGTACATTTATTACTTCCACTATGACTCATTGAGTTACATCTTGGGAAGGAATTAACTCCACAAGGACAACTTGTTAGAAAATTGACCCCAAACTTATATATGCCAACTCCGTGGTCATACCAACATGAGAAAGGAAAACTGTGAAAAAAAATAAACACTGGCAGTGCACAGTTAGAAACTGCACTGGTAGTCACTTCCTAAGGAAAACAGGGATCAGTGAGTTCAACACTGGTGAGTAGAACTTGAGCAGATAGAACTTCATACAGTTTGCACTTTTTAGGGAAGCTTATTTACCGATATCCTATGAGCATCATAATCTCCCCAACCAACCATTTAAAATTCTGTTTCATCCCCAGTTAAAACTGCATACATTGCATACAAGAAAAATAAACTTCAGATGCCTTAAAACAGCTACTTCCAACTAATTCAAGCAAAAGAATTCAAATCTAACATTAATTTTACAAAAATCAAATGTAGTTTGAGATAATATAAAAGCATAAATATGTACAACCAGCCAAATGGAAAATGGTGTTGCTCACAAACTTGAGCTACTCCTCAATAGCTGAACTACAGAGGATTAAAATACCTAGAACTGCAACTAAACTATAAAACTAACAAATCCTAATGTAACCCTTACTATACCACTTAAAAATAGCCTATTGGATACATTAAACAAAAGCTAAAATTTACTTTAGTATTACAGTAGAATGCTCTCCATAAGACAGACACTCAAATAGTTATGTAAACTATGGAAAGCTGTATTTAACAGACAGTTTAAATATTAATTCTTTCATTCATTCATTCACTCACTCGCTCAGTTTCATTCTTTCATTCATTCATTCACTCATTCATTGGTCAATAAGACTGTTTCAGGAATGCAGGGAAGCCGCTATGTCATCACGGGATGAGTACTGTGCAATGAAATTAATTCTGGAATGGGAACTAACCTTTTGCAGAATGCAAATGCACGCACTCACACATGAAATATCAAACTTACTGGCTTGATGCAACTTCAACACAGACTTTGTAATGGTAAATTAAATAAGCCAAACAAAAAAATCAGTAAAACTCTTTTATTTACAGTCTCACAGTTATGTCTTTTGTCTACATAAGTCTGTTTCAGTATGTGAAACAAATAAAAAATATACAGTATTTAAAAAGTCTATGAATATTCACTTAAAATGTCGTCAGTAAGTTGTCTCCACCAATTAAAGAATAACGAATGACACAAAATGACACAAAAGAAGCTATTGCATATATTGAAGCTATAATTTATAAAAAACATTTTTGCTACGAATATAATTCAGACCTGTGGGGGAAAACTGACATTTAATAAAATGTGCCAGAAATATTCCATTTTTCTAACAATATTCCCAAGTCTTCTCTTCTCCCATCCATTCTAATTCACACCAACATGAATAAAATAAGGTTACACACTGCACTCACCTATAGGCAATACAGAATATCACCAGTTCACTTATGCCGTATCTTCACACAGAAACAAAAAAAAAACATTGTGTACGCAAGTAGGTCTTGTAAATTCTGCATTAAAGGAAAGACAGACAAGAACTGAACTGGCAAACCAAGCATTATAAATCACCAGTTCTAACTGCTGCACCACTGTGCCACCTGAAAACTTAAGCACACAACATAATTATCCCATGAAATAAAGAAATACTAATGAGAAATAAAAATAAAAAAATAAAAAAAATGGATAGCTAGAGGTCTGCATCTTGTGATACAAATGTCTTGCAGTGTTAGCTTAGTGAACAATTTAGTGAAACATGATGCAACCACTCTTCATGCTTCATTCACTAATGTTATGTTAAAAAGGACATTTACCATTCACTTTAATGAAAAATAAAACAAATCTTCACACAATGCATACGTAAAACACACACACACACACACACACACACACACACACACACACACACACACACACACACGCACACAAACAAAATGAAAAAAAACACTACTAATGATCTTGAGGTGCTTCAGGAAGAAAGGAATTTTTCCAGTTGCTCACTATATAAGAACTACTCATTGAGAAAGGTGGAACATGAATGCAATGTGTAGTGAAAAGTATGAAGCTTTGCATGTCTTTGTGGTTGAAATGATAACTGACAAAAATGAAGATGAAATGAAAATGAAACTGAATAAAGTTAAGACACAAATGCCTTTGGAGTAACATTACAGCTTTCATTAGATACCATTTTTTCAGGCCTTCAAGAGATCACAGGTAAACAGTGTGTTTTTCTACAGAAACTGGATTGTGAAGGAGAACATGTCACAAATGTTTATGCAAAGGTAATTGTTTTCTTTGCATTTAGAGAACAAACCCATGTAGGAGCAATGTTTGGAGTTTCTTGGAAAGTTGACAATATCTAGATAGTTGAATTGAATTATATGATTTAGAGACACAATTTGAAAGTAACATGAAGAATTTCAAATACATAAAAGAAAAATATTGCAATTCATACTTTTTTTTATCAAAATGTATTGGTATTGATTGAGCTTATTGACTTCTTTCATTAAAGGTAGGCATGGCTGTTGAGCAACCTAGAACGTTCATGTTCAAATAAGGAAATTTATTTTAGAGAGAGTAGAATTTGATGCTGACTTATCTATGGAGATGATTTAAAATGTTTATGATACACTTTAGAAAGGTCTTCATTGACCATGATTTTTTTTCAGAACAAATTATCTATTAGTGAGCATGATTCTTTGACACTATAAAGGAATGTCTTCTTAAATAAAACTTAAACTTTAAGGTTTCTTCCCTGCGCTTCTTAATTTTTTTCCAGAGTGATACAGTTTGCATATTCAATGACAGCATTGAATAGAGATAATAATTTCCAACTTTTCTTTTCAGAAAAGATGGAAATCTAGTCAGTGCAAGATTTTCCAACTTTTATTGAAGATGATCAGCAGACTTGATATCTGCAGTAGAGACATGATTCTCAAGAATTTACTTTTTAATTTATGTTTCCACAAATGCAAAGGCAGATATCTTTAATGACTAGCAGCTGGGGGTAACGTTGGTCTTCAAGACCATGTAGTTAATTTAGACTACTTATTTGTTTATGAAACCATAGATCAATTCTACCACAACTTAAATACTGTATTTATTAGCTGAATTAGCTACATCCTACAGATGGAAGAGGGCTACAATATAATTTGAATTGTGTTAATGTTGTCAAGCAGTCTAATTTATTCAGCCATGGCTGCATAAGGATGATGATCTTTGGATCTGATGTTTAGGTGAGGTATATATGAGTTATTGATATGAGGTTGGCTAGACTGGCAAGGAGGCCCTAGAGTTTAGTGATGGTTGTGGAACCAAAGACAGTTATAGAGTATTGTCAGCTGATAAGCTGAGATCCTCTGTTTTGTCTGTAATATAAGAGACACAGGAGTTCTAAATCTGGCAGGAAATCACATATCTGGACATAAATATTATCATGGAAGTGTTAAGGTGCAAATAATTCCCTTTTTTATAAGGTGAATCATGTGAACATTAATAGGTAAAAATTAATTATAACCCATAGTGTATTTCAATAGGCAACAAATTGGGTTACCCAGAGATACAAACTGTGATGATTATAGAATAATACGTGTGGTAAACCTGTTGTGATCATCATGAAAAAATATTATAAGTAGGTATAGTCAGTGTAATGTATCTTATTCTGTAAGAAGATGTAGGAAAACAGAAGTGCTACATGTGGTCTCCTATTCCACGAGAAAAGGATTCACGTGAAGTAATAACAGACCATATATCATTTTCTGGTCTCAACTGAACTTATCAGGAAATGTGTGTTTAGAGAAATCTGAGCATTGTACAACTAGGAATTGATTGACTGATTAAATCCCAGTCTTTATAGAAAAGTCTAGCCTACACAGGGAATGGGTTAGACTGGATATAGGTAAGCTGATTAAGATCTTTAGTATAGAGTAAGCGAGGATGCTTCCTGAGGCCAATCTTTTATAAAGGGGTATAAGATAGAGGCTCAAGGATTATAAGTATAATACTGATTGGCTACACTAGGGGTCAAAGGGATCTATAAACATCTGAGTAATAAAGCACTAAAGAGGTGGCCGTGGGGCAAATTGTTTGTATTGATGTTACGAGCAATTAAAACAGATAGTGAAAACCCAGTGTTTTAAAAAGTGCTCAGAATGATGACTGATTTTGTTGTAATCCCCTCATCTATCACATTTAATTGAAATATGCAGAGAATTTAACAAGGTTTATTTTTTGAAGCAAAATCTTGACGTCAAGGAGTACTTTTCAGATTGCCTTAGCTTGACTTTGTTAACTTAACAAAACTGATCCAAATATCTGACAATCATGAATCACTGTAGTTAGAGGCAATGGTAAAGTTATTTATACAGTATTAGTTAAAGGGACAAAGGGGAAGATGAGCTGGACATCTAACAATAGAGTTATCAAAAGGATAACAGTACTGGCAAAGTTTATCTATATGCTAGGTATCAGAGGCACAATATTAGGTGATATGACTACATATTGTTACCAAACATCTTCTGCTTTCAGTGCTGGCTTATTTTATCAAAATGTGAAGGATGCATCCCAGAATATCACAGTTAGGAAAAGTTATAATTGATGTCTAAAGTGCATTTATAAATTATGGCAGAACACTGTGACAAGATATATAAGCTTAAAAACTGCAAAATGTTTATACTGAGAAAAAGAAAAAAAAGGTTGTGATGATTTTTTATTTTAAGAGACTGGATGTTTTGTGGTAGAGAGACTACTCTAACAATATTAATGAGGAATAATTTAAGTATACATAATTTGATAGAAGATGAGTATATTGCTATGTTAAGTTTAAATGAGAAAGATAAAGTGATGTTTAAAATTTCAGTGATGTTGCATTGGGCAATCCATATTTTGTATCTTTACTATTCCAGTTTACAGTAAATGTGTGACTAGAATGCACAAGTATTTTTTTTTCTTTGTGAGAAGAGCATAGTAAAGTAGTGCTTTAGAAGCGTATAATAGTAACATTTTTTTTTAATCTGCAAGTTTTTTTCAAGTGAATGTCAGCACTGGAAGATTACTCTGAGTAATCCAAGAAATTGTACTGGGCATTTATAAGACAAGTGGATGAACAGATTTTGGTGGCATTTTCTTGTATGCCTAATTAAAGACTTTTTACTGGCAGAGTTTTATGTTTATTTCTGTAAAGAGCAAATGGCTTCTATTTGCAACTCTGGAACAGAAAGTCAAAAGATTTATAACATAAGTAGGAGTCAGAGCAAATTACATATTTTATTATAGCTGCAAAATGTGACATTATTAGATGAACTTTGTGGATTCATTGTGTTTCTTTAAAAGAGAGAAGACTCTAGAATGTCATTCTGTATAGCCTGAAACATGTTTGGGTCTCTCATAAGAGAAAAAGGATGTGTAAATGATGCTCTGCATCTTCTTCTAGTTGTATGCATGGTAGGTATTACTTGTGTTGTAGGTGCTGTGTCTGTGTTGAGTGGATGGCTTCTGTCAGAGAGCTACAGCCTGGGGTGAAATACCTGCAAAATATATAAAGAACCAAGATATGTTTCTGAAAAAGAGAAATTTCTGACCATATGGAAGTATTAATTACTGCAACATTTTCTGGAGTTAATATATAGTGGGCACAGAAGGGAGTGCACTGTCAAGAGCAGTTGTTGTGTGAGTTTTCATTTCATTTCAAGAGGTATGTTGGTTTTGTGTATGCAAATGACATATAATTCTTTACAAATTTCAGCTAGTTGTGCTGGTATATGTTACACATCCATTGCCCTACTTCTCCTAGCATAGCTGGGAATACCTCATATCATCACAATCTCTTTGTGCATTCATTCTGCAATCGCATGTCTAATTGCAGTCAGATGTGGATGGGACTTGTGGGGCATGTGGAGCAGGGAACAAGCTGTCTTTTCATAGATGCAGTTCTCTGCAGTGGCAGTTCAACTTGTGTTACTTGAACTAGGACTTATATCACATTATACCGACATTAATTGGTTACATTATATATGTCAGGACTTTGAACTAGAACTTTGTTCACATGGATGGAAACAATTTAGATTTGATGTAGCTATGTTAGGTTGATGGGCACTTGGACATAGTTAAATGCATGTCATGTTTTGTGGGTTTTCTTCATTGTATGGCCATGTCATGCCTGCTGTTGTATTATCATGTTTCTGGATTTCCGTACTTCCTGCTCTAGTTCTCTTACCTTTTGTGAACTGATCACATGTGATGCATACATAAGGTTTTTATTACATATCCTGGGAAATTTTGAATGTGGGCATCAAAAGTAATGTTAACAATTTCTCTTATAATATTACCACTGGAATACATTTTAAATTTGTGTGTCTCCTTTCTCACTGTGTGTGTGTGTGTGTGGGGGGGGGGGGTTACATAAATATGCCACTATTTTCTGAATTAGAATGTAACAGAAAAGAGAGCTGCACTTTAGTCAGATATGTATTATTTTTGTGGCATAAAAAGATATATGAAGTTTTGACTTTTATCTATGAATGTTAAACAAAGAATATATTTGAAATTTATAATTAAACATAACAATTTCTTGTCCTCTGTAAGGAACCACAATAATTATATATAGGATGTGAAATGCATTGATGACAGGTTGTAATTTGTTCTGATCTACAATTACAGAATCTGGAGCATTTGCCAGGCTCAGGAAGTTAGGCCAATAAAAGCTCAAGTAGAAGATTCTTCATAGAGAAAGCAAGCACAAGGCAGGCAAATAACTCATTAATATGTAAATGTGGCACTATACGTCTGTATGACAAAAACAGATATAAACCAAAACAGCTAAGAGAGAATCAGAAAATTATAAAATACACATTCAGTTGACAAAAAATAGAGAAAGAACCCAGCAGCCTGCAACTTCTGAGTTGTTCTTTTGAAAACCAGCTAGTATAACTAGGCCTCAGAAATTATTTTAGATAAGAACAGACAGGAACTGGAATTTATCTGCTCAAAATGATTATTTTCTGTATGTAATTTATTATCTCTGTGACATCCCCACTCTGGGCCAGTAATCAAGGAGCCTGCATCCTCACCACTGACACTGCAGAGGGATGTTCACTTGGAATACACATGGATACACCCAGTATTTCCAGATGCAGTTCTCTGCATCAAGCACAATTTCCCTTAAGAGCACACAGGGAACACACTCAGCCTGGGGTCTGGGTTTCTCTCTCTGTCTCTCCCTGGGTCCGCAATAAGACTTACCACTGGCAGAGCTGCAGAGTTAAATCCTCAACCGAGTGTCCAA
>NC_056734.1:154008198-154068141 GCF_019279795.1 Protopterus annectens
ACAACTGCAAATTGGATGCTGCAATACTTATTTTAGTGAAGGGTGTAAACCCTCTTACGTGATGTTTTCTGCGAACTACACGTCTCTTTTGTTGTTTTAAAGATACAGAAGTCAAATTATTAATGTGAAAAATATGAATAACTGTCTGGCTGAGTAGTATATAACTGCCAATTAACAGCTCAATATATGACCAGTGTAGCAGTAAGATTTGAAATATGCACAAAGAAAGGCAAGGAGGGCCTCAAAATAAATTAACTAATATGGAAAAAGGACTAAAGGATTGCTAAATAGTATCAGCTGAATTAGAGATGATCATATTAAGCTCCCAAAGTGCCTCAGTTATCTGCATTATGCAAGTGATACATACATGCACAAAATAATTAGTAGCCCCCCCCCAAAAAAAAAAAAGTTGGCTGCCAAGGGCACCCCAGCCATGGCACAGGATTGTCTAACCCCCAAGTCCATGGTGGCTGTAGGGACTACAGAGGGAGCAAAGAAAAAAGATGAGTGGCCTGAAGGACCAGGAATGGCCAAAGCAGAGTCTCCCCTGTGCAGCTTGGCTGAGGGACTTTAGTAGCCTGCTATTATGGCAAAGGCTGTTCTTTTTGTGGCTAGAAGGAAGAACCAAGGAACTGATATCTGCCATGATAAAGAAAAATATGCTGGATTCCTAGGGAAACCTAGCAGTAGGCAGAAATACATTTAACTCATTACATCCGAGTGACGCCTCCAGGTGCATATGCAGTTAAAGGAAAACTCCACCCTAGAACTAAAAAAAATCTTTTTTTTTCACTGTCTCTTTCCAGAACTATTTTAACACCTCAGAATTACTCCAAGTGCTTTATTTGTAATTTTAGCCGGTTTTCCACCACATGGCTACCAATGGGGCTTGATGCATCAGTGTGATCTTGCTCTCCCTCAACCCTTTCTTTCTCATAATGCTTTGTATGACTCGGACAATTGAATTCCCATGCCATTGACATATAATGGGATTTGTGTGAGTCACTTATCTTCTTTACTTTCTGTAAAAGGACTGCTTCTTTTCTGTCTCTAATCACCCTCATTTATGTTTGGCTCAGACCTTGTTTTGCATTATACTTATCCAGCTTCCCCTGGAGGCCAAATCCAATTTGTAATGATTGATGAAGGTATGAGGCATAGCCCAGGTTGCAGCTGCAAAGATGTCATGTAAAGAAGCTCTGGTACGGAAGGCAGCAGAAGTTGCCACCGACCTTGTTGAATGAGCCTTCATGGTAGTAGGCAACGGAATATTACACTGTGTATAAATGAAGATCACACAGTCTTTCAACCATCTAGCTAATGTGACCTTAGCAACAGCAGATCCTAATCTAGGTCCAGAACAGGCCAAAAATAACTGGTCAGATTTATGAGAGGATTTGCCTGTGAATATCTAGGGTATGTAGGCAATGCTCTCCTCTGTTTGAATGATTGGGAAAGAAAACTGGCAATTCAATGGTTTGATTAATGGACATTTCAGAGATCACTTTTGGCAGAAATGAAGGATTAGTTCTCAAAGACACTATCTCTATGAAAAATCAAGTATGGACTTTTCATGCATAAAGCTTGAAGCTCAGAGATACGTCTGGCAGACGTAATGGCGACCAAAAACAAGGTTTTCCATGACAAATATTTGAGGTCGCAAGAAAAAGCTGGTTCGAAGGGTGGCACTCTCAGAGGTTGTAGAACTAATGATAGATCCCATGGTTGAATAGGTTCTCTAAAAGGTGGCTTCAGATGATTCATACCTTTTATGAAGGTCTTGCACAATTTGTGACACATAAGAGAAGAGTCTTGGACACCCTCATGGAAATTAAGAAACTGCAGCCAAATGAACTCTAATGGTAGAGGCCGATAGACCCGATTGAAAAAGGTCGGCCAGATACTCTAGTATTATCAGCACTGGTGCTGAGAAGGGATCGACTTGTTTTTCTTTCAGCCAACAGGTAAATCTTTTCCACTTGCTTAGACAAGTAATTCTAGTGGAAGACTTATGAGATGCAATGAGAATGTCACGTACTGGTAAAGAAAGATCATTTTGCCTGGCAATCAAGGGAATTGGTGTAGCCAAGCTGTGAGCTTCAGGCTGTCCAAGTTGGGATGAATCAGGTTCTGCGGATGTGAGATCAGCTCTGGGGTTGGATGGAGAATCCATGGATGATCTAATAGGTGAGGCCAAAGGAAGGGGAACCAAATCTGACGAGGCCAATATGGTGCTATGAGGATCACCTTGTTCTTCAACTGATGGGCTTTCTTCAGAAACTGGGGAACGAGGGGAAAAGGTGGGAATGCATAAAGAAGACCTGAGGGCCAATCGTGGACTAGATCATCCCTGGGTGACTGTCCCAGAGGGGGAATCAGGGCGAAGTAGTTGCTGCATTTGTAGTTGGTCGGGGATGCAAAGAGGTGTCAGCAAGGACGGCCCCAGCAGTGGAAGATCTCCACCGCTATCAAGGAATTCACGGACCACTCGTGAGGTTGTAGAATGCACCTGCTGAGTCTGTCTACTATTACTTTGGAAATCCCAGGATTGTGCGTTGCTAGACGAAAACGGCTGGTAGCCATCGCCCACTGCCATATCCTCATGGCCTCTCGACAAAGGGGGCAAGATTTGGTTCCACCTTGTTTGTTGATATACCAGACCACCGCCATGTTGTCTGACTGAATCACAATCGTCCCAGACGGCAGCAGGGGATGGAATGCTTGCAACGCCAGAAACAGTGCCCTCAGCTCAGAACATTTATATGCAGTTGGGCCTCCAATTCGGACCAAGTGCCTTGGACTGTCTGTCCCTGACATACCCCCCCACCCCACCCACCCCATCAGGGAGGCATCCGTGGTCACTGTGGCCTTGGGTTGCTGGGAAGAAGGGGCGAGACCATTGTGACGGATTGTGTCACCCACCAATTTACTCCTGTTTGCACCTGTGGGTTACTCGAATCTTGGCTGAAAGAGGATGCTGAAAAGGTTACCATTGGGTGAACAGTAGCCACTGTAGAAGCCTCATATGAAACCTAGCCAGGGGGACAATGGTGATGGAGGCTGCCATGGAACCTAACAGCTGTAGGACAAAAGTGTGCTGTGGATTTCTCCCCTGAAAGGATTGGGATCAGTTGTTGCTTGATCCTTAGAATTCTGTGCTCTGGAATGGCAGCTCTGCAGTTCTGTGTATCCAAGATAACCCCTATGAATTCTGTGGACTGAGATGGGGTGAGATTGGATTTTTGCCAGTTTATGGTTATGCCTAGCCTTTGTGCAGCGAGGAGAGAGTATGCCAGGGCTTCTTCCAGTAGATGTCTGGTGAGGGCAGAAATGAGCCAGTCGTATAGGTATGGAAACACCTGGAATCCTTGTAGTCGCAAGTGAGCTGTGACGACTGCCATGCACTTTGTGAACACTCTAGGGGCTGTAGAGAGTCCGAAGAGCAGTACTCTGAACTGGCAGTGACTAGCTCCCGCACGGAAGTGCAGAAATCTTCTTGATGGCCTGTTCACTTTTATGTGGTAGTACACATCTTGAAGATCTATCGATCACATCCAATCGTCTTTTTCCAAAAGTGGGAGGAAAGACTGTATTGTGACCATCTGGAATTTTTGTACTCTCACAAACTTGTTCAATACACTGAGATCCAAAATTGGTCTCTAGTCCCTGGTTTTCTTTGGCACCAAAAATAGTCTTGAGTAGAATCCGGATCCTATCTGGTCTGGAGGGACTATTTGGATGACACTCTTTCTTAGCAACTTTTCTATCTCTAGTGCTGCTTCTTCCCTTTGACTGGGTGGAACATCGGGAAGGTTTTTTGAAGGGACAGGACAAAGATTGATGGGGATATGCTAACCTCTGGTTATAATCCTTTGTACCCAAGAACTGGTGGTGACGGTTAGCCAGGCAGAAGGGTACAAGGAGAAACAACCCCCAACCACCTCCAGAGGAAAGGAGTTGGGCCGCTCTTCAGGAGCGCTGGTAGAATTGGCCAGGGAAAGAGTCCCTGGAACCCTGGTTACGTGGACCACCTCTGCGCCGAAAGGAGCGTCTTCCCTGTGAGTTTCCCCCTCTGCCTCTAGGGGAGAACTTGGCCTGTGTGTCACGGAAAGGAACCTGAGATTTCTTGAACCATATCTTCCCACTCTTTTGGTTTCGGGAGAAAGCACGTTAAGGGGAAGAATAACAGACACCTACGGCAGAAAGGGTCTTACCATCCTGTTCACATCTGGCCAGTGTGCTTTTAACTTTGGGTCCAAACAACGAAGAGGCCTCAATGGGAGCATTAAGAAAGGAAGCCTTAAAGGGTTCCGCGAAATTGCACAAGCTCATCCAGGCTTGTCGTCTCAAGACCACAGCTGAACCCGCCACTCTAGCTGCTCCTTCTGATGTGTGAGATATCAGTCCCATAGAGGAGTTAGATATTGACTCAATGGTGGCCAGCTGAGAGGCCACTTTGTCACGGACCTCATCAGACATGGCACCAGTCAAGGTTTCAGAGAGCTCGGAAATCAGATCCCTTTAAAGCCTGGTAAAGTGTTAGTAAAGGCCGCTGATGCAAAGGTGCGCTTCACTATCCTGTCCAGGGCCCGGGACTCTATGTTAGGCGGATGGACAGTCTGGTTTTCTTCTTCCTCCAGATCCTTTTTTGTTGCGGCCGCCACCACAAGAGCGTCCACAGGAAGACCTTTAGACCAATGGGGATCCGTAGCAGGAGGAGACAAAATCTTATCTGGCCTATGGGGAATAGCCTCGATTGTGTCAGGAGCCTTCCACGCATGCTGCACGATCAGCCGGACAAGTTCATCGGCAGGTGGAGTAACCCAGGAGGTAGGGGGCCAGGCGCGAAAGGTCTGCAGAAACACAAGACTCCTCAGAGGTGGGATTAGAGGGCTGCCAGTCACCTCTCTGCTTAAGGATTTCAAGGATATCACCAAAGGATACCTCAGAGGGTGACCGAGGGGATCCCTCCCCCTCAAAGTCTGTGTCTTCAGTGAGGGACTCTTCTGTGGAGTCCATGTGCTTCCTCTTACACGAGCTTTTCCGGTGGACTTCCTCAGAGGGGGAAGCTGGGGAAGACATCAGAAAAGAGGTTTCCTGTGGGAATATGTCCTGAGGCCCTTGCATCCGGTGTCCGTTAGGTGCGACTTGTGGAAACAGTGTACCAGAGGAGGGTGGGGGGGATAGACAGCACAATATCGCCAGCAGAAGCCAGAGCCTTCTCCATCAGTTGAAAGGCTGGTCCACCTGAAGAGGGGTGAGTGTCCAGGACAGGGTCACCCCTCCCCTAAGTGGCTCAGCCTGCCGACTTGGAGTCCCTGGATGGCTGTGGAACAGCAAATTACACGTGTCACAACTGTCATCCTGGGTTGTAGCAAAACTCTCCTGCCACGAAGGCAACTGCGGTTCCTTAGTGAGATCCATAAAGGGAACTGCAGAGGGGGAAGACTGTGCTACATCAATGGACTTAAAAGGCAATGAAGGAGGAGAATAAGAAGGGGTCTTTGGAGATGGGTGATCACCTCCCAAGGAAGGATAGGTCCTGGGGGGTGGGATACCTCTGGCCAGAAGCACTTGATCCACAAGACGCAACACGTCATGTTCGGAAAGGCTTCTAGTGGATCTCACGGAGACTGAGGGAGAAACAGGTCTGTCTACAGAAGAGACAAGCCGGTGCCCACCTCACCAGTCCACACCGAGAACAATGGTACAGAGAGAGACTGGACTATGGGTGTCTGCACCAAGGTAATCATTGGTACTGAGGTCACGGTCTGCACTGACACAAGGATCGGTGCCGAAGTGGTTGCCGGTACCGAAGCTGGAACCAACAAAATTGGAGCCAATAACTGAGGCGTTGGTTCAGAGTAAGATGTCGGAGCCGACGTGGTCAAGGTCTGCGCCAACTGAATGGTCGGTGCCGATGCAGTAGTCATAATAGTCTGAACCGAGGAGCCCGTCGGTGCAGATATAGTAAAGGCTACAGGAGAAGACAGAGCCGAGATCACTGATGGTGCCAAAGGTCTAGGCACCGAAAGCACTGGGGCTGACTGAGTGGGCTCCGAAGCAAAAACTTTAACCTTTTTAGGTCTTGGTTGGCGGGAGTCCCCAGCCGGGGACGAAGTTAAAGACTTGGCCTTAGTAGAATCATCCAAAATTTTCTTTTGGGCTCTAGAAGTGGTTGAAGCCTCTGACCCAGAAATAGCCTCTGAAAAGGGAGATTAGAGAGGTCCCTTCAGCAACAACTTATTTTTCCTTTCCAACAAGATTCTGTTAGAAAAATTTTTACAAATAGCATAGGGCGGGTCAACAGATAAGTGGGACACACCCAAGCAATAAACGCATAAAGAGTGTGCATCTGATGTAGGTAATTTGTGTCCGCAATCAGAAAACCTTTTAAATCCCAGACTACCTTTATCTGCCATCATAGAAAAAGGGGATAGTAGAAAGGGTACCAGCAATGGTACAAAAGAATACCCAAAGGTATGAAGAAAGGAAGAGATTATCAATGATGGCAATGGAGAAAAACCTTGCAGTAAAAGGTGCAGAGAAACGAGAAGAAAACTCAAGAAAATATGGTCGCTAAATGCGATAGGGTAAGAGACAACAAAATAGAAACTTTTCTGACAGAAAAAGTTATATATGACTAGTCTGACAACAAATATCTATACTTAGCTCAAGAGAAGCAGCTTGACACGACCAAATGGCAATGTGGCAAACAAAATCTGAGGTAACAGGGAGAGGGGGATTATGGGTAAGAGTTTAACTCGAGAGTATGTAGTTGACGCGAGCTTGGAAAATGGCCGGCTCGGTTCCGAGGTCAGAACAGATACCCATACGTAAGGAAAGAATGAGGATTAACAGTATCAGATGTCATGTTTTCAGAATCATGAAATCTTTGCCTGGAGAAAGAAAAGCTCTTCCCTGGGAAGAATCTAGCAGACGTCCCAGGAAAACTGAGAAGAGATGAGAAGATTTTCAGTAAGTGTACTTACAAATCAGAATCTTCTAATCCATATGGAACACTTGCTATAGGATTCTTCACAACTCAAAGTCTGTCAAGATCAAGATATGGATGCCCTAAAGTCTTCAATAAGCAATTACTTGAGCGAGACAGTTTGTGAATATCCTAAGGGCAGTAGAAAGTACAAAGGGTAAGCTGATAATGTAAACCACATATAGAAAAATGTAACATCTTAGCTGTTTGTCAATGGGAATGTGATGGCAGGCATTTTAAGTCTAACTTGACCAAGAAGGCTAATAAGGGGCTACATGCAAAACGGACTGAAGAGAATTTTAACTTCTGGACCCTAACCAAAGAGAGATTTAGAACAGGCCTTCAAAATCCTTCTCTTTGATACCAGAAAAAATTCTCAAAAACCATTCACCCATCTTGCAGTGGTACTTGTTCTATTTCTCCCTACCAGAAAACCTGATGCAGAACTGAGGAATAGGGATAACTGGTTTACTGAGCAAGCAGGAATCCCTGGAAGGGGTGGTGGGATTCCCACTGCTAAGTATACCCCTGCTAAATTACTTTTAGAACCCATTTGTCTGAATCTTGTGCCACAAAGGAAGACAAAGGCTCAGAGAGACAGCAAGACTGCCAGGGTGGAAAGGGAGGCCTGAACAGTCTTTCTGACTTAATGCTTTATTTGAAGAGGCATTCCCCTTCTTTCTGGGGCCTCCATTGCCATTGCTGTTAAAATCCTGTTTGATGGCTCCTTGCTGCTTGGACTGCAGAGTTTGGGGCTGAGGTATAAGGAAAAATGTATTTGCCTTAAAAGGGTTGAAAGATTCGAGTGACCCTTGAATCACCTTTCCTCTCCCACTTCTTGAGCACCTCAGCTGCAAAAGGGTGCAACAGAACGTTTGTCCAAGGACTAATTTAAAATTTCATTTCACTTTAAAAACATGTATAGTTACATGAGAAGCCAGTTACTAAAGCAACAGTTTTTTCGCCTCAGAAAAGGGAAGGTTAACCATTAACTTTTCCAGGTTATCAAAAGAAAAAAGTAAAAATGAGCTTATGACAGATATACAGATCTGTCACAGCCAGAAGGAATAGGATTAGCAGAAGTGGGTTTAGAAATGAAAATCATTGCACTTTCTGCTTTAGGGTCAGAAGACTGTCTGTGGTACCCTGTATAATATCTTCAGACTTTCTATGGGTATATGATTGGTTAGTCAGGCAAACTGTAAGCAGTGAGGAAAACATTCTACAGCACGCTAAACAGGAGCAGCAGCTGCAAGTGGGGTATATACAACTCAAATACATTTGCTAGGAAACAGAAATTTCATTGTGCTCACACTGAAAATCTCTCCCCTTTGATACGGTCTCAGAAAAACAAGTCTTCAAGATAGAAATATAAAGCAAGATTTCTCAGAGTCAGAATATTAAGCTTAAGAAATTCCTGAAACACAATGGTCTTCCTCCAATCCCTGCTCTTCTGACTAAATATCAAAGCCAGGGAGGGAATTATTTTCCTGCCTAAAGAGGTCGGTGACAAAGAAAATGCAGAAATTAGTTCTTCACCGAATCCCAGCAAGTCTTCCTTATCCACTTGATGTCTCCAACACCAAGAGGGAGGAATAATATGAATGGGTCGATAAATAGGGGATATAATCCTGATGGTCCATGCTTGCTTCCTTGCAACCAAACAAGTAGCCCACCACTGATTTATAAATTCATTAGACTAGCAGGTTTTCTTCCACATGCACACAATATCAAGCAAATAGTCAATACTTTTAGTGATTTTTTAGACTGAACTGCATCTAACTTAAAAACTTACCAATAATTACAGACTGAAGGCAACTATAGCCCTACAGTACAACAAATGATCATCATCTGGAAATAACCAAATCAGACTGCTACAAAGTATGTACTCCCGATGTGACCAACCACCCATATCAAACAGTTACACACTATCTGCATCCTACTCACTGATGAATATTTGAAGGAACACGGAAGGTAAACTATATTTCAGGCAATCTAACACAGCTAAATTTCCAAGCTATCCTTTAAAGGCAATATAACCTAACCTAACCTATACCTCAGCTGGGAGTAATGCTGGTCATTTCCTGTTTGTATTAATGAAGTTCTTAAACCTTAATATGCTTATATGATTCACTGATGGGTCCAAGTGAACAATCCTTTTATGTCTGGAGGACTGATACAATGACGAGACCTACCACACAGAACCTCATGATGTCAAAAACTCTTCAGATCTGAGGAGTCATGAAAAGGATTAGCAGTGCTACATATCACTTTTACAAAAAGACTAAATATATGCCACTTTAATGCATGTTATGTTGGACACAACTACTGTCTCACAACAGAAGAGTCATAAGTTCATACTACACTGTTAAACAGACGGATCACTTGAAGTCTAGTCATAACATACAACTGTGTCAGCACTCTACAAGTACTAAATTCCCCTTTCAATGAGGGTCTAGATCAGGGTGAATTTACAATTTCCCCATTCACCTGTCCATGCTGCATCTGAAGAGGGTCAGGGAGCTCTTTGTTTTACCTTTTGAGGAAGTCTATTCCATAAAAGAGGGGCTTGGTGCTACAATTAAAGCAACCTGGCAGACTCTGGACCCATGAAGCTAGTGTTCTTGGCCTTACATGATGATCTCCGGACTTGCACTGAAGTGACCCAGCAAAGGGAGAATGCTAACATAACAAAGAAAGGTTAAGAGGAGACAAGGATGTTCAGAGCTAAATTTATTGGCCATGTCCTCCTGGGACAAGCATGTATTCTAAATTAGCTCACTGCAGTGCTGGGTATTGCTTTCAAAATTTCTGACAGCCATAAAAAGGCCTTCTTGTCCTTTACATCTGTGATCATTTTCAGATCATACTTCTTTGAAGATTTGGATTTTGCTTCCAAGCTTTATTTTTGAGTTCACTTTTAGATGTCAGGATATTTTTTTTTTTTACTGACTAAAAGTTTATTCCTTCTGTAATTAGTTTACACTAGGGTTCCATCATAAAGATATATTCCTGAACTTAGCAATGTACAAGTGTCTGATGGAAATGATGACTCAGTACATGTAGGTCAGCACAGAAACTGTCAATGAATGTCTCAGCATGCATGTCAAAGTTTTCCATCAAGAGGTTAATGATTCCTACCAGAATGGCTCACAGTGTAGAGCAATACCAACATTTCCTTACTTACTTCATAAAACTGTTCACCCTTTATGCCTTATGTGAAAATTGGGGGGGCATGACCAAGGATTCAAATCTCCAGTGGAAGACATCCAGTTATCTAATGTTGGTGAGGTAATTGCGTCCCACCCACTCATCATCTCAAAGTAAAAAAATGCCTTTGCGTCAAGTCTAATGATGTTCCTACAATGCTGGTTCACCCAATGTAGACGCAGCTGCTACTTTTACAGAGCAATAAACCTCCAGTAAAACCTTTGCAAATGCAAAGCCTAGACACTACCATACCCAATTCTATTCATCACCTTGGCAAAGAAAAGATTGTTAAAATATGCAAAAAATCTACATTCATCTGTTTGTGCCAACAGCTACCAATGACTGGAGAATAGTGCATGCATGTGTATGCACGTGTGCGTGTTGGGGGGGGGGGTTACATATTAAGTCAGAGTGGTACACCTTCACTCCCTAATTTAATGTTATTTAAATCTCTCCCTACATCACCTAGGTAGCTTTTACTATATAGAAACCCTTTGATAGCTTTTAAATTACTTAATTTGCATTATTTTGTGTTAATGAAGTCTCAGGATTCTTCCCTATTCAAACCCTGCATTAATTGCCTCAGGTTGCATAATGTAGTCAACATACTGTAGGTTTCACCATTGGTAACCATCAATCCCTTCAAGTGTCCTGAAGAGGTCAGTCAAATGCTATAATAGCTCACAAAGTTGCTAAAATGTTCCACACCACTTGCTGCAGGCGATATCTTATATGAAAAGCATAGAATAATTGTACTGCAATTAACACAAACCGATACTCCCAGCATCTCTTTCCAATAAAGACTTGTCATCCACATACCTGTAAAAAAGTAAATTCATTATGGAGTAGTAGCAATGTGAATGAGGAATGTGAATTAACATGGCAAATAAAAACTAATGCCTATGTTCCACCAGGACTTAATGAATACTGTTCTAGTAAGAGCATTCTTAAGCTGAAATCATTAGATAGGTAAAGAGGTTTAACCTTATCCTTATCAAGCTTCATTTTTGATGCTATAAGTTGGTTAGTCATTCTTTAGCATAAAAATGTGGAGCACTTTAGCCTTTTCGTGTATTGTCCTAGTTTGTAAGAAGTAAGATTAAGCTAGTTCCATAATTTGCCTTTTATACAGATATATATATATATATATATATATATATATATATGTATATATGTGTGTGTGTATGCCATGATTTGTGTAGTTATATATTTTTTATTGTCATACTATGTAAATGCATTTTTACAGGTTGGAATTTGGGTTAGAAAAAGTCTTACTTGATTTCTTAATGACTTAATTGATTGCCATATATGGTATGGAATCTTGGGTATTTGTTGTCTGAAGAAGCTCAATGCATGGTGTGGATGAACGAAAGCACTAACAATAACTTGGGAGATTTTTAACAGTCCTCTGCCATTTTTTGTTTTATTTCAGTAGTTGAATGTTTTTTTTTTTTTGTTTTTTTGAATTATGGAGTAGTAGGGTTGCTCAAAGCTTCTTAACAGGACTAAAATATTAAGAATCCCATTCAGATAACTAAACAGTGCTGTCACACCAAAGAATTAATACTGTGTGGCAGAGTACAAGTTGCCCAAACTACACATTTGAATATGTAACCTGAAAGTTGGCTACATTTCTGGAAAATTTAAGTGTGCAATAAAAGTTTTTTTAGACTACAAAGTTAGCATACAGTAATCACTTGAACATATTACAAAAATTAAACAATCTGAGTCAGTCTTCAGGAATAAACTTCAATTATATTAACAATTTAAAGCACTGAAAGCCTGCTAGACTCATGAAAAGAAACTGAAGCACACATGACATTATGACGTTTGTTCCCTTATGACCTTTAAGAAGTGAACACACCCTGTGAACTTTATGAACACAAATAGAAAATAAGCACACTCCCAATCATTCAGGAGCTGCATGATCATTTGATAAAATTCTGCCCATGCACAACCAATGCAAGTCAAGTACTGGCAATACTTTGCTTAGAACCTTAAAATGGCATTCTTACCTTTTTGAGAACTGCTTCTCTGATGTTACCATGATCTTGTTCTTCAACTGTTCAATCTGAACTATACTCCCAAAGTTTCCAGTTTTGCCATTAACTTTCATCCTCTCCTTCAGAAACTGGCCCTGCTTAGGGAAAAGAAAAACAATTGGCCACTAGGGAATGGGACCCTAGGCATATACTAGGGAAGAGGACCCTAGCAATACAGTCTTTGTTAGAGGCATACTTGCTGAACAAACCTATAAAAAACACTAAAGACTACATTCATCTCAATATTTACTGAACTCAAAGAACATGAACAATGTACCAATGTTAAAACTTAATCTCATACCACTAACACCAAGAACATCTGATTTGCCTTGAACCTGTAAACGATACATTCAAGTCAACGATTTAACATGTGCTATAAGTAAAGATTAAGTTTTGTAACCTTCCTGAGTGTTAAGAGATTTAACTCAAAATTATTTCTAACACAGACTCTTCCCAGAAAAAGAGATGTTTTTGATGGGGGGGGGTTCATCTATTTCCAGTTTCTAATGGCTGACTACAGTGGCCATTTTACTGTTCAAGCCACATTTAAAATGTCCAACTACCAAAAGCATAAAAATCAGCTCAGTAAGATATCACACCCCCCATCTTGTTTTCCATATTTGAATGTCTAGTTGCACTCCACCATTCTGCTGCATCACCACTACCTCAAACAGTTGCCACACAGGAGTTAATTACACTCTAGCTCAGAAAACCCTCTATACCTTCAGCACCCTTCTCTATAAGAAATCCCATTTCAGAGCACACAACCCTCCTTCCATATAATGCCCCAATGTACAACAGAGCCAGTTACTGGTTTCCAGCAGTACGAACTGAGCTGTTTACAGAATAGGTTAATCCTTCATCCCCCAAGTACATTTTATGGGTGCCAATTCCTGGCAGAGGGATAACTATCCAACAACAAAAAAAAAAATAACGGCCTAACTTTGGTGCTTAAAAGCACCATTATATATACAGGTACACTTAATACCATTACAGATGCTAAGAAGCTACAGCTTCTGGCTATCACCACACCAAAAAGGGAAACTAAAGTGGCAATGACCTGTCATTCACTGCTTCAGCTAGCCTCCTTTAGACCCGTGTGCATCCAAGGCTCAAATCACAACAGAAAAGTAAGAATCCAACCACTGCATAAAAAAGCCACTTTGGAAATTAAACTGTGTGCTTAACATGGTAGCTCAGCAGCGCTGATGACCATTATGGATGTGTCAGTGGAGGCTCTCACAAGATTAAGGTTCAGTATCCCATCTCAATCCTTTCCAAATTCAATACACAACAGAAAGTAAAAGCACAAACCAGAGTCCAAGGCCAGCATCTTCTTTGTAGAAGTCACCCCTCAGGTTCATAGTTTAGTACTAAGCTAACTGCTCTTGCGAGCCATTTTAAGCCTAGCCAATTATCCCTAGTGAGACCCAAACCCAGCACCTTGTGTTTGGAAGGCAAACACCTTAGCCATTAAGCCACCCTCCCAACCCAGCTCAGCTCAGCTCTACAGAGAGAAACTTTTCAAGTTAAGCATTTACAGCTCTTGGTATGCTTGCCATGAAATCTACATACTATCCTGCTCTCCTCTGTATGACCATCTTTTACTGCTGATAGACACTGCAAAAGGATATTATTTTGTAGGATTAATTGACACCCTTAGTACCTGCTGCACATCCTCAGAAACAACGTGCCTAAAAAGGTAAAATAATTGAATCATCCAAGCAGTTTGTTGTAGTTTTAGACTATGGTGTATCAAACTTCCCTGGTTTTGTAAAAGTAGACCCAACCTATGAGGAAGTTTGCGGTAATTGCTTCTGGTCCACTCCATAAAGAACCACTGTTGCTTAAGCCAATTCCACAAGGGAGACCACTGCTGCTTAGGAAGCCTCTAGAGAGCCCTTCTGAATATTCAGAATGACCCTAGATATCAGTGGAAAGGGTGGAAATGCATAAAGGAAAATCCCTGGCCACAGGAATGAAAAACATTTGTGCTACATAACTGCTTGCAAGGAATCCTAGAATAGAAAGTACAGTTGTGTACACTTACCATAAATGTAGATGTTAGAGTGTATCCACTGTTTCAGTCATCACAATTGGGTCATCTGCCTGCAGGTAGCCCTCAGCTGGCCTGAATACCAGCGTCTTCGGATTTCTGCGTCGGATGCAGTCGCTTCTTCCATGACATCAGGTCGTCAGGGGTATAAAACATGCAGCTGACGCCATTACATCAGTTTTTCTTGCCCCAGTTGTCAGGTGCCCCCCACAATAGGAAACAATTATATGGTATGGAACATCCCCAGCAAAAAGCAAATACACATGATATACTATATGCCAAACAAGGAGGAAAGGTAAAAGTCAAGAGAAGTCAGGGGGCTGGAGGGAGGGTAACCAGGACTGCAACAGTGAATACACTCGAACATATACATTTATGGTAAGTGTACACAACTGTACTATGTTCTTCGTGTTTCACTGTTGCAGTCATCACATTTGGGTTGATGCCCAAAGCTAAGGAAGGGTGGTGGTAGTTAAAAAGCATTAGGGCTAGCAATAAGGCCCTGTAAAACTGCTGTGGCAAATCCTGCTTTGGATTTAGAAAAGATGGGCAGGTGGTAACACTTGGTGAAAGTATGTACAGAGCTCCAGGTTGCAGCTTCCAGGATGTCCCTGGTAGGGACTCCTCTGAGAAATGCAGTAGAGGTAGATGCAGCCCTAGTGGAATGTGTTCTTATCCCCTGTGGGGTAGGTTTTCCATGGTGTTTGTAGCAGAAATGGATGCAATGTGCTATCCATTTGGAAATGGTTTGCTTTGAAATGGCCTTCCCCTCTGCCCCTGCAGCAAAGCTAACTAGCAGCTGGTCAGATTTTCTGAGAGGCTTAGTCCTGTCCAAATAGAATCTAAGTTGTGTACGTCCAGAGAATGCAGTATCCTTTTCCCCTTTATTCTGAGGATTAGGGAAAAAGTAAGCAAATAAATGGACTGGTTTAGAGCCACACTAGACACCACCTTGGGCATAAAGGATGGATTAGTCCTGAAGGAAACCCTGTCCGCATGGTAGATAATGAAGGGTTCCACTGTTATGAGGGCCTGCAGTTCTGACACTCTTCTTGCTGAAGTGATGGCTAGAAGTAAAGCTGTTTTCCAAGAAAGGAATTTCAACTCTGCTGTAGCAGCTGGTTCAAAGGGGGGAAAGAGTGAGTTTTTCCAATACAAAATTAAGGTCCCAAGCTGGAATGGGAGCCCCTCTCGGGGGGGGTCTTAAATGTTGGCCCCTCTAAGGAATCGTTTTAGCTGGGGATGAGAGAAGAGGGGTGGCTCGGTATTATAATGTGTTGATATGGCAGGGGTGGCTCAGTATTATAATGTGTTGATAAGGCAGAGGCATGAATCTTAATTGAAGAGAAAGATAGGCCCTTGTGGGGCATTTCTGTTAAATAATCTAGAATATGAGGTAAGCTGGGCACCGTTGTGCCCATACCCTTGAGCCTGGCTCCAGGAACAGTATCTTTTCCACTTTTCTGAATAGGATTTTTCTAGTACTAGGCCTCCTTGCCTCAAGAATGACATCCAGCACTTAATTTTCTGCAGGATTCCCTTATTGGGATGTGCAGGCAAGCTTCTTTAAGTCTAGAGTTGCCAGCTAGGCATCCTTGGCTAGCATAGGAAGAAGCTGCTGAAGAGTTAGCATTTTGAATTCTGGAACCACCAGAAAGGTGTTGAGAGTAGAAAGGTCCAAGATAGGACTCCAGGAGTTTTCTTTTCTGGGAACCAGGAACAGTTTTGAATAAAAAACTTGTCCCCTTTGTTCTGCTGGAACAGGTTGAATAGTCCTGATACTGAGGAGAGAGGGCATTTGTTTTTGGGTCTACGCCCACTGGGTTGGGGGAAGGTCTGGCCATCCACGTGGGGTTGGGACTGAGTGGAAGTGGAATCTGTATCCTAGGGAAACTATGTTTAAAACCCATTTGTCTTGGGTAATGAGTTCCCAGTTTTTTGCATGCAGGGCGAGCTTTCCTCCTAAGGGAGCAAGTAGTTGAGCAAGGCTTGGTAGAGTTAAGGATAAGTCATTGTGCCATTTTTCCATAGGGGGGTGGCTTACTACTCCCTGCTTTGGAAGTGGGGGGCCCCCACTGCTTAGCTCTGTGCATAGCCTGAGACTGAAGTCTTGGCGGTCTGCTGCTCCTGGGTTTGGACTGAGAAGGCCTGGAAGGGATTGGAAAGGTCCAGTTCTTTGAAGGCCAATGCCTACTGAATCTAGTTGGCTGTACTTGTAAGAAATCTTTATCAGTTTGCATAGATTTACCTTTTTCCTCCATCCTTTTGAGGACTACTTCTACTTTGTTGCCAAAAAGGCGCTCTTGTTGTAAGGGTGCATCCAGTAATTTAGCTTTAACATGATCTGGCAAGTTCTGTTCCTTAAGCCAAGCATGGCTTCTAAGTACAGACCCAGTGCAGCAGCCCTGCAAGATGCTTCTAAAGCATCAAAACCACATTGCAAAGTATGTTTATCTACTTGGTCAGTAGAATGCATTAACTCTTGTACATCTGTGTTCAGCACAGTCAGGAATCAACATCATTTTCTGTTTAATTAATCCCATAATATGCTGCTGATACTTTAACATATGAAACTGGCAATTTAAAGCCCTAATGGCCAAAGTGGCAGAAGTATATACTTTCTTACCCCATCTATCTAAAGCTCTAGAATCCCTATCAGAAGGGGTAGGATTTTTGGCAGTAGTAGCCTTAATGCCTTTTGGTCCTTGGGAAATGGTCTCTGGATCCGCAGTAGGATTCTTGTAAATTAATTTGAGAGAGTCAGGTACTCTGTAGTACCTGTCAAGTTTCCTGGGAGCTGGAGGCAAAGTGTCTGGGGTAAGGCTGGATTCCAAGAAAACATCATCTACAATCTCCAGAACAGGAGGGATAGCTAGAGGCCTGTGTTGAGGCAGGTTTAAAAATTCCCCAAGTCTTTCTTTGGATTGAGAATAGTCCTGGCTCTCCCAGCGGAAATGCTCCCTAAGGGTATGTAAGGTTTCACCAAAAGAAAAATCTTCTGGAGGGGAAGCAGAGGGAATGGAATCCTCTGCATCAGAATCCTCATAAGTAGATAAGGGTAAATCCTGGTAGTCAGAAGGAACATAGATATTAGATTCCTGATCAAAAGAATCAGAAAGAAAATCAGTTCTAGTTCTCAGAGGGGGAAGGCTCGCTTCCCCTAATGAAGGTAATTAGGTCTTCAGCCATTCTAATCATTTGTTTTTGAGGCATATGGGCCTGAAAATGCACTTTGTTCGTCGGTTTTCTAGGCTTAGTGCAAGCTTTAGGCCTGAGGAATTCGGTATTCTTAGTTTGAAATGAAGTCATCGGTTTGATATGAAAAGCAGTAGGCCTGAATACAGCCTCAGATGCCGGTGCCTGCACAGTGGCTCTGGACCCATCCAAGGTAGAGACATCCGCAGGTTCCATAGTTGAAGAAGCATCTCGCTGCATACCGGACTCCGAATGGGTCTCAGTAGAGGCCTGCAAATCTATAGTAGCGGGTATCAGGGGCTGCGAAAGCACCCGAGTACCGGCGGACTGGTGACTAGCTTATCGGAAGCATCGTCGGCAGTTTTGGACCTATGCGGTCTGTCTCTGTCTTTATCCTTACATTTTTCCGGAAGATCAGTAGTCGGATGGCTTAATGAAGCCATTTCAGAGTACAGAGATCGAGAACAAAAATATTTAGCTACAAAAATAGCCCAACAACGGATAGTTTGGGCGTAGAACAAGACACAAAACCGACAGCAACAGACATTGTGGTCTGGGCCTAAACAGGTGATGCAGTAAGAATGAAAATCTCTGAGGTATTTGCTTTCCACAGGCAAGACAATTGTTAACTTTTTCTGACATTGGTTAGAGCAAGAAAAAAGGATCCCCAACAGGGTACTTATCTTTTTGAAGACTTCAGGTCTGAAACAAAATTTTCAGGAGTCGGGCAACCAGCACGTGCAAACTGCTTCTGCTTTGAGCACCGCACGGCAAGAAAGACTGATGTAATGGCGTTGACTGCATGTTTTATACCCCTGACGACCTGACGTCATGGAAGAAGCGACAGCATCTGACGCAGAAATCCGAAGACTCTGGTATTCAGGCTGGCTGAGGGCTACCTGCAGGCAAATAACCCAAATGTGATGACTGCAACAGTGAAACATGAAGAACATCATATTCAGTTGTCCGTTTTGAAAGCATGCAAACAGATCTAATTAGGTGTTCCCCAAAAATTATCAAATTCTGGAACACCCCTGCCATTTAACTTTCATTTGAGAGGGTCTGTGCTGGTCCTACACAGCTGGTCTGCCACTACATTTCACAGACAGAATGTAGAAACCTTACAGGATTAGACAGTGTTTCAAAATGACCTCCCAAACTACCACAGCCACCCTGCAAAGTCCTAGTACCCATCTGTTTATGTACCACATCACTGTAGTATGGTTTGTAGTCTTCAAATACACTTGGGACAAAATATGAAGGAAGAGATTACATCGCTGGATCACTTCTAACATTTTTATGCATTTTTGGCTTGTCTTGTTTGTACTAAAGATCATGCAAATTTACTCTCATTGATACAACTCCCCATGCAAAATCCAATGCATCTGACAAAGACTGAGCAGGGATGAGACAGAAAGACATGGATTCAGAGAAATCTGGTTTCTCCACCAAAGTGTTCAAGCCCCAGTACAGGAATCTGGGCCTGTGATCAGTGTACCTTTCTTACAAAGACAGTCACAGTCCAGAGAATCACAAACCCTAAAATCACAAGACTGTCTCTGGATTTATTCAGTAGAATATCTGGGGGAAAGGAAAAAGAGGAGTACTTATCTTAACTGCAAGAGAAGCTCCAATAGAAAAAGGAAAAGGCAATAACAGAAGATATCTAGTACTAAGGGGCTACTGGCAATGGAGGATTACAGTGGCATGCATTTATATTCCATCTAAAATTGCTATAATGGAGCTTAAGAAAATTCTGGGCGAAATAATCAGCTTTCAGCAAGGATTACTTCTTATTAGGCGGGGAATGGAATTTGGTTGGCAATGGTGAAGATGCGTCTAGGGAGCTCAGAAGGGAAAATAGAACAGAGGGTAGATTTTTGAAGAAACTTTTGAAAATGTTTGGCATGGAAGATGTGAATTCAGTAGTAGGAGTTTGGAGTGAATTGACATGTTATTCTCCAAGATATAAATTCTATCTAGCCTAGCCCAGTTTCTGTACCTCACAGGAACACGTGCATTTAATTGAAGGTCTTGAATTGTACCCAATAGCTATTTTAGATCATGCGCCAATAATAACCAAAATAAAAACAAAGACAATGGCGCTTTCCCACCCATCTGTTGAAAAAGAGGAATTTAAGTAATGGGTTTTGGAAACTATTCAGGAGGCATTATAGAAGTTAGAAATTTCTTCTGAAAATATAGCTAGGGTGTGGGATAAATTAAAGTGGAGTTTAAAACTAGGGTGGAAATAAAGGAAAGGGAGATATGGTTAAGTAGTAAGAATTATTCAGAGGGACTGACAAATGTTGAGAGTATTGCAAAATAGGAGGAATCTCACAGAACAGGAGCAATTACAGAATGCTCAACAGAAAATAAGGGATTACCTTGATAATATTGTTTATTTGTAGAAGCTGTGTGTCTTGAGCACATGTTCCAGGCCATCTTAGTTTTAGCCAAAGCCATTCTTGCATTTCAGTGAGAGGGAAGTGTTTATGGTCACTTGGAGTAAGCACCTCACTTGTTCTTTCGAGCTTCTTTTAAAGTTGTTTCAGGTTTCAAGTTTCTGTTACTTAGGAAGTTAACTTGAGAGTGTTTCTGCCATTTCACTGAGCTAATTGGAGGAAGGGCACTGAGAAAACTGATCTGTGATATATAACATTAAGTATACTATTTTTTGCTTATTTTATGAGTTATTTATAAGACTTTTATTGTCTGCTGCATACTTTTCTAGCTAGTTTCACTGTGTGAGGTATTAACTGGAAACTGGACATTTTCTACATTTGTTAACCATCTGTTTGGGTTTGTCTGCTCTGAATTTTGTTTGTCACCCTCCCTCCCTATTGGTATCCTGTTCTTATACTTGGTGGCTTTGCAGCTGCCCACCCCTACTGTAAATTTGATCTGGGACACTCCTCCCAGTCTAGTATCACTACCTCATTCTACCTAATACAGGGAGAACATATGAGAAGGCCAACCAACTTTGTTTCTTAACCTTGAATTATCTTCTGCTCCTCCTTTCCCCCTTTCTACTTTACAAAAAAAAATTCTAAGCTTGTTTCCTGCCTTTCCTGTAAGCAGTGTAGTCCAGATACAGATTTGCTGTATCCAGGACGGTTTGTAAATTTCTGAGCCCCCAAGCCTTTCTGTGCTGGAGGGAAGCCTAGGTAGCTTATCTAAAAAAAAAAAAAACTTTATGCATCGCCGCTTAGCTAGGTTAAACTATTCCCGGTGCCATAAAGTCTGCTCTTCGAATTTTGCCTTAGAACTAGCCATTTTTTTTAGTTTTTGCAATCAAATCTGTTTCTTTGAGCTCAGAACTCGTAAGAACTAAATAAGCTACAAATTACTACAGCACTCAACTTTCCTCACTTGTCTAGAGGAAAACGTTTTTTAGTACCTAATAAATAAGGGCCTATCCAGGCAGGTCTAAGAGTTAGCTCCCGGTGTTTTCTCCTGTCTACCTGATGAATCTGGGCATCTTGTGGCAATTGCCTCATGTACACAGACAACCCTCTCCTCCTACCACCCAACACTACAACCTGTGAGAGATGCACTTATATAGCCAAACTGGAAGCAAAGATCTCTTCACCCAAGACTGGACTAGACAAGTAAAGGAAGGTAAACACTTGCACCACACCACACTCATCACACAGTCCCTCAAAACCTACACCACCAAAACACACATAGAAACACAAAACACAGAGTCATTCACGGAGGCTCTCAATAAAAATCTACCCAAGCAACAGGGACCTCCAAAGCAGAAACGCAAGCAACCTCCACCCCCCCCTAACATAACCCAAATGACACACAGATCACAAACTCAGTGTGAAACTCAACCACAGCCCATAAGGCATAACAATGTACCCAACACTCTAGTCACAGGTGACTTTATACTCAGGCACACTGATATTCCACTCACCAGACTAAACAAGGAAAAAGTTACTGTCAGGTGCCGGGATCCACAACTTAACGCACATACTCAGGTCACTCCACAACAAGCACAAATATGACTCTGTCATGGTCCATATTGGTGTGAATGACCCGAGATGTACCTCCATGAACTACATAAAAGAGACATGGAGGAGCTGTCTGATCTTGTAGCCCAGGCAGGTATGACCCTAGCCCTGAGTAGCATCCTGCCATCACCCAGAATGATACCACAGTACAGGGACAAAATGATTGACCTCAACAATTGGCTAAGCTTCTGGTGTCATTCTAAGGGTATCCTGTATCTGTCTGCCTGGGATGGCATGATCAACAAACCACGATGCTTTGCCAGAGATGGCCTGCACCTGTCGCCCTTGTGATTCCGGATACTGGCTAAGGCACTTGCCACCCCCTATAGTGCCTTTTTTAAGCAAGGTTCAAATGACAAATTCACCACTGTAACAGGTACAAGCAAGCAAAATCTGAAGGTAATGCGACTCAATGCGAGATGTCTAAACCTCAAAATGCACTCATTCAAGGCACTCCTTAAAATGGAGAACATAGACATCTGTGCAGTGACAGAGACCTGGTTCAAGGCTCCAGAGAGCACCCTTGCATTACCAGGCTATAATTCATACCACACCTTTCGGCCATCTAACCTGGACCGAAACAATAAAGGCTGAGGCGTTTCCATATTCATTAAGGATATCCAGACCTCCAGGCTAGTTGCTCAGCATAATGCATCCGAGATTATCCAAGTGCAACTAACTCTGGGCAAGACCGCAATCCCAACTGTAGCTTGCTACAGATTCCCACTCCTCATTTCTTGATGCACTGGAAAATATTAGGGTACAACCTAACACCCTAATAATGGGCGATTTCAACTACCCCACCATTAACTGGGAAAACTACTCATGTACCAAACTTTTGCTCAACTTTTTCTGGAATTCATAAATTCTAATGCCTTGGACCAACTTATCCACACCCCCATCAGGGGCAGCAACACCCTAGACCTGGTCATTACCAACATAGGCAACCGGTGTTCCACACCAGAGGTCAATTCCTTGTTGGTCAGATCCGACCACAAGCTAATCACCCTAGACATCCACATCCCCCATTAGGGAAACTACCGTAAAATATTTCTCCAAAGACAACTTCACGCTTCTTAAGACAGAAGTGGCAAACTTCATGACACCCATGCAAACGGACAATAGAGGTACGACTGCTGAATCCTACACAAATGCAGTTTTATAAGCACTGACACAAGTGCATGGATTGTGCAATTCCTAACAGAACCAAGATGCTATCGTCCAAAAAAAAAAGGAAGCCAATCTGGTGGTCCCCTGCCATAAACAAACTCTACAACAGAAGAAACTGTTGTAAAAAAAAAAGGAGTAAAATCCTATGACTGGAGGAACTCCCAGGTCAGCCTCAGTAAGAAGCTGAGATTCCTCATAAAATCCTCCAAAGCTAGTTACGAAAGCAAAATTGCCACTGATTCTAAAGATATTCTATAGCTAAGTCAAGAATCTCAAAGGCAACACTCAGATCTGCTCTGCTTTACAGCTCAATGGCACTAAATATACAGAACCAACTGATATTGCCAATATCCTGGCAGATAGGTTCAGTGCTAACTTTACCCCCCCCCTCACCCCCTAAAGGGCCCATCTCTATACCGGAAGAATGCAAAGTTCCTGTAATCACGGCTGCACAGGTAAAAACCACACTCTCCAAAGCCAACACCACAGCATCCATGGGACCCGACAACATCCCAGGCTGCATTCTACATGAACTACAGAATGAACTGGTACCCCACCTAAGTGCCATATTCAGTCATAGCCTCACCTTAGGCTTTGTGCCCACTGAATGACGCACAGCGATAGTTATCCCACTCCACAAAGGGGGAACCACCACGGACCCTGGGAACTACCGTCCCATTAACGTGACGAGCCTGGTCTGCAAGGCTATGGAAAGTATCATCATGGAACTTATAAACAATGACATCAGTAATCTCCACACTCTGGACCCCACCCTGATCGGGTTTGTAAAAGGCAGATCACGTCTCATAAACCTGATAGACTTCTTTGAAGCCATCACCAAAGCCATAGATGAGGGTAAGGTGGTTAAACACAGCCTATCTAGATCTCGCCAAGGCATTATAGATTATCTCACTAAACTAGGTATAAATCCCTATGTCACAAGATGGGTTGCCAACTGGCTCACTGACAGAACCCACGCCGTGAAAGTAGCAGACTCCAAATCCAACTTCAGACCAGTGAAAAGTGGAGTACCACAGGGTTCAAGTCCTGGGCCCTCTCCTGTTTGGTATCTACTTCTCTGAAGTACAGGCTAACACAGAAGGTCTTTGGCTAACAAAGTTCACAGATGACTGCAAACTAGGAGCCATAATCGAAACTCCTAACGATGTGGACATCCTACAAAAGTGCCTCAATGACACAGATGCCTGGTGTCAAAGCCATGGCCTCAAGCTCAATGCCAAAAAGTCCATTGTCATCCCTTCTGGTAAAAAATCTGTACCCATGAGCTACCACATAGGCGGTAGTCTACTTAACAACGAAAGTGTAACAACAGACCTTGGGACACAGGTGGACAGTAGTCTCTGCTTTGATAATCACATTGCCACAGTAGTCAGGAAATCCTTCTACGTGGCACACCTCATCACAAAAGGTTTCTCATCCAGGAAAAAAAGAGGTCATTGTTCCCCTCTACTCGTCACTCATTAGACCCATTATAGAATACAGCACCCCTTTTGATATGTACCTCACAAGACAACTACAACAACTGGAAAGGACGCAGAAATACCCCACAAAGAGGATTACCAGCCTCAAACAGATGCCCTACGCAGACCATCTCAAAAAAACTCCAGCTTTACTCCATCGCATATCGCCTACTCAGGGTAACTTTTTGGCTAGGCTTATATAGGTCCTAGTGCCTACCTATGAACGTATATGCACGAGTTTAGAAAGACTGCTGTTAAGCAACTGTTTGACAACAGAGCACAAAAAGTTTAAGTACAACGACTCTGGCAACAAAGTGGAAATGGCTGTCACCAAGGTTAGGGAGCCTGTAACAAGAAAGTTATCAAGGGATCCTGTAGATGTACAAGAAATACTTTGGAAATTTAATACAAGAATTAAATATGCCAAGATCAGAGGTAGATGAGACGCAATTACTAACCATTAGGATAGGAAGAGATGAGAAGAATGGTTGTATTCCTGTGGAAGTTTGGCAGCTAGAAGGGAAAAAAAACAAAGATTTGGGAGGTTTTGTTTAACAGTATTTTAAGAGAAGTACCAGCATCCTGGAAGAACGTGGTGGTAGCTGTAATACCTAAAAAGGGTAAAGATCCATCAAATCCAGCTTCCTTAAGGCCCATTTCAATACTCTACCATGATTATAAAGTGTTTATATCTATAATGGCTAAAAGAATGGCAAAAGTGATACCAAAATTGATATGGATCAGTGTTGTTTTGTGGAGGGGAGGCAAACATGTGACAACATTAACAGAACACCGATGATCCAGAGGGAAGCAGAATTTAAGAAAATACCACTGTTGGTGGGTCTTGATGCAAAGAAAGCATATGACAAGAGTAGACTGGGAGTTCATGAGCAGGGCAATGGAAGCAGTTGCTTTCCCTGATAAAATTATAAGGCTGATTTATGAGTGGGTGGGGTCCTCTCTGACATTTTCTGCATGAGCAGTGGAACCAGGCAGGGGTGTCCTCTTTCCCCTTTGTTTGCATTACATTTAGAACCACTGGCAAAGAAAATGAGGGACTTAGCAATTCAAGGATACAACTGGTATGGTTGTCAAGAAAAGCTGGCTCTATTTTCAGACATTTTGTACATGACAAAACCAGAAAAGGACATTACAGTGCTGTGTAACATTTTAAGACAGTTTCAAATCTTCTCGGAATACAAAATTAACAAAGCTAAAACAAAGGCAATAGTGATAAATAATATACCCAAACGAATTGGTCCAACAATATCCATATTTATGGGGATATGATAAAATGAAGAATTTAGGGGTATGGATTAGAATGACTCCATTGTGTCAGCTAAGGATATTTGGGAAGAGACTAAACAGAAGATAAGATAAAAATTGAGAAACTGGAAGTTTTGGATGGACCGCCTGCATATCCACAAAACAAACAGCACCAGAATTAGCTGTTCTAAAGACTTAAACCTTGCTTGTGATATAAATATGACCTGCTGGAGAGAGAGGTATGTATCTGAGAAACCAGCGCGTCTACTGAACAGGCTCCCCCCATCCATGTGAAGCAGAGTTCTTCCCTTACCCAATTCAAGTGCAACTTGGACAACTGGATGGGAAACAAGAAATTCATCCCTGGTTTGGCACCTATGTCTAACAGACACAGGTAACCTGTAAATGGGTCATCTTCCCATGCCATGCTTGCATTTATCAAGGGTATCAGAACTTGTCAGAGATTTGGGAGGCATGGCTAGGCTTGAGAAGGCCCTTGTGGTCATTAGCCTAGTAAACACCTATGAACCTTTGTTATATGGATAGTAAGATACAAGCAGTTAAAAATGTTTAGTCCCTTTAGTCTTATACACAGGTCAGGCATATTTTTATCAACCAGAGAAGTTGTGAACAGCACTTAAACAGCTGAAGGATTTTATCTGGGAGGGGAAGACAGCAAGGATCAAGTGTGATAAGCTGATTCTTTCAACAGAAGGCGGAACAGGATTAGCCAATTTGAGGGGGTATTTTAGAGCAACACAGTTAAGCTCTTACACATACCATAAGCAGAAAACTATTATTCAAAGGGGAAAGAAGATATGGGAGAGCCCAAGAAATAAGGAGAGACTGGATGCAGACTCAAGGAGAGTGACAATAACCATACATAATATTATGTTCACAAAGTAGCAGGGAGTATTTTAAGAACTAAACAAGCACAGGAATGGAGAAAAGATTCTGCCGATAGGGATGACTGTAGTTAGGGATACAGACAATAGATAAAGAGGGGGCTGGAATTTACTGGAGAAAACTGGCAATGGATCCAAGGTATTGGGAGCAAATAACTGGAAAGGAAGGGTAACAGAATGGGAAGACGCCAAGAATTTGGGCTGCATGTTAGAGATTGCCTTCCCTATCAAGGATTGACATCAGAGTATAGGTAAACAAAAAGAAATAGAATCTTGAACAAAAGCTACTGTTAAAGGAATTACTACAGCATATAAAATATTACATAACTATAAGAATCAGAGGAGCTTAGAAAGGACTGGGAAGGGAGATTGGATAAGCAAGTCACAAACAGACAATGGGGGATATATGTATCTCCCCCAAACATGGATAAGAAATTCACAAAGACAAGTATAGAAGATTTAAGATCTTTGCCTGAAGTGCTTATACAGGTATTTTTATACCGCAAGTGGACTCCAAATAATTTTTCCTCAGGTGAATAGTAAATCTTGGAGGTGTGACATGGGGAAAAAAAAAAAAAAGAGGTAATTGGGAACATTTTTTGGAAGTGTAATGCATTTGCAGACTTTAAAGATTCCCTGCAGACTGCTCTTTCAGGGATGCTGGGTGAGCAGATTAGATGACTGGGGAGATGTTTTTGAGCTATGATACAGAATCAGAATTGCCTAGACATAAGTAAAGCTTTGCAGAGTCCACTTACGGCGGCCGACAAAAAAGCAAGTACTACAAATTGGAAATCAAAGTCTAAACCAACTTTACTAGAAGTAGTGAATATAACAGACAAAACTGGAATTGGAATCTTTAGAAAAGGGAAGGAGCAAACTACATAGGAAAAAACAAGAATTGCGTGAATATATGCAGAGAAGGAACACGGTTAAAAGTAGGCAGGATATGAATGATCTATATAATGCTTAACTGACAATGACTGGATAGATAAGTGATCTATTATGTTTGCAACTACAGTTTTCAATGGTGTCTAGGATGCATAACATTTGCAACTAAAGTTGTGTCAATGTTATGTAAGAATGCCTATGTCACAAGTGATTTTTCCCTTAAACAGCAAAAGACTGGATTAAGTCTGGGACTGGCTGGAGAAACTTGGGAAGGGTCAGAAATCCACTTTTTCTAGAGTTAAAGGACGTACTAGAAACAATCTTATTTGAGGAAATGAGAGGATTTCTGAATATTTATCTGGAATCCAAAGACTAAAAGGAGATTTCTTAACCATATAAAGGACTCCCTGAAACTTGGAAAAAGATGCTGACAGGACTATGCAAGAAAGATCTGCAGAAAGGCGAGTGGTCTGAAAAACAGCCACTGCAGAGTGAGCCACCAACGGCTGAGGCACTGACAGCCTGCTGTGTTGGCAACGGCTCCTTAGACTAGAGGGACAAAGGCAGTGGTAAGCTGATCCAAATCTCAGCCGAAAATGAAGCCTGAACCCTGGTCAAAGCTTCTGGAAAGAGTCAGTAAGTTGTCAATGAAGTGCATACAAGCAAACACCCCCCCCCCCAAAAAAAAGTTCTAAGTCAATACAAAAGCAGCACACTTGTTCCACAAATTAGTGCTACAATTGAAAACAGGCAGTCCCTGTTAAAATCTGCCAGCCGTTTCCACAAAATAGTAAACAATTGCTGCAATTCTTAAGAGAAACCCTACAGAATTTATCAAAAGTGTGGTTAGGGATTCCCCAAAGGGAACTTTTGTTCAGCAACGGAAGACAGAAGCATAGTCAATCCTCCAAAGCCCAGGAGCAGCACTCATGGGTGGCAAGAAAGTCCAACAATTTTTAAGCCCAGGCTGCAGTTTTGCACATAGAAGCTTGAGACACAGCAACCTGGGCTTATTTGTGGGGAGTGAAAGATTTTAGAAGGCTGGCCACCCATTATATTCTTATCAGGATATAACCAATATAGCCAAGGGTACATCAGCCGCTATTCATGAAAATCAGTGATTGCCAATCCTATCGTGGATCTCCTGAAGTTAAAACGGACTCATTTCATGAAAAAATTTTAGCTAGAAAAACTTAAAATTTAGTACCTAAGAGATCTCATTTAACAGCAACCCAGAGCATATCAAGTTGCAATCTGGCTTTATGGATTACAAGTACACTACTACTATCACAATACAAATAAAAATCAGCACACAAGTTTTCTGATCTGGACAAGTTTGACAGTATATATATTCCCTTTTCTCTTTGCAATTCTGAAGAAAAACCTTCTCAGAAAGCTTTATTCTGGCCATAAAAATCCTATAAAACTCTGCTTCCACTTCTGTTATGAACAGTAGATCACCCCATACCAAGATAAAAACAGTTCAAGGGAGAAATGTTAAGACTCATTACAGGACATACATTTATAAAACAAGCACACTACTTTATTCGCCACTATCCTTTTGAGCTTTCAGAATCTGACAAGATATTCCTTGCTTAACAGAACTTGTACAGCACAGCATCAAAATTATAAGTGAAACCTTGTCAAAAATCAACATTGTTTCCTCAAATATAATTTATTAACTCCTCAATCTTTAAAGTTAGGTCAAATACCCAGGAGTAAAATATAACAAGACATTCACACTTATGCAGAATTTTGCATGACTGACTCAGCTAGGAAACAGACATTGGTTAACAGGCCAGAAATTGCCTTAAGTAGATTTCTCATCTCCAAAAATAAATGTCCAATTTAAATTCACCACCACAAGTGCTCACATCTGGGAAGTTCATTCCTTAGCATTACTGTATTAAATAAACTTGCGGTAACTACTGATGAAGACTGGCAAGTCTGCTACTACCATGTTTAAAAAAGTTTGGTCCTGGCTTGTTTTGCTGTTTTTGTTTTATTTCTGTATTGCCTTGCTGCTATTTTGAATACTGTAGTTTGTTTTTAATATCTGAAAGGTTGCTTCTATTCTTTTATAGGCAGATTATTAAAACTTCAATTCTTACACTTACTCTAGTTTGTCTGAAGGTTTAAGAGTGTTTATTACACTAATTAAGGACCTATTCATAAGACTCTAAAGGTCACTTGCTGTTAATCACTAACAGAGCTTTACCAGAGCTTTTATCAGAAAATGAGGATTAGGCAAAGGACCTTTATTTTTAGCTTGCTGTTTGGAGGCTCATTATTTAATTGCTACACTTTTTTTTGAAGGAAAAGGTTAGTTTGTTGTTATTTTTTTGTTTTGTATTGCCTTTTTATATATTTGAATACTGTAGAGTGTTTTTTCTTATCTTGTGTTTTTTTTGCATTCTCTTTTAAACACTATATTAAAACTTCAGAGAGAGACCTTTGCTCTCTGTTTCTTTTGCTCAAAATATAAACTGATATTAAAAGGAAAAATTCAAGAGACAGAAGAGGTTCTGTACAAGTTAATCAAAAGAACTAAATAATGGAGGAGTCACTAGACTCTTCTTCACTTTGAAGGTCAGTTAAGGATTTGTTTTTGTTTACAGGAGGTGCATTTCTGTATTTTAACACTGCTGTTTTGGAAAGGAACAGTTTGCTGTTATTCTTTGTATTTCTGTTCTGCCTTTCATATTTTGAATACTGTAGTTTGTTGGTTTTTTTCTTGTGTTTTTGCTCAGCATTCTTTTTTCATATTAAAACTTCTTACTGTTGTTTTCTTCTTCACTCTCTTTGTAGCAGAATTTTTTCCTTTGTTAATTTTAAGTTGTCTAATTAAATACCACTCTCTCTTGTCTTTCTAGTTCTTATGCTAATCCAACCATACCCATTATTCTCCTTCAATTATGGCTCACTGTCTTTAATCACAAAACATTCACTTGCCAAATCCCACCCTTCTCTTATTTAAATTTACTTCTTGTCCCACCCTACAGTATTTCATAAAATACAAAAGTAACAACCCCCTTTTAAGTCCACAGTCCATTTTATTGTGGTAAAACTCCACTAAATTACTAAATCTCTTTTTTTTTTCATTCTTTCAAGTTAATCTTGCCTTAATCTATCTTCTAAACTAGCACTCTTAGAGCACTTTCTTTCAATCTTACCTACTCAAGTCCTACTTTCTCTCTAGCACTCTCTAGTAGCTACTGCACATCTCTATCTTTCTCCTCTGACTTTTCTTATTATATATAGCACCCCTTGCTCCCACCCCCCTACCTTGGTTACCACCCCCGAGCACTCTTTAAGATAGTTTTTGTCCTAGGCCTTCTAGCATTGCCCCCATGCACACCCCCGTCCTCTTTGCTCAGCTTTTGAACCTCAGTCCATTGAGTGTCGAGGGATCAGCCTCAGTGTCCTCCTCCTGCCTCATCATTGAACACAAGATTGGAGAGGCAATGTTACAATCCTCATGTACACAGGCAGACAACCTCTGGCCATACCCCACACAAAACTGAAACTGGCAAGAGATACAAGGATATGGCCAAACCTCACACTGAGTTTGTCATCATAGGACTGTAGTACATTCAGTCACTCAGGAGAACACATAGACACACAACAACATATGCTAGAAACATAGTCAATCAATAAATAAAACCACAAATCAGACAAACCCACAAGCCAAACATAATACACCAACAAACACACATCAACAATCCAACACACAGACCCTAACCACCAAAGCTCACAGTCACACAGTCCACAACAGGAACACACACAATGCAAACACATAGACCTCACATTGAGTCAGAAACAGTCACAGCACAATGCGCCACACACACTAGACTGAGTAAGGAGGTCAAAACAGTCTGCCTGTCGGGCGCCAACCAGAATCGCCACAGACTGAGTTCACTCAGGTCAAGTTCAGCTGCCTGTCCGCGTCATGACTACCACATAACGCTTGCACTCTGGTCTCTCAGACATAGGTCCACCTTGACATACAACAAAGAGACATTGAGGAGTCTCTCTCCAATATGGACATAGGCAGGTATGACCTGACCTTGAGACAGTGAGAGCTCTTTGATTATGTAATGACAATACAGCGTGAAGAACTTGCTGCATCAGCTTTAACATGCTCTGAATTGTACAATACAGAGATAGGTGTCCAATGTTTGTCTGCTGATGACATGCCTGACAAGCCAGCTGCTGGGATCCAATGTGGGTCTGCCTGCTCACCCATGCATTCCCGGGGATCAATGGGCTTCTGCCTGTGCATACCTGCTGGATGAGCAAGGCCGAATTTGGCAAAGGCACTGTGCACCACAAAAGGCAAAAAAAAAGGCTCAAATGCTAATGCTACCACAAAGTCAGACAAAAAAAATGCCTAATGGGTAATGCTGAGGCCCTTCTCAGTATCAATGCGTGCACTTTGACTGCAGTGACAGAAACCTGGTTCAAGGCTCCTGAGAGTGCAGTGACAGAAACCTGTTTTACCCCTCCATCGATGCCCCAGCAAAAAAAAATCCAAGACCAAGGCAAGCTCGGGGTATCCAAAAGACATACAAGACACCCACACCTCAAGACTGGGGGCAAGCGACCATCAAAGACACCCAGACCAGGGGCAACAATTAACCATGAGCAACCACCTCACTTGTTGTAGGCAATTAACCATAGGCACAGAAACTCAGGCAAATCCTAGGCTTCCTGAAAACACTGGGGGATAAATGTATCACCAAACACACCTTCCTGAAAACTCTTCAATTACCCTAATATAGACTGGGACCATCACTAAAGGTCACTCTCAAACCCCTGAGGTTCCTGGAATTGTAACAAACAAATGCCATGGAGCCCCAAAAGTTCCTGAAAACAGAAACTCACATGGTTCTTGTGATCTCCATCTCATCCCCCAATGAAACAGACAAAACATTCTTCACCTCATCATCACCTAACAATCATTAACTATGCGTTCAACACCGAACTATACCCATCACTGGTGATATCAGACCACAACCTAACTGATCAGAAAGCAGTCCCGAACGACCATTCAGTCACTTCACCCACAGTAAAGAACTTGCCGTCTAGAGACCAGTGAAAAAAGCTTTAAGTGTGGTCTCCTTAAGGCCCCTTGAATCACTTGCAAAAACCACACCTAACAGCACCTGTCATGCAAGCCGCTTCATGCATTACAAATGCAAAGACAAGCAACATGCAGGACAAGGCAAGCTGCATAAGTAAAGCCAAGCAAACAAAAAAACAAGACAACAAAGGTAAATGGCCAAAGTCCCTGCAAAGATCAGCAATGTTTGAGGACTCTACAAAAATGAGATAGCTTAAAAGTAAAAGCAAAAAATCTAAAAGGTAAGACACCCTTGATAACTAGAAGTAAAAACTAAAGCTAAAGAAAATCCTTAACAAAGAAAATTTGAGAGAAAAATAAAAGAAGATCAAAAGACAATCATGCGCAGAACTATTTCAAAAGAAAGAAACAGGATGTGATCCTACCTGTTATAAGCTCTATTACCAAAATAATGATGTGAAGATTGACATTCCGGCTTTACTCCCCCTCATACTGGCTGTATCTTTCAGTGCAAACTGCTCCCATCTCCCCCAAACCTATACTGCAACTGCAGCCTCCCTCAATCTCCAAAGCAAGCACAGAACTGCTCTCCTGGAAGCAAAAAAACACACTGATGGCTCAGGACCCGATGGTGCAGTGCTCTCAACCAGCACAAACTCAACGAGGAATCTGGATGTTAGCTAGACAGCAGTTTTTCTGTAGTCCCCACACTGATACTTGGCCTAGGAGTCACCGATCCCCCATCCACACCACCTTCGCCTCATGGCTGACAAAGGAACCACTGCAAATTAGCGAGATTAGCATGACATCTGCTATCGGACCAAGGATAGGAACATTTCTCATAATGGTCTCATATAAATAAAGACATGTTATTTTGCAGATGTTGAAAAATCTCAAAACTTTTTTTGTCAGTCTCAAGGATCATTGATTTGGAACTTTAGTTGCAAGGCCTCATTCATGTCAACTGGCGCCATTGATTCATATACCTCACATACAGTCAATCGATAAACAATGCTCCCACAAATACCCCACATAAATCACATCAAAACTCATCCACATAGATGTGCACACCCATACATCACAACCAGGGTTGCAACTTACTATCAGACTCAAAGCACAGGGCCATGTCAGATGTCCAGACCTGGTAAATGTCTCCTGGCCTGTTCTCTACACAGCCAGTACTTTTGGGTCTACTCTTGTTTGCATTTACTTCTTAACTGCAACAGTATGGTTGACTGAAGGTTATAGCCAAAGCAAACTGACACAGTGACTTAAACGGGCTTATACACAGAACATCATCTGACACATCAGACAGACAGAACTGGTGCCAGAAACGCAATGGTGCCATAAATGCATGGCTCTTTAAGCGGAAACACCCTTAGCTATAGTTATACCTTAGAAAACAATCAACACCCATTCCACTGTATCAGCAAGAAGGGGACTACAGGACCTGTAGAGTCATACCTGTAGTGGGGACACAGAAGTAGTCTAGTGGTAGCTCGTCTGACACCCATTGCACACCTGTAGGAAGGAAAGGGGATTCTCATCTAGATCATGAAGGGATTCCTCCCACCATCCTCATCACTCATCATAGTCTCCTATACTCCAATGATCAATTATTAAATGTTGAGTACAAATGCCCAGCAGCAGCTAGAGGACCCACAAAAGTTCCTTGAAAAGGATAAAGGGTCCTCAAACATTGGTCCTATGCTGCCCTTGACTGAAAGAACTGCTTGCTCTATGAAAGATCCCAGCCTATCATCCAGAGGTGACCTTAAGGTACAAGTTGCCTTGCATGTCAAGCAAGGCATTGATGAATATGCTTCAAAAAATCTCACCTCAAAAGAGCCAGATCCATCAGAGCACTTAAACCTCGACACGAAAATAATAGGGCCTTAAGGAGGGAGAGATCATCTGGAGAATCCTCCTCCAAAACCCAAATGAAAGGGTAAGATGCAAAGCCATGCACTAGAGGAGGGCTGGCCTGGCCTCAACCAAAAACTGACCAGATGGATGGAGGGACCACATTGTACACCTCAGATTCTCTCAGTCACTGCTCAACACAGAGGCACAAAAAAAAAATATATATTCCCTAAATATAAAGGGGGTGGCGTGAAGCAAATCTATGGGCTGGGCAGGAAATGCCCTCGGGCAGATAGCCTAGTATGAACCTATGAACCTATGTTCATAGAACAGATCCTTTAATGCTCTGTAGATCAAGATTAAGTCATGCCTTTGCCAGTATTGTGCAAGGAAGTCTAAATATTTAACCTTTTAGTTATGGTAACTATTGAACGCTATTTATCTTTAAACTATTACAAAATGCACTGAAGAAAATTACTGTGTTTTTACTTTGAATTCCAAACTTTGCAACACTTCTGCTCCAACTTAAAAGGGCACATTTTGATACAACACACAGGCAATTTTATTCTATATTGATAGAAATCATTGAAATAGTGCATGAAGAATCACTCCAAGATTAAAGAAACCCTCACATCAGTTCCTATAAAAAATATAAATTGATTTACAATTATAAACAAAGCTTGCTTTTTTAAAAGCTTCTACTTTAACATTAATCTGCATTTAAGTCCGAATACAAATAATCTAAACTAGTATGTAGGCAGCTTTTAGAGACATTTACTATCTTATTTAAGACATGCTTATTTTCAGCAGCGTTAAGACTATTTTGCTTTTAAACTCAGCACACCCTTATTTTATTCCTTACTTTGAATCACATTTCCTGCAGAATTTAACAGTTAAACTTACATTTCTCATTTACACACAAAAGATAATCTTTGTACTTACTTTTGTATCCTAATATTACATGGTCACTTTCTGGAAGAGAAGTCCCTAATGAAAAGCAAAGATACATTAAGACTGACAAAGTCAGAGTGCAAGTGGGTTGTAGATCATAATCCACTTATTACAAGTAAGACACGGATGGCCAAGAAATTCACCCCAAGATCAAAGCTCTAGAGGTGAAACCTGGCATTCATGTTGAGAACAAACAATAACGGGTTATGATCGGAGACCCAACCATAATTCTTTGTAGTGAATGGAGTTATCTGTTTCTAGTACTACTAGTTACAGAAACAAAAATGTTAAGTGTTTTGCCTGTTTTGAAAACTGGCAAGCACTTGGGAGAGCATCTTCAGAAAGGTAGGGACATTACAGACACTGACAGCAGACAAAAACAACTGACAGATTTAATTTCTAGTACGATACCCATCTCAACAAGTGAAGCAGGGGATGCTTAACATTAAACTTGGGTCCTGCACTAAAGAAGCACTTAAATTTGCCCTTCTGGATTTTGGAGAGAAATCATCGTGCCCTGTGCACTACAAGAAAATTGTTTTCATGTACTGAAACAGGAACAATTTGATCAAGATGTTCTCAAATACCTATGACTTAGCGCCTGTTTTAGTGTAAACAAGTCACCACTCAAAGTTTCAACCTCTGAGTATATCTGTTTGGCTTTGAAAAAAGATAATTTAGAGTCAGGGGAGTCTAAAACTATGACCATGTGGATAATAACATTTTTCAAAATGTTAAATCAATTTTGTTCAGGATTTTTGATAGACATGACAGAAGAGACAGCAATTATTTCCCTAACAAGCAGATTCTTCTATCCCTACTTTCTCAAAAAGTCCTGTTTTTTGTACATGTACACAGTCACTACCTGTAAACCAGGACTACCTTTTGCTGATTAGGTTTTTGCCCCCTATACCCATTTAATATTTAAGCTTGCAGTATTTATAGGTGGCTACTGGACCAAAAGACATTTTAAGCTTAGTCAAGCTTAGAGCAAATTTACCAAAGCACTACTGATGTCAATACCCCAAGGAAATTTATGGTTATGATGCAAGCTTTCACAGGCTAACCCTTGTCCATTATGGGCATAGGTGCCAAACCAGAGTTACATTTGTGACTTCCCAACCACTGGTCCAAGTTAGGAATGAATAGGATTAAGGGATGAGCATCACTTCACATGGTGGGAAGCCTGTTTCAGAGAAGGGGGTAATCTGATACACATACCAGTTCAATACATGTACACATACATACATGTGGGAAATGTGAACTATTCTAATTTTCCCCACAGGCTTTTGATCCCTCAGAAGTCATTGCTTACTGCCCAAAGAATTATGAACGAGCCAACAACCTTTGTCCTACAGAGCACAGATGTAGTCAGCCATCATTGCCTGATATTTCTAAAGCAGAATGGCCCAAAAATGTCTACGTATGTCTCAGATGCGTTTTACCCAGACATACATTTACTTTGTTTATGTTAGAATCAATGATCTTTGCAGTTAAAAAAAAAAAAAAAAAAAAAAAAAAAACCTAGTCTGGACCTGTAGTCAAAAATAAAGTTTTGGAATGTAATTTAAAGAACTCCTCTTGCTCGCGTATGAAATTACATCTGAACCAAAATCTTTGACACAAACATCAGCTCTAGAAGTGTCAATCATGTAACATCTAAAAAAGTGACGTAAATAAAAATCAATATTTATGTAAAATTCCTGGTATCCAAAATCAAATGCGTCTCTACCAACACCAGTGGCAAGACACCAAAATGTGCATGCTGGAAAAAATATATCTGCTTGACTCAAAAAAAATAGCTTTATTTTGTGCACAGCAAAGCTGGTTAAATGGTTTTGCTTCAGAAATTAAGTCTGCTTCTATAATACCCTGATGCAAATGCTCTGACAAAAGAAATAACTTAACATTCCAGGTGGTTTCAAGTGTAATGACCATACAATGCATTGTTTTAATTGTTAGTGCATACTATATAGGGTTCTACATGTAACATTGTGTCAAACATGCCAAAGGCTGCAGGTGTGAAAGTATCTGTAAGCTCCTGAACTGAAAGGACTCCTGGCTTCTCTTTCCACATAGTTCTACTTGAAACAAGTCGCTGGGTAGAAAAGAAAAGCACAAAACAAGACCAGTGGTGCTGGGCAAGAAAACAGATGAATATCTGAAGAAATAAGGGTAAGAATTCCCCCAAGAAGCACTCTTGCTTCATGGAGACAGTGATTTGCTACAGAAAAAGAAATTACACTTGTTTTATCTTCAGCTTGATGATAAATTTGTTGGTACTTGCGTATTATCGCAACCAGATTTCTAACCCTGTGTACTTCCTAATGCTATCGTAAACTAAAAATGGGTGTGTGAAGTCCAAATTAGTTTTGTATCACCTTGGTTCTGAAAGAGGAACTGGAGTAATGGCCAAATTCCTCTTCCATGGTAGCGTCCTTTACCACTGTAACTTCATGCAAAAGAAAATGAACAGGGAAGAATAAATAATGCAGCGCTTACTACGTCAACAAGCACAGATTCTTCCACAGTGCAATGTAATTATCGTGTTTACTGTTACTGAACAGTCTTTAAGCAAGCAGATTACAGCAAAATACACACCATTCAAAGACATACAAACAACATGTGCATTGTAGTCTGTGTTGAGGCGATGCATGTTACAGAGGCTCGCAGTGCTATAAATAAAACACAATTTAAAAAGAACACGAGTTCCCATCAAAAAAAAATAACCGATTGCACACCTTACTTCAGCCCTCCATGAAGTCAGAACAAAAGGATATGGTTAGAAATGCACTTGTGAAGAAGCACATTAATCAGAAGCTTGAACAGCTGCTGTTACTGACAACCTGCTATTGTATGCCTTAACGAACTTTTCCATTCACACACTGTGCTAAAGGACGCTACCCAAGAAGAGGAATTTCCCTGTTATTCCTGGTCCTGTTTCAGAAGCAATGTGATAAAAAAGTTATTTGGAGTTTACACACCCCATTTCACTGTATCATAAACTAGTCTCGCTATAACTTCACCATTTAGGGCGACTTCGAAATGTGGTTGTGATAATACGCAAGTACCAATTTTTCTTATGCATGAATGAAGACAGTTATAGTCTCTTAACCAACTGACCAAGCAGCTCTATCTGCATCATTCCTGCAAAAGTCAATAAAACAAATACTGTGCAACCAGAATATGTTTAACTTCAAGTATCCACAGCCCAGTTTCAATCAATGATTATCAATAGGACCCAAACATCCACCAAGACAAATACCATTACAAACAGTAAAAAAAAAGTCAGTTCCCTCAGACAACTTAATGGAATTTTTGGCACAGAAGGTCTGCTTACAAAATTCTCAGAACTAAGGATTCCATCTTCCACTGGATGAGTGAGGTCAAGAATGAATCGCCAGCTGCATTTTCTGCGGTCTTTCTTCGAAACAAGCTTTTTCTAGGGGGGAAAAAGGTATTAGCTGAAGTAGGATTTTACTTTGAGTAACTTCAAATATAAATAAATGAATAAAGCCTTTGAAAAAACAATGCAAAGAAAAAAAATTAAAAGCGGGACAGTGAAGCTACTAAAACCAAAACAAGAGAGCTAACAACAATATCACAATATGAAGTTTAGCTTACATTACCCAGATAGCTCATCCATCAAATTTCTTTCAAAGAAGCTGGTTAAAAGTTCAATGGCAAGTCAAACTAGGACAACATGATGATCAAGCACCAAGGTTTCTAGCTAACACAGAGTATTGTAGCATAGGTCGCAACTCTAGGATCTTCAATGGACCATTTCACATACTCAGTATTAAATTATGTTATTAGCTACTCATCCCAAAAGAGCCAAACATGACCTCCACTGAGAGAAACTAATTACCACAACCTTAGCTGGTGACAAAGTACCAAAATGTTTGCATCCCTCATAGTAGGTAGAAGTGTTAAACTGGAAATTAAGGTGAATTAATGCCTAAGCCATCTCTGCAAGATCAACATACTCACTCAATTCTTTAAAATAAAAATATTTACTCCAGGGCACAAATTGTGGCACTGGTGGCAACATACATTCAGTAAACCATGCACACTAAGTATAATTCTGATGAAACATGCCACCAACAACCTGCTAAGAATTCATCTTGTGTATCTCATAAAAAAAGTTTGTATTGGGCAAATTAACCATAAATAAGCATGAACAAATCCAAGTTACTGCACATATGCTATCAATCCTCCCCCTTCAGGTATGTGTCTGAGTTCTTGTGTACTTAAACCAAGCCTAATTACTAATCAGTGGGCATAACACAAATGAGATGTGGTTTACTTGCGGTTATGGACATCATAATCAGAATATTTTAGCCTTACTTTCTCTGCACATGCAATCCAGAAATATACAGAATTTCCTAGTATATTCCATTCCTTCTCTTCCTTACTTTTTTATCTACTCCCATTAAAACCAACTACACATTTAGTCTACTTTGCAAATGCAAGGTTCTAGCTACAGTATATTGAACCGCATCATCTTCCTGTAATCCCCCATGGAAAATCTGCTTGTGACATTTCCTTCACTGTACATGCAATCTTAATGGGCTCAGACGGTAGCCCACCACTGTAAATTTATACCAATGGCCCAGGGTGGTGCTAAAAAAGCGTCACATACCAGACCAACTTTGAGATCTAATTACTGAAACAACCAAGCTTAAATCTTACTTCCATTACACATGGTGCGCTATTTCAATGCATTTTAACTAGTGTAAAAACTATACACACAGTACAGCTTAACAGCCCTTTATTAGCATGTCTATGTTCCTCAAGAGATGCATGTCAGGGTCCAACCTGAGCAGCCTGAGCATGTATGGTTACTACTATTTAGTAGGTCAGTACAAGGCAGACTGAGGAGCTTCTGCAGGTTAGCTCAACTCTAGAGAAAGTCTGTGGTGCCAGTGGGCTCACCTAGCAAAGGAAGGATGCAGATGTAGGACAGCGAAGCACATTCTCCCAAACAGCTGTAATCCAATTTGACCAGGGAGGAGTTAATAGACAGGAACAGAAATGTCCCATATCAGCAAGGACCAAGTCTGGGATTTTTTTCCACGGCTGGGCTGTGGACTAACTGTTCAAGTGTATTCATGAAGTCCAAAAATCTCCAGTCATACAACTTTCAGAATGTACAGATCTCCCAGTTGATGGTGGGGCAGCTGCAGTCTCCTAGGAGAATGGTGTCTGGCTTACACATAGGGACTCCATACTGGTTAAGTAGGAGGTATGGGAGAGGGATCCTGTAGTTAACAAAATCCTTTTACTACATCATGGCTTATAATAAGACTGATATAAAGGTGGTCAAGTCACCCTATCTGAACCAGTCTGGAGGGGATACAAAAATATAGAAACACGTACAAGTTGTGGTGACAGTGGCCATATACAAGGGAATGTAACATTCCATGTCCTGGGATACTCCAACTTTAGTGCCTACTTCTAATGCAGCGAGCATGAACAACTGAGGATGACAGTGGGTACGTGCAAAAGAATGCAATAAATCCTGGGATACTCAGGTCTGGCCTTGAGCACCCTGAACACCTGAGTATCTACAATTCATGAAGTTGAAAAGGACCTTCAGTTTAAGTGTGCCCGCCCTAATCTGTGGGAAATGTAGTGCTTTTGGACAGTACAGAATCATTCAAGATCTTTTTACACCTTATCGCTACTACTGACCTCTATTTTTCACTGGGCAGGTTTGTTCAACTACAGGTACTGTAATACACTGCTTCTTCACCTCAGCAACCGAGTCCTCTCCCTTTAAGGAGCAGCCCTCAATGGGCACTTCTGAGTAGACTGCATCAATTAAACAGACAGCCAAAGAATGGGGATATCTCCTTGCAGCACTGAAGGGGTGCTAAATGTCAACTGAAGAAACACTTCTAAAGCTGTCCAAGTAACATTACATTCCCTTGCATATGCCCACTAGGTCACACACACTTAATTTTACCAGTGCACAAATACAGAAAACTCACTTCTACCAAAGCACTCAAGCAGATCACTCTTACCACATACTCATTTACACATCATCTACGCCTCTACTATCTACAGTTTCACTTAACCCCAAAGACAATATATTGTCTGTAGTCTTTTCAAACTAAATTTACAGTGACTGCAACCTTTCCTAAACATGCTCCAAACGTTACCAGACAATTCCACTCCAGCAGACTTCTCAGGAATCTCCCGGTGTGCACACAATATTCCATAGGACGAGTATTATTTGGAGAAAAGGAGCCTTACTCTAACCCACCATCACATCATACAACACAACAGTACTTGGTCTTACATCACCGACTGAACTGTGAAGGCAAGTTTATTGAATGATTTTTTTTATTTTATTTGTTGAAGTTACATTTGTTGACTGGGATAGTCTAACTGGATTTATGTCCATTTTCAGTAGAGTCCCGGGGAGATAAACTCCAAGAGATTACTAGACTACTAACATACAGGTAATAGTTGTTATACAGTTAAATACTACAAATTTTAAACAGTTCAGGAATCTTCACAGTTTATACAAAAAACATGTTACAAGCGTTAGATATTTCAGACTTTATGTACAAGATTTCATTAGTAACTAGAAAGTAATTGTTAAACAAATGCATACTTCAAGTTTCAACAGTTCAGCAATGCTCACAGTTTAAACACTTGTTGCCTGGCTTAGGTAGGACGCTTTAGAATTATATGCAGAAGAATTTAATAGAATTTAAATAGGTACTTAAATTATCTCTATTAGGATAAGATACGTTTTTGCCAAGGATAGGCCTTGATCTAAAAAGACACAGATAGAGCAGGAATTAGGTCTTAAGAGAGGGTATTTGGGATATAGTATGAGATTAGTCTGGATGATGTTAATACAAAGGGCAAAAAGGATGGTCTATACACCCATGCAGATGGAGAATACAGTTAAGACTGCTGAATCCTACACAAATGCACTCTATAAGCACTTACAAAAGTGCATGGATCGTGCTATCCCAAACAGAACCAAGATGCTATCCTCCAAAAAAAGGAAGCCAATCTGGTGGTCCCCTGCCATAAACTCTACAAAAGAAGGAAGAAACTGTTGCAAAAGAGAGTAAAATCCCATGAGTGGAGGAGCTCCCTGGTCAGCTTCAGTACGAAGCCGAGATCCCTTATAAGATACTCAAAAGCTAGCTTCTTCTTTCGGCTTTTCCCGGTTACGGGTCGCCACAGCGGATCACCTGTCCGCTCATGATTGGCAGTGCAGTTTTACGATGTGGAGTGGCCAGCCCAACCTTCCAAGGAAAGCACACACTCATGCTTAGGGCCAATTTAGAGTATCCAATCCACCTACAGCATGTCTTTGGGATGTGGGACGAAACCGGAGCACCCAGAGGAAACCTACGCGACCACAGGGAGGACATGCAGACTCCAGACAGAAGGCACCCCAGCCGAGGATCGAACCGGAGAACCTCTTGCTGTGAGGTGGCAACGCTAACCGCTGCACTACTGTGGCAGCCCCCTCAAAAGCTGGCAACGAAAACAAAATTGCCACTGATTCTAAGGACAACCACAAGGCATTCTATAGCTATGTCAAGAATCTCAATGGCAACACCCAGATCTGCTCTGAGTTACAGCACAATGGCACGAAAAGTACAGAACCAACTGATATTGCCAACATCCTGGCAGATAGGTGCAGTGCTAACTTTACCCCCCTCTCACTCCCTAAAGGGCCCATATCTATACAGGAAGAATGCAGAGTCCCTGTAATCACAACTACGCAGGTAAAAGCTGCACTCTCTAAAGCCAAAAACACAGCAAACATGGGACCGGGCAGCATCCCAGGCTGCGTTTTACACAAACTGACTCCCCACCTAAACACTATGTTCAACCACAGCCTCACGTTAGGCTTTGTGCCCACTGAATGACGTATAGCAACAGTATACCACTCCACAAAGGGGGATCCACCACTGATCCCTGGAACTATCGCCCTATTAGCTTGACGAGCCTGGTCTGCAAGGCCATGGAACGTATCATCATGGAACTCATAAATAAAGACATTGGAAACCTCCAAACTCTGGACCCCACCCAGTTTGGGTATGTGAAAGGCAGATCATGCCTCCTGAACCTGACTGACTTCTTTGAGGCAATCACCAAAGCCATAGACAAGGGTAAGGTGGTTCACATAGCCTATCTTGACCTCACCAAGGCTTTCAACATCATCTCCCATTCTGGAATTATAGCTAAACTCACTAAACTAGGTATAAATCCCTACGACATATGGCTCAATGACAGAAACCACACTGTAAAAGTTGCAGACTCCAAATCTGACTTCAAACCAGTGACAATTGGAGTACCACAGGGTTCAGTCCTGGGACCTCTCCTGTTCGGTATCTACTTCTCTGAAGTACAGGCTAACACACAAGGCCCCTGGCTAATGAAGTTCGCAGATGACTGCAAACTAGGAGCCATAGTATAGTCCCCAAATGATGTGAACATCCTACAGAAAGGCCTCACTGAGACAGATGCCTGGTGTCAGAGCCAAGGCCTTAAGCTCAATGCCAAAAAGTGCACTGTCAACCCCTTTGGTAAAAACTCTGTACCCATGAATTACCACATAGGGGCAGTCTACTTAATGGCCGAATGTGTGACGAGACCTTGGGACCCAGGTGGACAGTAGTCTCTCCTTTGATAATCACATCGCCACAGTAGTCAGGAAATTCTTCTATGTGGCACACCATCACAAAAAGGGTTCTCATCCAGGAAAAAAAGAGGTCACTGCTCCCTCTACTCAACACTCATTAGACCCAATATAGAGTACAACACCCCTTTTGGAATGTGCCTCACAAGACATCTGCAGCAGCTGGAAAGGCCACAAAAGTACCTCACAAAGAGGATTACTGGTCTCAAACAGATGCCCTACACTGACCATCTCAAAAAAACTCCAGCTTTACTCCATAGCATATTGCCTACTCTGAGGTGATCTCTGCCTAACATATAAAGCTATGTCAAATCCAACGCTGTTGGACATGCTACACCTAAATAAATCCCAATCCCTCCAAGCTACATGCTCTAGGGACCTAAACCTTGTCACCACAATAAACAGGACATGCTGGAGGGATAGATTCCTGTCCCAGAGCCTTCCCATACACTGGAACAAGCTACCCATCTATGTCAAGCAAAGTTCCTCATTAACACTCAAGAAAAATCTTGATGAGTGGATGGGAAATAGGAAATACACCCCAGGGATCACTTCTGTGGCTCTGCTCGACAGGGGCACAGGAAAATAACTTTCTTGGGAGGCATAAGCCAGGGAACCTTATTGGCTAGGCTTACTTAGGCCCTTGGGCCGATAGCATAGTATCTACCTATGAACCTAAAAAAGGCATGTAGGCAGACTAGAACTTTACATGCAGCTTTCAAGAGAGGCGGTACACTTCAGCACAATTCAAATAGACATTGTTGAAAACATGGGGAAAAAGCACAAGAAAATGTCAACATCAAGATAAGTGGAAATATTTTGCTAAAAAAAGAGTGGTGGTGAACTAACATTGACAAGAGTCAAGTCAAATTAGATTTTTTATGGTTTTACAAGAAATGGTGAAAATATAAGTTGCTAGCATCACACTTTCACGCTATCCTTTCAACTTCCCCAATTACTCCTCCCCCTAAAGGGTAGCCAACAAGACATGTTAAGACATTTTGAAGACCTAAAGAAAATTTTATATGTACAGGGAGTGATCATTGGGAACTTCTCTGTTGACATTTCCTGTAGGTTTGTTGAAACCACTTTTTATAAAGACAAACAACGTCATTCACAGTTACAGCTGTAAAAATATGGGTGAAAAATATGCCCTGAAGTGAACTTGCAAAATGTTCTACATAAACAAAGCAAGCAAAATTTGCAGAGCCAAATTACATGAAAGTAAATTTTGACTCTGAACTACTATATCTGAACAAGGAAATGAGTGTTCAAAGACCAAAACTTAAAAAATGACAGTATGCAGAATTTGTTGTATAAAGAAGGTAGTGTTTATGCATAAAATGCAGTGACGGTTTAATAAAATTAGTTGGAAGATGCCTGCATTTGATGGTTTATTTTTTAGTTGATCGTAAATATTTTAAGATAATTTCCTCTTGGCTGTATGTTTTACCTTTTCATATCCCTGGTTTTACACTTTAAAAGGTTTGTAGCAGAGGTGATAAAGTCTGCTGTTTAATATCTTTCTTCATAAGCTTAAGCCTTTGTGACCCTTATAACATTTTGCATAAAATGTTACTATGGTTCATTTTCTTTTCTATTAATGTAAGCACTTATGCCATTGTTTAAATTGCAATTTAAGGAAGTTTAAAAAAACTGTTGCGTTTCTTAATGCTAAGGTCTGCAGTCTTACTCATTAAATGCAGACAAATGCATAACCTACTTCTGCTCACGTCACTCAATGGAGTTGAAAACTCCCACTCACATCCTGTCCATCATAGGACACTGAGCCAGACAGTAAAGTTGGGGATACTGCCGCTGCAAGGCATAGACCAAAATTTTCAACCCGCCAAATTTCCATGAAAAATGTTAGGTGAAAACTTAGCAGTTAGGTTAGAGAATACCTTGTTCACTGCAGATGATCCTGGCATTAGTATAAAGTCCTCCCAGGGAAACCAGCTGTGACAAGGTCAGTGCTGTCTTGTTAGAAAAGCAGGTTCCCCGAATACAGTACTTAAATTCGGTCAGTTTAACATTTTTCCCCCTGGTTAAGCATCCAGAGTGTACTGATGGTCAGTACACTACCAATCTAGCATTGTTGCCCTCCTATTCTGTCTTTAAAAAAAAATTATGTCTTCAACAGAAATTATGAATGGAAGGCCTCTACAGGCAAAGGGGATGGTGCATTAGAAGCAAGACCCATGAATAAAAAAGTACTAAAACATAAAACAAAACAAAACCAAAGTTAAAGTTCAAATTCATATTTCTACAGTAATCTGCCAAAAAGTTATTAAAAAGCAAATGCTCAAACAGCTACATAAAAATGATTGCCAAAAACCACATCATCCAGCTACTTGCATCTAGAAAAGCTTTTAAAACAGACAGTGTATTACTAAATACCAATACATATTACATTATGCACTCACGAAGCTCCCTGTTTAATTCTCCTGTGTAGTCCATTTCTTCTTTATAGTGCTCACCTCTCACCTACAACTAAATACCACAAATATCAACATAGGAATTAATCACGACATTTTCAGAATACAACTATAAGCTGCGGTGGTGCAGCGGTAGCATTGCTGCCGCACAGCAAGAGGTTCTCCCGTTCGATTCTCGGCTGGAGCGCCTTCTGTGTGGAGTCTGCATGTCCTCCCCGCGGTCGAATGGCATTCAAAAGACATGCGTAGAATGGGCATGCCTTCGTTGAAGGTTGGGCGTCGAGCTGGCACCTCACCACTCGTAAAAAATCTACTGCCAATCATTAGCAGACCGGAGTTCCGCTGTGGCGATCCCTAACCGGGAAAAGCCGAAAATAAGAACATTCTCAGAATACAACTATCTACTGAGCCATGCCTTGGAATTAATTGGTTCTCCCATTTGCCAAGATATAAAAAAAAAACTGTTGCACAATGGTTTTGTCCGTGGTCAAATAAGGGCAAGGCAAATTCCTTAGCCCTCTTACCATACAAAAGTTACAATGCCATGTTTTTATGTTTTTGCTAACACTCTTATTAAACCTGCAACTCAGTTATATGAAAAGATCTGAATGAGAGAGTTCCCTCAAAAGATTACCCACACCCCATTGTCACACAAAGGATTCATGAAAATGTGGAGTCATTAAATATGCTAGACCAACAATACATTTAACTTCTGAATGGAAAAGAGAAAAAAAAAAAAAAGGTCAAAACTGGTTATGACTAGGTTAGAATGATAAGATATACAATCCCAGATTTACAAAGACCAGCCCTCAAGATCTGGGGAAATCTTGTGTCCTCATGTTCACCCCCCCACCCCCGAAAAAAATGAAGGGAAGAGGGACAGAGGGAGGGATGTGAGGCTGAACAAAAACAGACAACACAGATGGAACGTTATGGTGAGTACCCAGCTTCCCGAGCCCTGGGTGGACCCCAAGGAAGGATATGCCACAGAACAGTTGAGCCAAATACCGATCTGCGTCTTGAGAACAAATCCAATTTGTAATTATTGAAAAAGTGTGGATTTGACCATGCAGCAGCTGCACAAATAATCATGTAAGGAAGCTCTAGACTGAAAAACCGTGGATGTCGCAACCGATCTGGTGGAATTGGCTTTTACTGGTATCTGTAGAGGACGGTTGTGTAAGCCAAGGTAATGCATTCCGTTATCCATTTGGCTATAGTCACTGACAATTGGCCAAAGTGTTGATGTGTAAAAGAAACAAATAGCTGGACTGACTTTCTGAATTATTTAGTCCTATGAAGATAGCAGTTTAACTACCTATGAACATCTAGTGAGTGGAGAAGGAATTCTCTCTCATTTCTGTAGTTTGGAAAAAATATTGGCAAGTTGATGGCTTGATTGATGTTGGTTTCTACAACCACCTTCGGTAGAAAGGAAGTATTGTCTTTGTGAAAAATAAGGGGGTTTAGAAGATGAGGCTTAAATTTCTGAAACTCTCTCAGCAGAGGTTATGGCTGATAGAAAGGCAGTTTTCCAGGAAAGAAATTTTAATGTAAACTTTGCTGCTGGTTCAAAGGGAGAAAAGCTAGAAGCACTAAGGAAAGATCCCAAGGAGGTACGGGATCCTTCAAAGGGGGTCTTAGCAGATATGCACCTTTTAAAAGTACTTTACAAATTTTGTCAGATGCCAATGAAGAATTTGAAATTTCAATATGAAAATTCAAGATTGCTACTAACTTGAATTTTAATGGTAGAAGCACCAATTCCTCTGTGAAGCAGTTCCGCAAAGTATTGGAGAACCGTACAGGTGGGTACTGTGAAAGGGTCTACATCATATTGTTCAGCTGAAATAACAAACCTTTACCATTTGCTTTTGTATAATTTCCTCGTACAGGGTTTATGGAAGGATAACAAATGGAGTGGCCAGGGGATGACAGGGCAGACTGCCTGGCTATCACATAACCAGAGAAAGCATGCGGTTAGTTTGAGATTTGTCAGGTCCGGAGGAGTCAATCCTGTTGGAGGAGACAGGTGGTCTGGAGTTAGATCCAAAATCCATGGTGGAGGGCAATGAGGATTATCCTGGTGTTCAAGCCGGATGCTTTCTATAAAAACTTGGGGATCAGTGGAGTTGGGGGGTTAGGCATATAACAGACCGGGGGCCCAAATGTGTAGAAGAGCAACCTTTGGTGACTCCCCCCGCAGGTGGAATTACGGCAAAGAAGTTGTGGCATTTGTTGTTCAGGGGGACACACATAGGTCGGAGCAGGGTTAGCCCCACCAACGAAAAATCATTTACTACTCAGTGGTTGAGGGACCAGTTGTGAGGCAACAGGCTGGATCTGCTGAGCTTCTCTGCCATCACGCTGGACATCCCCAGAATGTGTGTTGCTACCAGAAAGCAATTGGAGGCTATCACCCACTACCATACTCGAGGGCTTCTTGACAGAGGGTAAGACCTGTTTCGTCCTCTTTTGTTGATGTACCAAATGACCATCATGTCTGTTTGAACTGCAATTGTTCCCAGAGAGAGGGAGCCCTGGAATGCTCGCAATGCTAACAGCACTAGTCTCATCTCCAGGACGTTTACATGCAAACTGGCCTCTTTGGGGGACCAAGTGCCTTAAACTGCCTTTCCCAGATAATGCCCCTCACCCTACCTGGGAGGTGGCCTTGCTGGGGTTGATCTTATTCTACCATTTGAGATAGTCCTTGCAAGTCTGACTTATTCTTATCGTTGCTGACATGGGGTGGGTGAAGGACAATCGAGTTTGCAGCATCCAGTATAGAACTTTCATATGGTATTATGCCACAGGAGCTAGAGCAATGTCTGCCACCATTGCACCCTTCTAACATCTTCCTGACCAAAAATTATGAACTGCAAATTATCTTGATTGGTTTCTGATGCTGAGAAGACAAAGATAGGGAATGGAGACAACCATAGATGATGTGTCAAAGAGTGCTCTGATGAACTCTAGTCTTTGAGTGGCTTGCAGTTGAGACTTTGCATGATTTATTGTGATTCCCAGAATCAAACAAGTCTAACACCTGATCTGTTGCTTGTAGCAATTGATGCCTGTGTGGGGCAGTGATGAGCCAATCATCCAGATAACAGAAACACCCGGATTCACTGCAGTCTCAATTGAGCTGTTACTACCACCATACATTTGGTAAACACTGAGGGCAGAGTTCTGAACTGGAAGTGACCGATTCCCACTCAGAACCAAAGGTGTCTCCTGGATCATCTGTTCATTTTTATATGACAGTATGCATGCTGGAGGTTTATCGAGCACATATAACTGACCTTGCCCAAAAAGGGTGGAAGAGACTATACCGTGAACATCCAGAACTTTGTATGCATGACTGACTTTTAGAACTAAAAAAGAACTTTGAGCAAGTCCTGGATCCTTTCTGGTCTGGTGGGACCTCTTGGATCACTCTTTTTTCTAGCAACTGTAAGACCTGTTGAGTTGCTAACTACCGCTAACTGGGTGGAACGTCCAGAAGCTTGTTTGTCATCTGAGGAGGAAGGTAAAATGATATGGAATAACCTCTGGTAATTCTCTGCACCCAAGTATCGTTTGTTAAACCTATCCAGGCTGATTGGTACAGAGAAAAACGCCTCTAGACTGCCTCCAGAGAACGACAATCAGGAGCGCTGATAGGGTTGGTCCAAGAACATTTCTCTGGACCCATTATTTTGCGGGCCTCCTCTGCCACTTGGGCATCTTCTATTACCACAGTTTCCCTCTCTGCCTCTGGAGAACCGGTTTCACTTGTGTCAGGGAATGGACCTTGTGACTTCCTGAACCACATTTTACAACCCCCTTGCTGATTCCTTGAAAAGGATAGTGTGGGGGGGGTTGAAAAACATACTCCAACAGCAGAGCGAGAGTCTTCCCATCCTTCTCACACCTGGAAAGCATTTATTTCACTGTAGGGCCAAAAAGTGATGATCACTCAAACGATGCGTTGACGAGCAAAGGAGTTAAAAGCTCCGCAAAGTAGCACAGGTGCATCTAGGCGTGTCTCTTCATGTCTAAACCTGAACTCACCGCCCGTGCAGCACCCTCTAGCATTGGATTACAACCACATGGTCACATTAACCACAGACTAAGATATTCAAATGAGGAACAACAGAAGCTTGAACCTCCTCCGTTGCAACCTTTGCCAATGAGCTGGAAAGTTCCTTAAGTCCCTTTGCAGTCTCGTAAAATGGGCAAAATAATTCAGTGATCGGACAGCAAAAGTCGCTGAAGTATAAACTTGTTTCCCCAGTCTGTCCATCAACCTAGACTCCCTGTTAGGAGGATGGAAAGTCGAACTCTCCTCTGCAAGTTCTTTGTGGCTGCTGCCACAACCATGGCATCAACAGGTACACTCTTACTCCAATACTGCCTATCTACTGGGGGGTGCCATGATCTTATCAGGTCTTTTTGGTAATGGCTCAATCGTATCTGGCTTCTTCCATGCCTTTCTAAAAATCAAATCCACTAATTTGTCAGGAGGCAGGGTGACCCAGGAGGAAGATGGGACATCTCCAAAAGCCCCCAATATACCAATTCTTCAGAGGAAGGAGTGTGGCCAGACCAACTACCCTTCTGTTTTAGGAGTTCAAGAATGTCTCCAAAGGAGATGTCTTTGGGTGGTGGGTTGGGGGACTCTTCCCCTTTGTCAAAATCAGTATTGGTGGTAAGAGACTCCTCCAGTGAGTAAACATGTTTCCTCTAACACCTTCTCTTCCGAGAGACTTCTTCAGTGGGATGATCCCGGAGAAGTATCGGAAGAACTAGGGATCCCCGACTGGAGACTCTGGGCTGGCTTGTCCCCATGGTGCAGAATGATGGTGATCACACAACAGAACCAGATAGGTAGCCAGAGGTGGGTCCAATGGGGGGTGGAGAGGACCAGTCTGCTCCAAAGAATCAGAGAGGACCTTCTGAACCACCTCAAAGGCTGACCTCCCTGGGGGGAGGAAACCAACAGAGCAGATGGTAAGGATCTCTGGTCCCTTGAACCTCCCCCTCCCAAAGGATGACCGCCCGAGAAGGAAGCTGGAGCCAATCTATCCAGCACCCAGTTTCCAAGAGGGAGGGAAGGCTCCAAAAGCACCACAGTCAATCCCACCCCCTGGACCAGACGTGGAGGCTTCAGTTCCAGGAGCCCTCCGGATCCGAACACATGGGAGCAGAGAAGCTCAAGATCATAGTCGGAGCTGATGAAACCAGTTTCCTCATATCTGACCCAGATGGCTCCAGGCCGCTCAGACCGGAGAACTCTGAAAGAAAGGAGTCAATCAGAGGAGGAGTGGAAGATGGAGGACATCCCAGATCCAAAGGGGTCGAACTAGCAAGGTACCCTTCTAGAGCTGCTCAGTGACCTGCTCCCTCGCCATTCTCGCCACATCTGCTTCAGTGAGGCTTCAGGTCAAACGAGAGGATACAGAGGCAGGCTTGGAATGCCTCCCCAAAAAAAGGAGAAGGGAGCCAAGATGGAGCCAAATCTATAGAAGGTGAGAAGTATGCTGAGACAAGGGTTTCACATCCAAAGATTTCTAATCTACCTTCTTTGGCTCTGAAAACGAAGAGGCCTTCTTCAGATCACAGACTTTTGATACAACCGGAGAAGTCAGATCCGATTTTAACAACTTTGTCAGTTTTGAGGAGGCTGGAATCTCAGCCAAACTAGGCCTTTTTCCATGCTTGAGAGTAGAAGTCTAGGGCTGATCTCTGTAAAGCCATACGAAAAAAGAGGAGGGCAGCAGGCCTTTTAATATCTACTTATTTTTTCCTTTCATTAATAGCTCTGGGGTTAAAAGCCCCACATATCTGACAGTCTAGGTCCAAGTAGGACCTAGACAATATAGACAAAGAATGGCCCTTGGAAAAAGGCATCGTGTGCTGGTAACTGGTACACTTTTTGACCCCCTTCTCACACAAAGTCAAAAGAGGAAAGAGGAAAATCCAGGGAAGAAACAAAGGATGGTAGGGGACAAAAAAGGATAGTAAGGATTTTTTTTTTTTTTTTTTAGGAAAATGGCAACAAAGGAAAGACTAGAATCGAGGAGAGTCAAAAAGAAAGGTAGAATATGTCAAAAAGTAAGGTAAATATCACTTAAACAATAATGAAGGTCGAGAACTGTCAATAACCACATCTGGTCACGAAAGCAGCAAATGAGAACTGAGGTGATGGGGCAGTGCATTGTGGGTAGGGGAGAGCTCAAGAGCTTGAATGTTTCCATGAGCTGTAGTAACAGCAGAGTTGGATCAGACCTCAGATCCTGAACCCATTCGTGAGGATGAATGAAAATTCACATCAGATCACTGTGTTCAAAAAGTGTATGTCATGCTCTAAAGCATAATAGGCTTGTACTCTATACCAGCTCTCCCATTTGAAGGCCAAGCCCTGAAAGGACAGTAACAAACATCCACACTCTGGCATAAAAGCACCAAAAAACTAGGGGGGGGGGTGGATGGAGGGAGCAGCAGCTGCTACGGCAGCAGTGATCATTCAAATATCTACAGTTACTGCTACCATATTACATCTAAACTGAAAAATTCATAGTCCGATGTGATCTTCAAAAAGCTTCAGATTATTACAACTTCAGGACACCTGCCATTTTCCTATATTACCACGAGACAAGGTCACCATATGGGCTTGTCTTGAGACACCCAGACACAAAAGCACCCGCACACACTGCAAATGCACGGCTCAAAACAATTCAACCAAACGAAAAAAAGAGCCAGCACATGGTCTTGAGACAAGCAAAGATGAGGACTGGTACTAATACAGCAATTCAGAATAGTCACAGCTTGTCTGTTTATGTACTACAGGCATGGCCAATAATCAAGACTGACAAAAAAAAAATCTTTCTGCAGTATGTATATATCAGCCACCATTACCTGCAGTGACAAAAAAAAACAGTAATACTGCTAAACATACTCAAGTTTGCTCCAATTAAATGAAAACCATTCCATAAGGAAGCATTACTAAAAAAAATGTTCATGTCAATTCTAAAGTGGGGGGATCTGCTAAACACCAATCCACTGCCATAAATTCAGCAACATATGGGAATTCTGTTACTAATACTCTAGTTATAATATCTACGTCAATTTTAAAACTACTGATTCTTACCCAGTTTTACTACCCGTACCTTCTGCATATATATTTACTCTTCTGAAAAAGATGCAATGCTGTAAATCTGGTGTGCAAAAAGTTAATCCTGGTTATGTTGTTAATCGTTGTTTGAATTGTTCTATATTTTATACCTGTCTGGCCTAAAAAAAAATTCACTTTGACCTCTGCGCAAACCTAAAAAAAATGATTTAAATAAATGTTATACTAGCAACAAAACCCTTTTTGCAGTTTTGTCAACAATTGAAAACATCTGCGGTAGTAGAATAATAAATGTATTGTCAATCCTAAATTTATTAAGTGTCTTAAATTAATGTGAGAATTCTCACTACTACATTTAACCATGAAATAGTACCTTCCATTATAGACGTGTGTGCAGCAATAGCATGCCCAACACACAGGCAACTTGAAAAAGAGTACAAATGAGCCAGCAATATATCCACAGTGATCTCTGCTTGTCATATTACTGTTAACCAATTAAAAACTTGGCATGCAGTATTAATGTACAAGATTCACAGAATACGCAATTTAGCAAAGGTCACAGAGTAAAGGAATTTGTCAATCCCTTTAAAGAAAGGCAGTGAAGCCACAGCCTTTGTGAAATGGGCCCCTCCCTGCCAGAAGTAGCTTGTTATGGTGAGAGTGTACTTACTGAAACAGGAGCCACAGGAGGGTAAATTATTTGTCTTAAAAGCTGAACAACATCTTGAATCAACTTTCCCTTTTCTTCATACTTATGCACCTAAACTGAAGGGCCAAAGAGAACTTCAGAGACCATTTAAAATTTCAGTTTTGACATCTTGAAGATTTTTGAGAATGAAATTAAGTCAGTCTTAATGACTGAAACAGTTCTAGAGGAGGAACCAGTAGCATTATGACCACACTTAAATATGGTTAGAAGCAGATGAAACCTCAGAAGGAAGATTAAGCAATGAGCTCATGTTCTCAAAGAAAAGCAAAAACTAGCATGTGAGCTTGACAGTTTAAAATCCCAAATGATAAAATACTGAAGGAATATACTTTCTTCCCCAAGTTTTCATCCTTTCCCACTGTGGGAAAAACAGCAGTATTTTGTTTCAGAGGTTTTGATGGCTAAACCCCAAAAGGGTCTGTTTTAGTATTAGAAAAAAAATACTTGCCTGTGGTACCTCATAGAATCTATCAGACTTCCTAGGAGCAGGAGAAAGACTATAAGGGTAAGCTAAAAGCAGTGAGAAAAAAAAAACATTTGCTAAAGCTGGCAACACCAGAGGAACAGCTGCAGAAATTGGCATTTCTAACTGTGACTAGTCATTATAAATTTCTGTGTTAAAGGAATTTCATTCTGCACCCACTGAAAAAACTCTCATCTTAGAAGTTTCAGAAAAGGATAAATCTTCAGTAGAGAAATATAAAACTATACACTCCCCAGAATGCTTAGATTTTTAAGACATCCCCAAGATAGACCTCTCACCCTGTAATGCCTGCTCTTTTGACTAAAATTCCACAGAAAGAATACAGTTCCTTTTTGCTAAGATACACAAAAAGCAAAGAAAAAAGCACTAATGAGTTCCTTGGCAAATTCTAGTTAGGTTCCTCTTGCCCATAGGGATTGTACCAGCAGACTGGAAATCTTTCTCACCATGTTCACCTTTCCTGGGGCTCCATAGGAGGTTACTAGGTTAATGGCCCTGGGACCCTTGCAATCCTAGCCAAGAGTTTATCCCCAAAAAGAAACCCGTCAGCACCTGTCACCCCTGTCAATGAGGGACACAGGTGGAAGCCCTGGGACATACCTGTGGTTTCCCATCCACTCATCAGTGTTGCACTTGAAAAGGGTCAGCGAGGTGTGTTAGATATGAATATTAGGCTGAAATTAATTATTTTGTAAATATGCTGAAATAAAAAGTTTGCTTGAATATATGTACAGAGTTTAAAATGTGCATTCATACTATATGTATAACAGACAGGCTTCTCTTCACAGCATCAAAAAGAAAATGCCTAACAAAGCAATATTGGAAAACAAGCATTACATGATTTTCTCATGTTTGCAGAACAAATATCTATTAACAGACATCCTTTTTTATAAATTCAGCAATACGTGATGTTTTTTCAGTAGGAACAGCTTATACAGATGTTTCCTTTCAGAATGGCATCCTCACATCAGCAAAAGTGCTTAAATCACAAAAAGACAATAGAAAAGTCTAAAAAAAGACATTATGTGACTTCCCACAGAAGGCCAGAAAAACATACCAAGAGGAAATAACATCTATGTTTGCATGACTAGCTATCTATATAGCAATTGTAGTAATTCAGTTATGTGAGAGAAGGACAGAGAGAGGTATTTTGTAGAAGTCATCATTCATATCTGTAATGAAGGAAAACTTTGTAAATATATGCTACAAATCTGACAGACGTGGTTTGTTATAAAATAAGTTATCTGTAACTGTGCTTATAGCTGCAAAATATATTTATCAGTGTGCAATTTGAAAGGCTTGGTGCTTTAAACAGACTACAGATGGAGTCATGCAAAGCTCTGTGTCTCTGATTCAGCAGTAAACAGCACAGCAAAACTTTGTCTCTTAAGAAGACTATGGATGCAGCAGGCATAGGAGCAGAGCATGCAAATGAAAATAAATTTTTCAAGGTGCTTTGTTTGAGAAATATGGGATATCTATTCCAGAGACGAGGCAGCCTCTGAGAGACAAACCTGTCTCTCCAGTAGGTTTTATTGATGTCATATTATATTCAGGCCATTCGAGCTTGTAATGCATGAGGAGTTAGACTTACAGATATGGAGCATCTCTAGTAGGGCAGGGTTCAAGATTGCCTTGTAGGAGAGAGACACAGATCACCCCTGAGTAATCTGCACAACAACAAATAGAGTGATAGTGATTTGAGCCTGTCCACATAGGACAGGTGTTGGAGACATGGATTCAGTGGTCTTTCCAGTTGGTGCAGATGTTTGGAGAGGTACATACCAAACGGGGTGTTATACTCAATTATTGGTCTAATGAGGGAGGAGTATAGAGAGGTAATAACCTCCTTTTTTTGGCTGCAATCCCTTTTACTTATGAGATGAACCAAGTAAAAGGTTTTTCTGACCACTGCCACTATTCCAGAAACTGGCTAAGGTTCTTGCCGCCCCTAAAGTGCCTTTTTTAGGCGAGGTTCAAATGACAAATTCACCACCGTAACAGGAACAGGCAAGCAAAAACTGAGGGTGATGCTACTCAATGCCAGAAGTCTAAATCTCAAAATGCACTCACTCGAGGCACTCCTTAAAATGGAGAACATCGATATCTGTGCAGTGACTGAGACCTGGTTCAAGGCTCCAGAGAGCACCCCTGCACTACCAGGCTATAACTCATACCACACTTTTCAGCCATGCAACCTGGACCGGAACACCAAAGGCGGAGGTGTATCCATATTCATTGAGGATATCCACACCTCCAGGCTAGTTGCTCAGCGTAACGCAGCCGAGGTTATCCAAGTGCAACTAACTCTGGACAAAACTGCAATCCAAATTGTAGCTTGCTACAGATCACCCACCATGACCCAGGATTCCCACTCCTCTTTTCTTGATGTACTGGAAAATATTAGGGTTCAACCAAACACTCTAATAATGGGTGATTTTAACTACCCCACCATTAACTGGGAAAACTACTCATGTACCAACTCCTTCGCTCAACGCTTTCTGGAATTCATAAACTCCAATGCCCTGGATCAACTTATCCACACCCCCACCAGGGGCAACAATATCCTAGGTCTAGTCATTACCAATATGAGTGATCGGTGTTCCACACCTGAAGTCAATGCCTCATTGGTCCGATCCGACCATAAGCTAATTACCCTAGATATCCACATCCTGCCTCCACCCCCCATTAAGGAAACCATAATAAAAAATTTCTACAAAGCCAACTTCATGTTTCTTAAGAAAGAAGTGGTGAACTTCATGACACCCATGCAGATGGACAATACAGTTACAACGACTGAATCCTACACAATTGCACTTTATAAGCTCTTACATGAGTGCATGGATCGTGCTATCCCAAACAGAACCTAGACGCTATCCTCCAAAAAAAAGGAAGCCAATCTGGTGGTCCCCTGCCATAAACAAACTGTACAACAGAAGGAAGAAACTCCTGCAAGAGAGTGTAAAATCCCACGACTGGAAGAGCTCCTTGGTCAGCCTCAGTAAGAAGCTGCGATCTCTGATAAAATCCACTAAAGCTAGTTACGAAAACAAAATCGCCACTGATTCTAAAGACAACCACAAAGCATTATACAGCTATGTCAAGAATCTGAATGGCAACACTCAGATCTGCTCTGAGTTACAGCACAATGGCACTAAATATACAGACCAAATTAATATTGCCAACATCCTGGCAGATAGGTTCAGTGCTAACTTTACCCCCCTCTCACCCCCTAAAGAGCCCATCTCTATACCGGAAGAATGCAAAGTTCCTGTAATCACGGCTGCACAGGTAAAAACCACATTCTCCAAAGCCAAGAACACAGCATCCATGGGACCAGACAACATCCCAGGCTGCGTTCTACATGAACTACAGAGCGAACTGGCACCCCACCTAAGTACCATGTTCAATCATAGCCTCACCTCAGGCTTTGTGCCTGCTGAATGGCACACAGCAACGGTTATCCCACTCCACAAGGGGGGAGCCACCACGGACCCCGGGAACTACCTCACCATTAGCCTGACGAGCCTGGTCTGCAAGGCCATGGAATGTATCATCATGGAACTTATAAACAAAGACATTGGTAATCTCCAAACTCTGGATCCCACCCAGTTTGGGTTTGTAAAAGGCAGATCATGTCTCCTAAACCTGACAGACTTCTTTGAAGCAGTCTCCAAAGAGACAAGGGTAAGGTGGTTCACACAGCCTATCTAGATCTTGCCAAGGCTTTTGACACCATCCCCCACTCTGGAATTATAGATAAACTCACTAAACTTGGTATAAATCCCTATGTCACAAGATGGGTTGCCAACTGGCTCACTGACAGAACCCACACTGTGAAAGTAGCAGACTCCAAATCCGACTTCAGACCAGTGACATGTTGAGTACCACAGGGTTCAGTCCTGGGTCCTCTCCTGTTTGGTATCTACTTCTCTGAAGTAAAAGGTCTTTGGCTAACGAAGTCTGCAGATGACTACAAACTAGGAGCCATAATCGAAACTCCTAACGATGTGGACATCCTACAAAAGGGCCTCACTGAGACAGATGCCTGGTGTCAAAGCCATGGCCTCAAGCTCAATGCCAAAAAGTGCATTGTCATCTCCTTTGGTAAAAACTCTGTACCCATGAACTACAACATAGGCAGTAGTATACTTAATACTGAAAGTGTGATAAGAGACCTTGGGACACAGGTGGACAGTAGTCTCTCCTTTGATAATCACATCGCCACAGTAGTCAGGAAATCCTCCTACGTGGCACACCTCATCACAAAAGGTTTCTCATCCAGAAAAAAAGAGGTAATTGTTCCCCTCGACTCATCACTCATTAGACCCATTATAGAGTACAACGCCCCTTTTGATATGTACCACACAAGACATCTCCAACAACTGGAAAGGCCGCAGAAATACTTCACAAAGAGGATTACCGGCCTCAAACAGATGCCCTACGCTGACAGTCTCAAAAAACTCCAGCTTTACTCCGTCGCATATCGCCTACTCAGAGGTGATCTCTGCCTAACATACAAAGCTATGTCAAACCCAGAGCTGTTGGACATGCTCCACTTAAAGAAATCCCAATCCCTCCGAGCTACATGCTCTAGGGACCTAAACCTTGTCACCACAATAAACAGAACATGCCGGAGGGATAGATTTCTGTCCCAGAGACTTCCCATACTCTGGAATAAACTACCTATCTACATCAAACAAAGCTCCTCATTAGCACTCTTCATGAAAAATCTTGATGATGGGATGGGAAATGGGAAATTCACCCCAGGGACCACCTCTGTGGCTCTGCTCGACAGTGGCACAGGAAAATAATTTTCTTGGGTGGCAAAGGCCAGGGTACCTTTTTGGCTGGGCTTGTATAGGCCCCAGGGCCAATAGCCTAGTACCTACCTATGAATCTATGAACCTATACGATGGTTGAATGTGAGATTATCAACCTGAATGCCCACATCTCTCACCAAAGGTTATGCGCTTAAGGGGTTGCCATTGATGTGGTAATCAGTAGGGGCCATGTTTTTGCCGAATGGTATGATACTTTTTTTGGTTTAGCTTGAGGCTATGATTTTAGCACCAGTCATTAGTTGCTGTGAGACCCTCTTGCAGTATGTTAAATGTCATTTGGAGAGTCAATGACAGCACCCAAATTACAGCCGTCTGCAAACTTGGGTCAACCACAGGCCTTTTGTCTTTGCCTAGACCTCTGAGAAGTAGATGTCAAGCAGTAGGAGTCCCAGGACCACTAGCGACAGGTCTGCTTAAAGGTGGAGGCACCTATTTTGATTCTGAGGGTCCTGTCAGTGAGCCAGTTGGCCACCCACCTGATGAGATAGGGATTTACACCAAGTTGTGTTAGCTTTTCGATGGTGCCCAAGTGGGGGATTGTATCAAAG
>NC_056734.1:154068641-154092390 GCF_019279795.1 Protopterus annectens
ACACTGCAGTTTCAAAACTACTTCACATTTAGACATGAATTAATTTTACTACTATATGATTAATAGAATAAAATGCATTATATACTACTTTACTTTTAAACTAGCATTTTTCATGTATTCAAATACACATTTTTCTAACATTTGCCTACAAATTAAAGTCAGTAAATAATGAGATTAATTTTTGGTGAAATGCATGCAAACACTGGTTTTATTTGAACACGTCTATGTTTATAACAGCAATATTTAACGTGTCCCTACTTACAGCCCTTTCTCCCATTACTTTTGCCTCTGTCCTGACTTCTAAAACTAAGCAGTTTCAATGTATTTTTACTGAGAAACATTGCATGACCTGTACATATATGTAGGGAAAACAATTTTAAAGAAAAATGTGATACAGATACCTCTAGTTATAAAATCGTCACTGGAAAACACTTGTGTGAAAATCAGGTATTCTAGCAATCCCTCAACAAAACAGATGTGTGCAGCAACTACTATGAAAAAAAACAGTTCCCACAGTCACTCAGCATTGCATTTTTACAGGCTGCAGGAACCAAAAGTAAAATATCTCATGCATAGTTAGTGTTTAGGGGCGTTCCCAGGGTGAAAGGACTGAAGGAGGCTGGTTGTGGGCGGTTCTTGGGCAGCAATGGAGGAAAATGTGAAAAGTAACAAAGGGCGTTATTACCAAAGGGTTCAAGCGCACATACCTTCTCTTCAGCTATGTGAGATTGTGATATGGTTAAAGATGACTCACAGTACCGGAGCTGTTAGAACAGCTAATGAAAAAATGGGGGAAATTGTCATTCTGGATAACCAAAAGAATATGGTGCAGTGCTACATTCAAACAATAGGGGAAAAGAGAACCTCAGAAATGAGAAAGCAAGCAAAGCAGCACGTAGTGGTCCTTTAATAGAGTTGAAGGATTTTATCTGGGAGGGGAAAAGGGCAAGTGTGAGGTGGGATAAGTTGATCCTTCCAATAGAACAAAGTGGTTTTGGGATTACCTGATTTAAAGGGGTATATCAGAGCTACACAGTTAAGGCTCCTATGCATAGCACAAGCAGAAACCTATAATTCAAAGTGGAAAGGGGAGATGATGGTGAAATGGGGTGGAAGCTCAAGAAACAAAGAGAGAGTTGGATTTCATATACAGATCCTTAAGGAGAATAACAATAATCATACATATTATACTCATAAAGTAGCAGAAAGTATTCTAAGAATTAAGCCAACATGGGGATGGGAAAAGGAGATTCTGCCTATAGGGATGACTTTTATTAGGGGTACACAGAATAGGCAAGAGGGGGCTGGAATTTAGTGGAGAAAACTGGCAAACAAGCCAAAGTACTGGGGGCAAATAAATAGAGAAGGAAAAGTAATAGAATGGAAAGAGCCCAAGAACTCATTTGGAATACAGGCTAGAGATTTTCTTTCCTATCAAGGACTGATAGCAAAGTATAGACAAATAAAAATAAATAGGGAGGTCCTAAGTGAAAGACCAGCACTGGCACATTTTTTAATGGAATCTAAAACAGAAGCTGCTGTTAAAAAGGGATAATTAGTATGGCATATGAAATATTCCATGATAACTATAGGAAAACCCTCCTAAGGAACAGGCTTTTCATTCATGTGAAGCTGAGTTCGTCTATTACCCAGTTTAAGTTTAAGTCCCCCACCCCCCCCGCCATAGTGTGTGTGTGTGTGTGTGTGTGTGTGTGTGTGTGTGTGTGTGTGTGTGTGTGTGTGTGTGTGAAAGAGAGATGATGCGAGGTGTTACCAACTATGCCAGAAGTAAGGCAGTGGATTTGTAACATATGCCAAAAGTTGGCTGGAGTTTTGTAAAGAATTATATGTCATTTGTATATCAAACTGACTTGTACAGGTGCTTGTGTTGAAAAATGTATTTGTAAAACTGCTAGTGTTAATAATGTACCAACAATGGGTCTTGCTGGACCCAAAATAAATAAACCTGTATGTCAGACTATTGCAACTGTAATAATTAATATATTGTAGTTGAGGATACATGAAGAAGAGGTTAATCTCAGTCCAGCTAACTTTGAAAAATAGTCTGAAATTAAATTACCTGGTTTAGGCCATACAGATTGTATCTTACAGTTCTGACTGCAGCCAGAGATGAAGTGTCTGTGAGAAGCCTGGCTTAGTAGCTCTGTAGCAAGCGCTGAAGTGTTAAAATTATTTTACATCTTCCAGATGCTGCAACACATCTTAGAAAAGCTCTGTGTGTGTGTATTATGATAGAAACTAGACGCCTCGCAGGTATGGTATACACTGCCCAAACCATTAATCCATATAACACAAGAGGCCAGCATATGCAGCATATAGATACTTTATTCAAATATATATATTAATTAAGGCATGTAATCTTTTCACTGATGAAGGCTGGATAGCCAAAACCGGTTTGAATTGTTTATCGTGCTTTTTGTGGCATTACATGTCTTAATTAATATATATATTTGAATAAAGTATCTATATGCTGTATATGCTGGCCTCTTGTGTTATATGTGTGTATTATGACACATATGTGTAAGATCCTGGCTCAAATTTCTAGTAAAGGGGGTAGTGTGGGAAGCAGAGTCAGATGGTCAGATGTGATGCCATACTACAGCCAGCACTGAAATGATATGTAGATATTAGTGAGAGATGTCACTCAGCTCTCAGCAATTTGTTTGTGAAACCTGACAAAGAAGGACCACTCACTCACATCATCTTGCCTTGTTCTAGTAAGTGAACTTGGGAACAGTAATTCTTCAGTCAGTCAGGAAAATGCAGTGAGATTAGTTAAGGATTGTTTTTCTGTATCTGTGTGAACCTTTCCATCTGTGATATTTTTAATATTTCCTGTGTCTGAAACTCTGGTGTTTATTGTAAATAGATATTTAGTAATTTCATGTCCTTTTATTATTCATTATTAAATATATTTAAACTTTACACTGTGGCTGGTCTTTTAGAGAATATTTTATCTTTTGAGAGTACTTAAATTTATTTGGTGACACTGTGGCCGCTCCTGAAAGTCTTGCTGTTCGGTCAACATTAACATTGGTATTAGTATTAATTTCACTCTTTATAACTGGGTACCCTAGCAAGAGCCTTAGAGTAGCTGGCTTTGTGGGTGTTCTGGTGGCAGTGTATCTACCTTATAGCCTAAGCAAAGGTGGTAGAGCTAGTAAAGCAGTATCAGCCTATTCCAGGTGTGTGTGTGTGTGTGTGTGTGTGTGTGTGTGTGTGTGTGTGTGTGTGTGTGTGTGTGTGTGTGTGTGTGTGTGCGCGCGCGCATGCATATGTGTGCGCGTGTGTGTATGTATATATGCCAACCTGACTAAAGAAATTATTTCAGCTTTAATTGCAGCTGCAGCACCAACCAGCAACCAGGAGGATAACCAGTCTGGCAATGGGGATTTGCAGCCCCCAGAAACAGGATAGTTCACCTTGTCCTCAGAGGACTTAAAAACCTGTCTGGAGTTAAAGAGACTGGAACTGGAGACCAAATGTTTGAAATTAGAATCAGCAGAGAGACTGTGGCATTTGGAGGCTGAATAAAATAAGAAACAGCACCAACATGAGAGAGAGAGATGCTGACCATTTGTCAGGGTAATGAGGTAGCAGGGAAGGGAATAACCTAATCCCAGAAGCAATAAAGGTCAGTAAATTTTATTCATATATTTGAAAGAGTATGTAAACAGTATAATGCTGACCAGGGGCTGTGGGTATGATTGCTGATCCCCTTACTCTATGGTATAGCTGTAACTGCTGTTTTGAAATTGTCTGATACTGACTGTTTAAACTATGGTAAAGTTAAACAATGTTTATTGGAATGTTTTAAGTTAACACCTGAAGCTTACAGAAAAAAAGTTTTGTGAGTACAGATGCAAGGTAGATGAAAATGTATGTGATTACATTGCTGAGTTAAGCACTTATTTTCATAGGTGGGTAAGTGGGTGACAGGTCACCACTTTTGAATGGCTGGCAGACATCTTGGTGAGGGAACAAGACCTTAGCACTTTGCCTGAGGACTTGAGAATCTGTTAGGCAGACCGGAAGTGTAGTTCTGCAGATAAGCTGGGGAGAAAAGGGAATCTTGACTTAGCGAACAAGGCATCACTACCCAAAAAGAGGATACCTAGTGCTGCACATGATATAAGGGAACCCATGGCGGGTAGTTTAAATCACCCCTACAGAGTCCACCAGTAACAGGGGAAGTTACTAGTTCAGCTACACAGCCAGGATCAAGGTTTAGATGTTTTAAATGTAACCAGTGGGGCCATGTAGAATATAGATAACCATGGAACCAAGGTGGGGAACAAAAGATGGGGGAGCCACCAAGTGACAATAACAGTATTAAGTTGTCTGGAAAAAAACAGGGGTACCAAACTATCACTGAAGCTTGCATTCTATCTTAGTGGATGTAAAACTGGCCACTGCTAAGAGAAAGACAGTCTCTGACATAACCATTGTGAAGCCTGCAGTAGTTAAAGAGGGGCAGTACTTGCTTGGGCAGTCCACTCCAGTCAGAGCTTTAGGAGGGACCCCATTCCAAATGCCTCTGGCCAGGGTTCACCTTCAGTGGGAGGGTGGAAAAGGAAGCAAGCAAGTTGTATGTTTCAGGATATCCCTGCAGATGTCTCGATAGGGAATAATTTTGATAATGTAGTATCTTGTGTGTATGCAGTTACATGTAGTCAGGCTTGGAGGCAGGCATGCAGGGTTGGTAGCCTGGGGAGACTCAGACAGACCCCACACCTGAAGGCAGGGCTGGTGAGATGGCTATTTCAGGGAGATAGCTACCCTTCAGCAGTGAGCCAGAAGGTGAGCCACAGCTGCTGGTAGGTACTGATGTTCACTTGGACAGAGTGACTGCAAGGACAGAGGAGAGTGGTAGTACCCAGGCTGACATTGAGGCACCACTGTCAGGAGATACCAGACTTCCTGTGGAAGGGTAGCTGGGAAGGCTTACAAAGGTAGAGTTGAGACAGGCTCAGCTCTTGGACCCTACACTAAGAGGCTTGAGGGAGGTAGCTAAGGAGGCATCTGATCCTCAAGGAAAAGGGGAGTCTGTATACTGGAACAAAGGGTTATGGTATAGAGGGTGGACTACTCCTGAGGGAGCACTAGAGGGTGAGGTCTACTCTGTGGCACTTCTAGCCATACCCCATGACATTCCTTTTGCATGTCACATGCACATAAAGCATACCAAGAGATGTATTATGCAGAACTTTTATTGGCCTGGGATTGCAAGGGATAAAGCAGGACTTGTGAGTAGTGCCAAAAGGTAAGTAAGGTAGGAGACAAGGTCAAAGTTCCTTTGATGCCTTTGCCTGTGATTAAGGAGCCATTTCAGAGGGTAGCTATGGATCTTGTGGGGCCTCTGAGTACCCCAAGTTCTACAGGAAGAAAGTATATCCTGGTGGTAGTAGATTATGCTACTATATACCCTGAGGCGGGGGCTCTGTCCTCTATTGAGGCAGAGAAGGTGTCAAATGTTTTGTTAGAGATTTTCAGCAGGGTAGGTTTCCTGAGAGAAATACTGACTGACGGAGGTGCCAATTTCATGTCAGACCTGCTTGCTTGTCTGTAGGAGCACTGTAGGGTGAAGCACCTAAAGACCACTCCCTACCACCACCACACTAATGGTCTTGTGGAGAAGTTAAACTCTACACTAAAGACAATGTTATGGGCATTTGCAGACCAGTTTGAGAGAGAGAGAGAGAGTGGGACAAATATTTGCCCCATCTGCTGTTTGCATATAGAGAGCTACCCCAGGAATCTACAGATTTTTCACCCTTTGAGTTGATGTGTGGGCAAAGTGGGAGGGGTCCTTTAGATTTAATTTGTGATGAGAGGGAGAGTGAGTTTGAATCCCACAAGGAGTCTGTTGTGGCATATGTCCTAAAGCTCAGGACAAGGCTTACAGAGCTCATGGGCTTGGCCCAGGAGAACCTGGCAGAAGCCCAACAGCAAAAAAAGGTCTGGTGTGACAGGACTGCTTGAGTGTGAGAGTATGCTTAGGGACAGCAGGTTATGGTGCTCATTCTTGTCAGACACAATAAGCTTCAGGCAGCTTGGGAAGGACCCTTCAAAGTGGTAAGTAATGTCAGTGATGTTAGCTACATGGTAAACCTGCTAAGCAGGAGGCAGGGGCACAAATTGTACCATGTTAACTTGATGTACTGGAAAATGTTAGGGTTCAACCAAACATCCTAATAATGAGCAACTTCAACTACCCCACCATTAACTAGGAAAACTACTCGTATACCAATTCCTTAGCTCAACGCTTTCTGAAATTCATAAACTCCAATGCCTTGGATCAACTTATCCACACCCCCACCAGGGGCAACAATATCCTAGACCTAGTTATTACCAACATGAGTGACCTGAAGTCAACTCCTCGTTGGTCCGATCCGACCATAAGCTAATCACCCTTGATATCCACATCCCACCCCCACCCCCATTAAGGAAACCACAGTAAAAAATTTCTCCAAAGCCAACTTCATGCTTCTTAAGACAGAAGTGGTGAACTTCATGACACCCATGCAGATTGGCAATGCAGTTATAACTGCTGAATCCTACACAAATGAACTCTATAAGCACTTACACAAGTGCATGGATCGTGCTATCCCAAAAAGAACCAAGATGCTATCCTCCAAAAAAAGGAAGCCAATCTGGTGGTCCCCTGCCATAAACAAACTGTACAACAGAAGGAAGAAACTGTTGCAAAAGAGAGTAAAATCCCAGCTCCTTGGTCAGCCTCAGTAAGAAGCTGAGATCCCTTATAAGATCCTCCAAAGCTAGCTACGAAAACAAAATTGCCACTAATTCCAAGGACAACCACAAAGCATTCTATAGCTATGTCAAGAATCTCCATGGCAACACCCAGACCTGCTCTGAGTTTCAGCACAAAGGCAAGAAAATTACAGAACCAACTGATATTGCCAACATCCTGGCAGATAGGTTCAGTTCTAACTTTACCCCCTCTCACCCCCTAAAGGGCCCATATCGATACAGGAAGAATGTAGAGTCCCTGTAATCACAACTACACAGGTAAAAGCTGCACTCTCTAAAGCCAAAAACACAGCATCCATGGGACTGGACAACATCCCAGGCTGCGTTTTACACGAACTTCAGAATGAACTGGCTCCACACTTAAGCACCATGTTCAATAATAGCCTCGCATCAGGCTTTGTGCCCACTGAATGGCACACAGCAACAGTTATCCCACTCCACAAAGGGGGAGCCACCACTGATCCCGGGAATTATCGAGCTATTAGCCTGACGAGCCTGGTCTGCAAGGCCATGGAACGTATCATCATGGAACTCATAAACAAAGACATTGGTAACCTCCAAACTCTGGATCCCACCCAGTTCAGGTTTGTGAAAGGCAGATCATGCCTCCTGAACCAGATTGACTTCTTTGAGGCAGTCACCAAAGCCGTAGATGAGGGTAAGGTGGTTCACACAGCCTATCTTGACCTTGCTAAGGCTTTCGACATCATCCCCCATTCTGGAATTTTAGCTAAACTCACTAAACTAGGTATAAATCCCTACGACATAGGATGGGTTGCCAACTGGTTCACTGACAGAACCCACACTGTAAAAGTTGCAGACTCCAAATCTGACTTCAAACCAGTGAAAATTGGAGTACCACAGGGTTCATTCCTGGGACCTCTCCTGTTTGGTATCTACTTCTCTGAAGTACAGGCTAACACAGAAGGCCTCTGACTAACAAAGTTCGCAGATGACTGCAAACTAGGAGCCATAGTCAAGTCCCCAAATGATGTGGACATCCTACAGAAGGGCCTCGCTGAGACAGATGCCTGGTGTCAGAGCCATGATCTCAAGCTCAATGCCAAAAAGTGCAGTGTCATCCCCTTTGGTAAAAACTCTGTACCCATGAACTACCACATAGGCAGCAATCTACTTAACACCGAATGCATGATAAGAGACCTTGGGACCCAGGTGGACAGTAGTCTCTCCTTTGATAGTCACATCGCCATAGTAGTCAGGAAGTCCTTCTACGTGGCACACCTCATCATAAAAGGGTTCTCATTCAGGAAAAAAGAGGTCATTGTTTCCCTCTACTCGACACTCATTAGACCCATTATAGAGTACAACACCCCTTTTGGAATGTACCTCACAAGACATATGCAGCAGCTGGAAAGGCCACAGAAGTACCACACAAAAAGGATTATTGGCCTCAAACAAATGCCCTACACTGATCGCCTCAAAAAACTCCAGCTTTACTCCAAAGCATATCACCTACTCCGAGGTGATCTCTGCCTAACATATAAAGCTATGTCAAACCCAGAGCTGTTGGACATGCTACACCTAAAGAAATCCCAATCCCTCCAAGCTACATGCTCTAGGGACCTAAACCTTGTCACCACAATAAACAGGACATGCTGGAGGGATAGATTCCTGTCCTAGAGACTTCCCATACTCTGGAACAGACTACCCATCTATGTCAAGCAAAGTTCTTCATCAGCACTCTTCAAGAAAAATATTGATGAGTGGATGGGAAATAGGAAATACACCCCGGGGATCACTTCTGTGTCTCTGCTCAACAGTGGCACAGGAAAATAACGTTCTTGGGTGGCGTAAGTCAGGGAACCTTGTTGGCTAGGCTTACGTAGGCCCTTGGGCTGATAACCTAGTAACTACCTATGAACCTATGATGAAGCCTTACCAATAGATCGACAATGTAACATTGCAGATGAGTTAGGGAAGAAGGGAGACCTATACCTAGCAAACAGGGCATCACTGCACAGGAAAGGGACACCCAGGGCTGGTCATGGGTCTAAGGGAACCCATGGTGGTTAGCTAAGACTACCCCAACAGAGTCTGCCAGTAGCAGGGGAAGCCACTAGTTCAGGTACATGTCCAGTACCAAGGGTTAAATGTTTTAAATGCAAACAGTGGTACAATGTAGCATATAAATGTCCACAGAGGCAAGGTAGGGAATAAAAGGTGGGAGAGCCAGTAAGTAGGACTGACAAAATGCCAGCAGCAAGTTGTCTCAAGACAACAAGGGTACCAAACTACAACAAGAGATTATATCCTATCTCAGTAGATGGAAAAGAGGCCACTGCTAAGAGAGACACAGCCTCTGACCTAACCATTGTGAAAATTGAACAGCAAACCAACTTGCCAGTACGGCTAGTGCAATGGCCCAAACAACAGTATACCCAAAACATAAATGGAGCCAGCACAAATCCTGTGTGAAAAACAGTGTATTATAAAATACACATAAAAAACAAAATATCCAAATTCACTTCAGACCGGTTTCGGCTATGTAGCCTTCCTCAGTGAGCATGTGCCTGTGATTGAGGAGCCATTTCAGAGGGTAGCTATGGATACTATGGGGCCTCTGAGTACCCAAAGTTCTACATGGAAAAAGTATATACTAGTGATAGTAGATTATGCTACCAGATACCTTGAAGCAGTGCCTCTGTCCTCCATTGAGGCAGAAATGGTGGCAAATGTTTTGTTAGAGATTTTCAGCAGGGTAGGTTTCCCAAAAGAAATAATGACTGACAGAGGTGCCAATTTCATGTCAGATTTGCTGTCTTGCCTGTGTAAGCAGTGTAGGGTGAAGCACCTAAAGACCACCCCCTACCATCCCAAGACTAATGGTCTTGTTGAGAAGTTAAACTCTACACTCAAGTCCATGCTACGAGCATTAGCAGACCAGTTTAAGAGGGAGTGGGACAAATATTTGCCCCAACTGTTGTTTACTTACAGAGATGTGCCCCAAAAATCCACAGGTTTTTCATCCTTTGAGTTGTTGTATGAGCATAGGGTGAGGGGACATCTAGATTTCATTCAAGATCAGTGGGAGGGTGAGTGTAACTCCCACAAGGAGTCTGTTGTGGCATGTATCCTAAACATCAGGGCAAGGATCAAGGAACTCTTGGGCTTGGCCCAGGAGAACCTGGCAGAAGTCCAACAGCAGGAAAATGTCTGATATGACAGGAATGCTTGAGCTACAGAGTATGCTGTAGGGCAGCAGGTAATGGTTCTCATTCTTGTCAGACACAACAAGCTGTAGGCAGCTTGGGAGGGAAGCTACAAAGTGGTAAGGAAGGTCAGTGATGTTAACTACATGGTAAAACAGCTAGGCAGGAGGCAGGGGCACAAACTGTACCATGTTAACATGATAAAACCTTATCATGATAGAGAGACTCTTGTGCTGAGTATTTGCAGTGGATGGCAAGAAGAGTCTGAGGGGGATCTGGTGACTGATCTCCTCAGCAAGGCTTGGACTGACACATCAGTGGAAAGAGTAGTAATGTCCCAAGCAGTGTTACAGGAGTTTGGGGGCTTGTTCAATGGAAAATCAGGGTGCACCCACCTGGTGCAGCAGCAGCACATGGATACAGGACCCCAAAGGCCTATTATGCAGGCCCCTTATAGGGTGCCTGAGAGAGTCAAACAGACTCTGAGGGAGGAGATACAGGAAATGTTGGAACTAGGGGTAATTCAGGAGTCCAGTAGTCCCCGGGCCTCCTCAGTGGTGCTGGTACCAAAGGAGGATGGCAGCATCAGGTTCTGTGTGGACTCCAGGAAATTAAATAGTAACACATAATCAGATGTTTACCCCATGCCTAGGACAGATGAAGCCCTAGAGCAGTTGGGGAGGCTAAGTATCTTACCACTATTGATCTTACCAAGGGTCACTGGCAGCTGTCCTTGACTCCCAGTGCTAGAGAGAGGTTAGCCTTTGTGATTCTGTTTAGCTTGTATGAGTTCACGCAGATGCCCTTTGGGATGAAAAATGCCCCAGCAAATTTGAAAAGGTTGGTAGATCGAATCCTAGCAGGAGATTTTCCCCTTGCTTATGTAGATGATATTGCCATCTACAGCCATTTCTGGCAAGAGCATGTCAGGGAGGTGCTGGGTAGACTACATAGGGCAGGATTGACCATTAAGTCCAGCAAGTGTCAGGTGGGGTCTCCTACCCAGAACATAGAGTGGGGGAGTGGTAAGCTCAGGCCAGAACCTGCCAAAAGTGGAAGCCATTCAGGCATGAACTGCCCCTGTTACCAAAAAGCAGGTGAGGGCATTCTTATGGACAGTGGGGTACTACAGAAAGTTTGTTCCCAATTATAGTACCATAGCTGTTCCCCTCACAGACCTGACAAGGAAAAACAAGCCAGATAAAATAGTGTGGACCCCAGCATGTGAACAAGCATTCCAGAAGCATAAAGGAGCTTTGGGAGGACCCCCTGTGTTTGCCAGTCCAGGTTACAGCAAAGAATGTGTTGTGCAAGTAGATGATTCAAACCATGGGGTGGGGGCTGTACTTTGCCAGGTTTCCTCAGAGGGATAAGAGCATCCAGTGGTATATCTCAGTCATAAGCTCCAACTTAGGGAGGAATGCTATGCAGCTGTAGAAAAGGAATGCCTAACCATGGTGTGGGCACTGCAAGAACTTCAGCCTTATCTGTATGGAAGGAAATTTACAATCCCTTAACCTGGCTACATCGGGCCAGCCAGCAAAATGCCAAATTACTACTTGAGTTTTTTTTGGGAGGGGGGTGTGACACAAGTAAAATACTCCCAGCCCAGGTAGCTGGAATTTTGTAAATAATTATATGTCATTTGAGAATATTGATATGATTCATACAGAAATGTAACCAAAGGAGACACTGCCAGTCCAGCTATCTGGAATTTTGTAAATAGTTATATGTCATTTGTGAATACCAGCATGATGCAATTGCTTGTGTTACCAAATGTATTAGAACTATTAAACTACCGGTAAGGAATTGTGTGTTGAACAGGGTTTGTACAGTAGTGAGCTTCAAGGATGTGTCCACAATGTACCCTACTGGAAAAGAACAAACAGGTATATAACCTATATACCTGTGCAAATCTATGTTTTAATAGTGGAAACTGGAACATACAAAGTTAACTTGCAAAACTTCAACAAAATAAGTTGAAATTAAATTGTTTTATGATTGTGTTATAAAAGTTAGTTTCAATGCAGCAAGGAGACAGGATGTCTAGAACTTGGGTGCATTCTGCATTGTTTTGTTAAGTGTTATGTTGTTTTTATGTTTTCTAGAAACTGCAAGCATCTGAAGGATGTGTATTTTTTCACACAGAGATGTTAACTTCTGTTAGTTTCTGTTTAGCCTGGGAACTGAAGTCAGGTGACAAAAAGTGATGTCATCCAAGCTAACCCAGCAGTAATACTTGATATTAATTTAAGAACTCTCTCAGAGAGAGACTGTGCATTTTGTGTTTTGCCTTGCACCTAGCAAGAACATCCACTCATCATCACCATCTGCATTTGCACTGCTGTAAGTAAGATTTAGGGCATAGTATCTCTTTTAGATATAGATAGGAATATAGTAAACATTAATTTAGATGTTATCTATATTTATTTCAGACTGTCCTGCAATGTTGTTTTATAAATATTTCCTATGATTTTGAAGTCTGAAGTAACTGTGTTTATTGAATATCGTCTTGTTCTTTTATTATTTACTATTAAATATATTTAAACATATCTTTGTGGTGGACATTTGTGAGAAATGTTTAAGCTCTTAGCGTACTTGCATATGTATTTGGTGACACTGTACAGGCCACTTCTAAATAGCCTTGCTCTTGGTCAGACTACCATTCAGATTAATAGTAACATTACACAGTAGGACTAGACACCCTTTGTTAAAGGACAAGAACAGGATCCTATTATTAAATGCTCATGTTCTCGGTCCTTTTTCTCCCTATTTATTGTCTCTGCTATGAATGAACACCACAGCATTTCAAATATTTTAAATTGACTGTTTCTCCACTAGAACAGTACCTTAGTCTACTGTGGTGATTTCACTTTCAAAAAAACTTTTATCCCACCCTGAAAAATGACCATTCATTGATGTCATCAAGGCCACTGAATCCAGGTAGTTTTTTGGCCAATTCCCTCCCCAAACTGACATCATCATGACTGTCCTAAAAACTCACCAATGCTGTGATTTCACAGCTCCCTAGTCCTTCCCCTACCCATACAGAAAGTAACGTAAAGGCTAGAACAAGAAAACAGCACATGAGTCAAGTCTCCTGCTGTGAGTTGTCAATCACAGCAGGTAACAACTCAAATTACCCTTACCACTTTGACATCTAGGGAAGTTAGGTGTGAAGGGGGATGGGAGATAGTCAAAGTAGTAGTATAATTCAGGCTTCACAAAAAAAAGGCAGTTTAGCCAGTCTAAAAAGCAGCAGCAGTAAAAAGCACTTTGAAAGTCTCTTCTGTGGAATTAGCACTGTTTGTGTTTTTAAGTAATCATTGAGTGGCATGAAATGTTACTTAAAACGAACTGTCTGAAAGACAGCAGTATATGCATGTAAAATCAATGCAGTGAAAGGAGCTTTAGAAAGAAAGAGGCCTGCGTGATGTAACTTTTTACAAATGAGCACTGCATAGTGGGATACCTAGAGGCAGACTAAACAATCAGAATTACTTCAAGATGCCAGACCCCATGTGGGCAGACTCAGAAATTATGTATAAAAATATTTAAAAACCTGTAAATAGTCCCAGAGTGTTGTTAAAATGTAGGAAACACCAAACCATGATGAAATAAACATGTTTTTGAGTCTCTGGGTGTGGTTCTCCTTTAAGGGCCTTAAGTAGCTGATAAGTAGAGGCTGTTGGCAGTAGAAACTACCTTATAGTCTGAGCAGAAGGGGGCATAGCTAGTAAACCTGTGCCAGCCTTTCCATGTTGTATGTTTGTGTATAAATCAAATCTCAAAGTGTGCGTGTGTCAGCTACTTGGGCATGGACATGAATCACTGGTTGGACAGAGAGATCTAACCCCGATAGCTGTGCCAGTGGGGAGTCTTATTGGGGATCTGGAGAAGGATGGAGAAACCAGCCCCAGACTGACTGTGATCTCTGTGTGCTTTAAAGGGAAATTCCGCTTTACTGTTTGTTTACTTGTCATCCTCCCAGTGTGTACATTCCCTACTGTTGCCAGTAGTGAGGTATGAGACTCCTTGATTACTGGGCCAGTGCAGGGGCATCACAGTGTTAAAATTATTTTACAGCTTCCAGATGTAACACATCTTAGCAAAGCTCTGCCTGTGTATATTTTGACACACATGTGTAAGATCCTGGCTCACGTTTCTAGTAAAGGGGGTAGTGTGGGAACCAGAGTCAGATGACCAGATGTGATGTAATTCTATAGCCAGCATTGAAATGATATTTAGATATGAGTGAGAGATGTTAATCAGCTCTCAGCAGTCTGTCTGTGATCATATGCTGTTTGCTAGCTCATTAGTATAATGTGCTTCACTAGTATTGTATGCATGACATCAGCAGGAAATTTGCATTCCTGACAGTCAAGCCTCATTTAGGTGTGATGTCACACTCCATATGCCTGTCATTCATGCTAGGAATGTCCACAACTGTGCAGTTCCACTCTGGGGGGCTACTGGTCATGTATTAAACCTACCATGGAATAAACAGATAAAAATCAGAATTCCATCATCCTGCCAAAGAAAAGAAGACTTCCGTATAAGCAAAAATTAGCTGCTACATTGATCTTAGCTGCCATAAAACGCTGTTAGGTGGTATCAATGTGGAAGAACATAATGCAAAAAAAGCAATATGTAAATGAATAGTTATGAATTAACCAAGCAGCAATCATTACAACGTTTAATATAAGAGTGCCAGGGATCCAAGTTTTCTGGAGATATATAAAAATCTGAGTTCTCTTATACAAGTTCTTCCTGGTGTCACTCCTTTTTTGCACTCTCTTTATTTATATATATGTGTGTGTGTGTGTGTGTGTGTGTGTGTGTGTGTGTGTGTGTGTTTGTGTATATATATATATATATATATATATATATATATGTATATATATATATGTATATATATATATATATATATATATATATATATATATATATATATATATATATATATATATGTATATATATATATATATATATATATATATATATATATATATATATATATATATATATATATATATATATATATATATTGTTGCCTAATTTCTCATGCATTTCCATAACAAAATGGAAGTGCAGTAATAAACCTGCAAGGTGGATATAGTCAAATATTATTGCAGGATTAATCTGCCATGTAACCATGTGCTACTCCTATTGCCACTTGAGTGAATTTCATTCTGTCTTGTTATTCTACAAGCAGCTCCATTTTCACTGCTGTAGCTTATATAAAGGATTTGTAATGACACCCATTGATGTAACTTATGGAATATGTCATTTTTTCAGACGATTAATCTATAAAATTTTTCTCTTAATACAGATGACCTAAAGTGCATTGCCTAGTCTACAGCTGTTGCTATTTTCCACCACAGCTTAATCTGCTATTCACAATTTGTATACAACTCTGAATTAAAATGTTTACTAAGGAAATGGAAACTAAAAATTTACATAGGCATTTATAAAGTCAGTCATAAATAAGAAGCAGGACTGGAGTTAGAATTTTGGGGGTCCACAGCAATTGTCAAGTTGAGGGCCCCATGGATACTTTCAGTCTAGGTACCACTCTTTTACCGCTACCCCTTCTAGGCAACCTTTTAGTTCATGCTGCAGAGTTTTAAGAGTTCTGCATGGAGACATGCGTGAATGGGCATACCTTCGTTGAAGGTTGTGCATCAGGGCTGGTAACATGGCATGTAAAAATTAACTACCAATCATTAGCAGACCGGAGTTCTGCTGTGGCGACCCCTAACCGGGAAAAAGCTGAAAGACACAACAATAACACACACAATGAACTGTAGCTATAATGTTCTTACATTACGACAAACCTGTGTACCACTGCCACAATGTTTTCACTAATCTCAGAGAGGGACATTCACAGTAACTGGCATTGAGTTACAGTGATGTACATTATGACAACCCAATATACAGGATGCCCTTGGGTGAAATAATACTCTAGGCAAAGGGCTCCATGGCACTTCCCTCTGACTACTGTTTAGTCTTTCTTTGCACATATCTTCCAGTGTTCCCCCTGTTTTCCACTGATCCCAGGACCCCACACCACACACATTAGTGTTTCTCTTAATTTTCTCATATTTTAACTTGCTCCCTATCTTTTCAAGAAGCCACGGCTTTATATATGCTGTGAAGTGTATTTTTTTACAAACTTTTCCTCCAGTGATGGCTTGAACAAAAATTATGATTAAGAAAAGAAACTCGAGGTTGCTTTTTAACTTTACTTTTCCTTGCATCCTGTCAACACACCTTACTTGGCCAATACAGCACAGTAATAACTGTGTAGGAAATAAATTAAGCAGGGGTTCTGATAGCAGCTAGACTACCAGAAACCATAGATACAGATGCTCTGAGATGCATTTCAGAGCATTTTCTATCCTTTTGATCCAGTGGTGGCCTGTACAAAAATCATGAGTAAGAAAAGAACTTTATTCTTATTTTTTTTTATTTTAAGGAAGATGTATACCGTGCCCAAGGCTTAATTTTCAAAACTGACAAAACAAGCTCACAATAAACTAACAAGACAAAAGTTTGAGAGGATACATAAATCCTGTCTAGCAATACTGCCTACCTACTCCCCCATACCAAAAATAAAATAAAAAAAAAAATAACAGACAGTCATTGTCTGTCCATCCCTTTGTTGTTAGATTGTGAAGAAAGCAGGGGTCAAGTGGTCATAGCCATGTATTTCAAGTCACTGTTGTCATACATATACACATCATAGCTCCTCACCCCCCCCCCTGACAACCATTTGTATACATACACCTGATGTGTGATTGTGGGGAAAGTAAAAAGAAAAAAAATCACATTAACGTATTCCAACGTTTTTCTTCTAGACAGTGTACTGTCCCTACACAAGCTATAATAATATTTTTTGCACACTTCTGAGGTCTGTGAGAAAAGTGGGCGGCGCAGTGGTGCAGCGGTTAACGTTGTCACTTCACAGCAATAGGTTCTCCGGTTCGATTCTCGGCTGGGGTGCCTTCTGTGTGGAGTTTGCATGCTCTCCCTGTGTTTGTGTGGGTTTCCTCTGGGTACTCCGGTTTCCTCCCACATTCCAAAGACATGCATCTGGAGCATTTCTCCCCGGGCCTTCGCTGAAAACAGGCTCTGTGGAACCTAGTCGGACTTTCCCGGTCAACAAATGTTAAATAAAATTAAAAAAAAAAAAAAAGTAAAGGAAACAATGACTACATTGTTGCCGGCCTCAACACAAGCTACAGTGACCTCATGTTCATACTTCTGAAGTTTGATTATGAAAAAAATTACAGAAGTAATGACCACTCAATCCCCAGACCCATAATCAAGTTGCTACAACTTCTGCACAAACCTCTGAACATGGCTGGTTTTAGAATGCATGTGGCTGAGGGCAGAGGTCACCAATAAGTCCATTTATGTGGTGTGGGGACCACTAGACCTGCTAGAAGCTCTAAAGAGTCTGAATGTTCTGTGATGTATTTTATGTCTTATTTTTGAAAGAAAATTACTTGTTAACTACATTTTACTGCTACTCAGAAGAGTTATGGATGTCCCTGAAATTATTGTGTGTGTATACACACACTCAAGTGATATTTTTTTATATAACACACCCCTTTACCTTCAGGGGAACTGCAAGAATGCCAGTTCACCTACTGCACGCCTTTGAAGAGCTAGAGGAAAGAAGAGCATATAGCTAAATACACACACACACACACACACACACACACACACACACACACAAACACAACATGCAGACTCTGCATAAAAAAAGTCACCAACAAAAATGTCAACTACAATAAAGCACTGTTTAATTGCAATGCTACTTACCCAAGTCCCCTTCCTATCAAAGCACCACAAATAGCCACCTGTCATGTGTAAAGTCTATGTCTGTGATGGTAAGTGAAAGAAATGATGTCCAACTTTTAACATAAACTGCAACCACATCCCCACACAGAAACATATTGGCAGGGTTGATGACGTTTGTGATAGAAAACAAAATAAATTACAGACAGATTGCTTGCTGTTACACAGCAACACCCCCCCCACACACACACACGCACAAGCATAATTCACAGCAATACTAGTTTTACACTGCTTTCAACAAATGTCAATGCATTATAGGGCTCACATCTTTCATTATGGCTAAAATTAGAATTAGGCCGCACCCCCACACCTCCCATAATCCCACCCATGCTCCACCCTCTTTCCACCCATTCTGTGAAGTCAACATCATGTCGGCTGAGGGGCAACACCCTCTTTTCCCTTCATTATGCCTTTTTCTCTGCAGATTTACTAGGCTTTTTGTAAAAAAAACCACATAGTAAATCTGCCAGTTTAACAAACTCTGATAGACTTTTTATGAAACAGAATACCAGAGTTTCTACACTGTTTTCTGGACTACCGGACAATCAGTTTGATTTCTGGATAGTCTGGAAAAAAATGGATAGGTTGCAATGCTAATACATTATGCAACAGTAGTACTGCAACACCAGATCAGTGACTGCTGTTTAGCAGGCATCAGGAGTAATGCATACCTGTCACTGTCAATGAGTTTGCCTTATATTTTTGCACTGTACCTCATAATAAAATTGATTTGCTGGTAAATCATTCAGCATTACAGACAGACAGTAATGCCAGACATTAAAGTTTCACACTTATTGCCCAAAAACTGCATGTTGATGAAAAACATGTTATTATAGTAACATTTTAAGTGAAGTAGAGTACTATTTAAAAATGCTCCTGATTTTGAAAATGCATTCTGTATTTATTCTTGGCTTTGTTCAGAATTCTTGAGCAAAGAAATTGAAAGCTATAGTATCTGGTGCCTTGTCAGTATTTACAAAACCCCCTGAAGACTGGGATCATCTGATCTCTTAAAATCCTAGTTAAACACTGAGCTTGGTCACTCTGGGCTGCTGATCTTTAGCTCTTGCCTCTCCCATGTCCATTCCCTGATTACTAGCTTTATTTATTTATTTAACATTTGTTGACTGGGAAAGTCTGACTAGGACAGAGACTATTTTCGGCAGAGGCCCAGGGAGAAATGCTTCAGACACATGTCTTTGGGATGCAGGAGGAAACTGGAGTAGCCAGAGGAAACCCATGCAAATGGAGGGAGGACATGCAGACTCTGCACAAAAGACACCCCAGATGAAAGATTCATGTTGTTTAAGGTAAGTGTGTAATCAGAAAATGAATGATTTCTTTTCTCCTCCTTCCCCCCAACCAGCAGCAGCTTTTACTTGGCCCCAACACAGTAAAGGATAATCTGGGGAGTCCCCTGCAACCACTGACAATGGAGGTCTAGAACCAACTATGATAGTTTTAGTGGACAGAATGCCCACCAGCAGGATTTAACTAAGTCAAGGACTCTGTATCAGTGGTAAAACATTAAATGAGATTATGAACGTAACAAAACACTACTACTGAAACCAGCAATATCTTTGAATTTTAAAGGAGAAGAAGTGGTGCCCATCCTTATGATTCTTTATCCCAAGAGTTATTATTAGCCACCTGGTTTATTAAGTATACAATATTGCTGTATTAACTTTTGTTGGTTTGCAAAACATAGTTGTTGTTGTGTCTTTTGGCTTTTCCCAGTTAGGGGTTGCCACAGCGGAACTCCGGTCCTCTAATGACTGGCAGTATATTTTTACGTGCAGAGTTGCCGGCCCTGACGCATAACCTTCAACGAAGGTACGCCCATTCACACATGTCTCCACACAGAAGACGCTCTAGCTGAGAATCGAACAGGAAAACGTCTTACTGTGAGGCGACAACGCTACCATAGTAAAATATTAAAATAAGATTATTTTATTTATTTATTTCACATTTTTTGACCGGGTTAATCCGACTGAGACAGAGCTCTTTTTCAGCGGGGGCCTGAGGACAAAGCTCCACACAAGTATTATAAACAAACAGAACAGTATGATAAAAGCATAACCTAATAATGACATACATTATTTACACATCAGAAACTATATACAAGCTTATAGCAAAGACTCAAGCAGTGCAATCACTGTAATGGAAGGTTAAGTACATATTCAAGGAACACCCACCCACGAGTAAGAGTAGATGATATGTGCTTTACTTAAGTAGATCTCAGTTGAGAGAAAATTTGTAAGATTCACTCATCAAGCAGTAGCAGAAAGTTGAAGTGCAGCCAGGTATTGGAGGAAGTATGAGGGGATAGATAAGACAGAGGAGATTTGCTGCGGCTGTCCCCCCCTCCCCGGACCACTGGATACAAACTAGCTAGGACTACATGCTTAAAAACTCTTCAAGTGGATGTGCTCAAAAACAAGAATACTCTGAAGGGCCAATTGGAAATTTATATAGCTGTCTTGCTAAGATCAGAAATTGATCCAACACACCTCACAGCTGAATTCCTACTCTGGCAGTTCACGTCACAAATAGGTAGAGATACTGGATAGTTCTACAGTTTCCACTTATGGATATTTCCCTTTAACCTTTCTATCAAACCATTTCAAATATTACTCTTAACTCCTTAAAATTAAAAAGAACACGTTTTGCATTAACATACACACCTCAACTGTACCTTATTCCGAGGAACTTTTTTTATTTGCAATCTTTAACAAAATGATTCACTTTGCTACATATTGAATGGAGGGTCTGTCACACATCTCTAAGAATTCCTTAAATAAAAAACATGATCATGTTACGTCACCAAGAAAACTTTTGGAAGCACAAAGAAACAGTTAAAAAAACATACAATAAGCTTCCTAGTTTCAGCTGTTACCATATACCTCACAACTGTCCAGAATTTTGCCTCATATTTTTGGCCTGTTCCTCATAAAATGTGTGGTTTTCTGGTAAATCACTGAGGACTGAAATTACTAATGCCAAACATTTGAGTTTCAGACTTCATTTCCTTCAGGAAAAATGCATGCCAAGACAAGTGCCCTTATTCTAATAATTTTCCAAGTCTATAAAATCAATATTTAAAATCTGACCCTATTTTTGGGACTTTGTCTCACCCCATTTATTTTAGCTTTGTCCAGATTTCTTGTGCTAGAGGTTGAGGTATGCCTGTTACTAAGTGTCCCATTTTTGCCCATTTGTTCTACATTGTGACAGGCAGTGTTCCACATTTTGGGGATGGAAGGTTGAGAGCTATGTTAACATGGATTTTCTTAACAATATTAAGTATAAAACTCTGTCTAGCATTATTGATTGACCGGTAGAGGTTAAGTGCAGGATTAGCACCAACTGGAATATCTGGGTTCAAAACCTGGCCGGGGAACACCTGGATAGCAGCAGAATTTTTGTAGAAGAATAACATGGTAATCTACTTCTGTAATATATTTATTTTTTAATTTGTTGACCTGGAAAGTCCACTGGGTCAGAAACCCATTTTCAGTGGAGGCCCGGGGAGAAAATCTCCACAAAGTATTACAAAGCACACAAGTTTAACATAAGTATAATCAAATGTTACACGTACAAGGGGCAAACATAATACAATTCAATACAGCACAGAGTTTACATTAGTAAGCATTAGGAGTCACTAAGTACAGACAGAAAAAAATGTGTGTAGAACAGTATAGACGTTCAAACAGTACCATCTGTGGTGTGAGTAAAGGAAAACATATTGTATAGCTAGGCATAAAAATTTATAGGACTGGTTATTACACATTCACAATACAAAAATTAGTCAATGGGCTGTCTTAAGGTGGCTTGTTTGTAAGGCAGGTGCAGGATGGATTTTTAGGTAGTGTGATTTTAGTGTTGTCTTAAAGGTTTTTATGCAGTCAGTTTGAGTTATTTGGAATGGTAAGGTGTTCCATAGTTTGGCGATGCTACAGGAGTACAGACATTGTCCAGCTCTTTTGTTTGTTTTTGTTATGGTTAGCAGCGGTTTGCATGACAGCTGCTGCTGCCATATGATGCGAAAAACCTAGGGAGTCTTCCCATAGAGTAGTCACTAGTCCATTTCGACTCGGGCCAATTATTTGCTTTCTGTAGTCTTCAGTAATTTACCAGACCCCCCCATCCAATATATGTGCAGGGGCAAAAATATGACAAAATCGTACCTCTTAACTACCCCAAACTTTTGCATCATACTTTTTGTCTATTCCTCAAAGCATTTGTGTTTTTCTGGCAAATCGAGGATTGAAGACACTAAATGACCGACATTTTGAGTTTCTGGCTTCAGAATATTCAGAAAATGCATACTAACAAAACACCTGATGTTCTTCTAGCAACTTTCCAAGGTTAGAAAAAGAAGAATTAAAATTTCTCCCTATTTTCGGCTTTGTCCAGTGCTCCTGTGCCAAGAGGTTCTGAGATAAGGGCAAAATGGTAATATAGCAATAACCCACGCCTGGGTGTGGGTGATGCTGGATTTACCCACGGTTGGTGTGGTTTGGTCATGGGGGCAAAGCCCGAATGGCCAAACAAAGCCAACCATGGATAAATCCAGCATTACCCACACCCAGAAGTGGGTTATTGCTATTATACAATGACATTATTTAAGAAAAAAAATAATTACTTTTCTTAAATAATGGCATTGTATAATGCCTCCTTGCTGCCCTTCCGCAGCTGTCTGGTATTCTGCGGTAGTTCTGATGTACTGCGCATGTGTATGCCTATGCAGTACATCAGAGCTGTGGGCAAAAGCAACAGAGAAAGCAAGATCTCCATTGCTTTATACAAACTGTTTTGCTATGTTAAATGGGTTTAACATAGCGAGACAGCTTTAAAAAAAAAGCAACCGAGAATCTCCGTTGCTTTTTTTTAAAGCTGTCTCGCTATGTTAATATAACTCTGATTTACAACGTGCACGCTGACCAATCAGCGTGCACATTTTTGAATATTAATGGGGGGGTCATTGTATAATATAGCAATAGCCCACACCTGGGTGTGGGTAATGCTGGATTTACCCACGGTTGGTGTGGTTTGGTCATGGGGGCGAAGCCCGAGTGGCCAAACAAAGCCAACCGTGGGTAAATCCAGCATTACCCACACCCAGGCGTGGGTTATTGCTATTATACAACAACATTATTTAAGAAAAAAAAAAATTACTTTTCTTAAATAATGGCATTGTATAATGCCTCCTTGCTGCTCTTCCGCAGCTGCCTGGTATTCTGCGGTAGTTCTGATGTACTGCGCATGCGTATACCTACGTAGTACATCAGAGCTGTGGGCAAAAGCAATGGAGAAAGCAAGATCTCCGTTGCTTTGTACAAACTGTTTCGCTATGTTAAATGGGTTTAACATAGCGAGACAGCTTTAAAAAAAGCAACAGATTCTCCGTTGCTTTTTTTAAAGCTGTCTCGCTATGTTAAACACATTTAACATAGCGAGACAGTTGAAAAAAGCAATGGAGAAAGGAAGATCTCCGTTGCTTTTTACAAACTGTCTCGCTATGTTAAAGGAGTTTAACATTGCGAGACAGCTTTAAAAAAAGCGACGGAAATTCTCCGTCGCTTTCTATAAAGCTGTCTCGCTAAGTTAAACTCGTTTAACATAGCATGACAGTGTGAAGCAATGGAGATCTTGCATTCTCCGTTGCTGTAAAAAAATGAGTTATAGTAATGGAAAAAGTCCGGGCGTCCGGACCTTTTCCCATTACTATAACTCTGATTTACAACGTGCATGCTGACCAATCAGCGTGCACATTTTTGAATATTAATGGGGGGGTGTTGTATAATGGTAACGTTAGTTTGGTGCAGCTTTGTGGGTGTCTTACTGATTGGCAGGGGAAAATCGAGTTTGAGTGACAGACATGCTAATTTCTGCACTGGAGTGACAGGCATGCAATG
>NC_056734.1:154092890-154100390 GCF_019279795.1 Protopterus annectens
AATGTGCTTCCTGCTATGGTGGCACACCCTCTGCAGATGACATGTATTCCCTCTGAGCCACTCCTCGGTGTATAACCGCTCGCCGTTTGGTACAGCCTTACAACCGGGGATTTTACGATTCAGTATTATCTGCCTCATTTGCATGGCATTGACTACTAATTCATAGTTACCACGAACACTGCCACAAGTCCTTGGAAACCCTTGCACCGTGGTTGTATGCGTTCCATGCATACCATGGTGTATTATGCTGTGAACCTGCTGTGTATTACGCTGCTGTTTTATAACATTGTTATATTATTTCATTGTATTGCACCTTCTGCAAACATGTCCTAGGGTTCTGATGTGAGTTGCTGTGGACATGCCATTTAAGTTGTTATTTACATGTTGTGCATGTTTTCTTTTGACATTGTCTGTGTATTTCGCCATTGGCATATGTTAACTGTGTGATACCTGGGTCTGACACTCTTCCATTACTTCGTTGTTATGTTTGTGGAAATGTAAACCGTTTTTTTTTGGTTTACATTGCCGTGGGCTTATGCTACGCCTGCACCACTTCGTGAATCACTATATGCCTTCATTTGCATGGTGACACACCGCACATAGGGTGTTTAGCATACCTATGCAGGGGGCTGCGCAGATCTGGCGTATGCCGGTAGTGCACATGGAATTGAGTCATACCTGAATCGCTCGGCGGCCAGATTTGGCATTATAACGCCTACGCTAGGCGTGCACCTGGCGCAAGGTTCATGAATCCCGGGGATAGACTTTACACATGACAGGTGGCTATTTGTGGTGGTTTGATAGGAAGGGGACTTGGGTAAGTAGCATTGCAATTAAACAGTGCTTTACTGTAGTTGACATTTTTGTTGGGTGACTTTTTTTATGCTGAGTCTGCATGGTGTGTGTGTGTGTGTGTGTGTGTGTGTGTGTGTGTGTGTGTGTGTGTGTGTGTGTATGTGTGTGTGTGTGTATGTGTGTGTGTGTGTATGTGTGTGTGTGTGTGTGTGTGTGTGTGTGTGTGTGTGTGTGTGTGTGTGTGTTTAGCTATATGCTCTTCTTTCCTCTATCTCTTCAAAGGCGTGCAGTAGGTGAATTGGCATTCTTGCAGTTCCCCTGAAGGTAAAGGGGTGTGTTATATAAAAAAATATCACTTGAGTGTGTGTATACACACACAATAATTTCAGGGACATCCATAACTCTTCTGAGTAGCAGTAAAATGTAGTTAACAAGTAATTTTCTTTCAAAAATAAGACATAAAATACATCACAGAACATTCAGACTCTTTAGAGCTTCTAGCAGGTCTAGTGGTCCCCACACCACATAAATGGACTTATTGGTGACCTCTGCCCTCAGCCACATGCATTCTAAAACCAGCCGTGTTCAGAGGTTTATGCAGAAGTTGTAGCAACTTGATTATGGGTCTGGGGATTGAGTGGTCATTACTTCTGTAATTTTTTCATAATCAAACTTCAGAAGTATGAACATGAGGTCACTGTAGCTTGTGTTGAGGCCGGCAACAATGTAAGCATTGTTTCCTTTATTTTTTTTTTTTTAATTTTATTTAACATTTGTTGACAGGGAAAGTCCGACTAGGTTCCACAGAGCCTGTTTTCAGTGAAGGCCCGGGGAGAAATGCTCCAAATGCATGTCTTTGGAATGTGGGAGGAAACCGGAGTACTCAGGGGAAACCCACACAAACACAGGGAGAGCATGCAAACTCCACACAGAAGGCACCCCAGCCGAGAATCGAACCGGAGAACCTCTTGCTGTGAGGTGACAACGTTAACCGCTGCACCACTGCGCCACCCACTTTTCTCACAGACCTCAGAAGTGTGCAAAAAATATTATTATAGCTTGTGTAGGGACAGTACACTGTCTAGAAGAAAAACGTTGGAATACGTTAATGTGATTTTTTTTCTTTTTACTTTCCCCACAATCACACATCAGGTGTATGTATACAAATGGTTGTCGGGGAGGGGGGGTGAGGAGCTATGATGTGTATATGTATGACAACAGTGACTTGAAATACATGGCTATGACCACTTCACCCCTGCTCTCTTCACAATCTAACAACAAAGGGATGGACAGACAATGACTGTCTGTTATTTTCTTTTTATTTTATTTTTGGTATGGGGGAGTAGGTAGGCAGTATTGCTAGACAGGATTTATGTATCCTCTCAAACTTTTGTCTTGTTAGTTTATTGTGAGCTTGTTTTGTCAGTTTTGAAAATTAAGCCTTGGGCACGGTATACACCTTCCTTAAAATAAAAAAAATAAGAATAAAGTTCTTTTCTTACTCATGATTTTTGTTCAGGCCACCACTGGATCAAAAGGATAGAAAATGCTCTGAAATGCATCTCAGAGCATCTGTATCTATGGTTTCTGGTAGTCTAGCTGCTATCAGAACCCCTGCTTAATTTATTTCCTACACAGTTATTACTGTGCTGTATTGGCCAAGTAAGGTGTGTTGACAGGATGCAAGGAAAAGTAAAGTTAAAAAGCAACCTTGAGTTTATTTTCTTAATCATAATTTTTGTTCAAGCCATCACTGGAGGAAAAGTTTGTAAAAAATACACTTCACAGCATATATAAAGCTGTGGCTTCTTGAAAAGACAGGGAGCAAGTTAAAATATGAGAAAATTAAGAGAAACACTAATGTGTGTGGTGTGGGGTCCTGGGATCAGTGGAAGACAGGGGGGGAACACTGGAAGATATGTGCAAAGAAAGAGTAAACAGTAGTCAGAGGGAAGTGCCATGGAGCCCTTTGCCTAGAGTATTATTTCACCCAAGGGCAGTCCTGTATATTGGGTTGTCATAATGTACATCACTGTAACTCAATGCCAGTTACTGTGAATGTCCCTCTCTGAGATTAGTGAAAACATTGTGGCAGTGGTACACAGGTTTGTCGTAATGTAAGAACATTATAGCTACAGTTCATTGTGTGTGTTGTTGTTGTGTCTTTCGGCTTTTTCCCGGTTAGGGGTCGCCACAGCAGAACTCCGGTCTGCTAATGATTGGTAGTTAATTTTTATGTGCCAAGTTACCAGCCCTGACGCACAACCTTCAACGAAGGTATGCCCATTCATGCATGTCTCCATGCAGAACTCTTAAAACTCTGCAGCATGAACTAAAGGGTTGCCTAGAAGGGGTAGCAGTAAAAGAGTGATACCTAGACTGAAAGTATCCATGGGGCCCTCAACTTGACAATTGCTGTGGACCCCCAAAAAACTCCAGTCCTGCTTCTTATTTATGACTGACTTTATAAATGCCTATGTAAATTTTTAGTTTCCATTTCCTTAGTAAACATTTTAATTCAGAGTTGTATACAAATTGTGAATAGCAGATTAAGCTGTGGTGGCAAATAGCAACAGCTGTAGACTAGGCAATGCACTTTAGGTCATCTGTATTAAGAGAAAAATTTTATAGATTAATCGTCTGAAAAAATGACATATTCCATAAGTTACATCAATGGGTGTCATTACAAATCCTTTATATAAGCTACAGCAGTGAAAATGGAGCTGCTTGTAGAATAACAAGACAGAATGAAATGCACTCAAGTGGCAATAGGAGTAGCACATGGTTACATGGCAGATTAATCCTGCAATAATCTTTGACTATATCCACCTTACAGGTTTATTACTGCACTTCCATTTTGTTATGGAAATGCATGAGAAATTAGGCAACAAAATATATATATATATATATATATATATATATATATATATATATATATATATATATATATATATATGTATATATATATATATATATATATATATATATATATATATACGCACACGCACATGCACACGCACACGCACACACACACACACACATATATATATATATATACACATATATAAATAGAGTGCAAAAAAGGAGTGAGACCAGGAAGAACTTGTATAAGAGAACTCAGATTTTTATATGTCTCCAGAAAACTTGGATCCCTGGCACTCTTATATTAAACGTTGTAATGATTGCTGCTTGGTTAATTCATAACTATTCATTTACATATTGCTTTTTTGCATTATGTTCTTCCACATTGATACCACCTAACAGCGTTTTATGGCAGCTAAGATCAATGTAGCAGCTAATTTTTGCTTATACGGAAGTCTTCTTTTCTTTGGCAGGATGATGGAATTCTGATTTTTATCTGTTTATTCCATGGTAGGTTTAATACATGACCAGTAGCCCCCCAGAGTGGAACTGCACAGTTGTGGACATTCCTGGCATGAATGACAGGCATATGGAGTGTGACATCACACCTAAATAAGGCTTGACTGTCAGGAATGCAAATTTCCTGCTGATGTCATGCATACAATACTAGTGAAGCACATTATACTAATGAGCTAGCAAACAGCATGTGATCACAAACAGACTGCTGAGAGCTGATTAACATCTCTCACTAATATATAAATATCATTTCAATGCTGGCTATAGAATTACATCACATCTGGTCATCTGACTCTGGTTCCCACACTACCCCCTTTACTAGAAACATGAGCCAGGATCTTACACATGTGTGTCAAAATATACACAGGCAGAGCTTTGCTAAGATGTGTTACATCTGGAAGCTGTAAAATAATTTTAACACTGTGATGCCCCTGCACTGGCCCAGTAATCAAGGAGCCTCATACCTCACTACTGGCAACAGTAGGGAATGTACACACTGGGAGGATGACAAGTAAACAAACAGTAAAGCGGAATTTCCCTTAAAAGCACACAGAGATCACAGTCAGTCTGGGGCTGGTTTCTCCATCCTTCTCCAGATCCCCAATAAGACTCCCCACTGGCACAGCTATCGGGGTTAGATCTCTGTCCAACCAGTGATTCAAGTCCATGCCCAAGTAGCTGACACACGTACACTTTGAGATTTGATTTATACATAAACATACAACATGGAAAGGCTGGCACATTTTTACTAGCTATGCCCCCTTCTGCTCAGACTGTAAGGTAGTTTCTACTGCCAACAGCCACTACTTATCAGCTACTTAAGGCCCTTAAAGGAGAACCACACCCAGAGACTCAAAAACATGTTTATTTCATCATGGTTTGGTGTTTCCTACATTTTAACAACACTCTGGGACTATTTACAGGTTTTTAAATATTTTTATACATAATTTCTGAGTCTGCCCACATGGGGTCTGGCATCTTGAAGTAATTCTGATTGTTTAGTCTGCCTCTAGGTATCCCACAATGCAGTGCTCATTTGTAAAAAAGTTACATCACGCAGGCCTCTTTCTTTCTAAAGCTCCTTTCACTGCATTGATTTTACATGCATATACTGCTGTCTTTCAGTCAGTTCGTTTTAAATAACATTTCATGCCATTCAATGATTACTTAAAAACACAAACAGTGCTAATTCCACAGAAGAGACTTTCAAAGTGCTTTTTACTGCTGCTGCTTTTTAGACTGGCTAAACTGCCTTTTTTTTGTGAAACCTGAATTATACTACTACTTTGACTATCTCCCATCCCCCTTCACACCTAACTTCCCTAGATGTCAAAGTGGTAAGGGTAATTTGAGCTGTTATCTTCTGTGATTGACAACTCACAGCAGAAGACTTGACTCATGTGCTGTTTCCTTGTTCTAGCCTTTACTTTACTTTCTGTATGGGTAGGGGAAGGACTAGGGAGCTGTGAAATCACAGCATTGGTGAGTTTTTAGGACAGTCATGATGATGTCAGTTTGGGGAGGGAATTGGCCAAAAAACTACCTGGATTCAGTGGCCTTGATGACATCAATGAATGGTCATTTTTCAGGATGGGATAAAAGTTTTTTTGAAAGTGAAATCACCACAGTAGACTAAGGTACTGTTCTAGTGGAGAAACAGTCAATTTAAAATATTTGAAATGCTGTGGTGTTCATTCATAGCAGAGACAATAAATAGGGAGAAAAAGGACAGAGAACATGAGCATTTAATAATAGGATCCTGTTGTTGTCCTTTAACAAAGGGTGTCTAGTCCTACTGTGTAATGTTACTATTAATCTGAATGGTAGTCTGACCAAGAGCAAGGCTATTTAGAAGTGGCCTGTACAGTGTCACCAAATACATATGCAAGTACGCTAAGAGCTTAAGCATTTCTCACAAATGTCCACCACAAAGATATGTTTAAATATATTTAATAATAAAAGAACAAGACAATATTCAATAAATATATGTTTAAATATATTTAATAATAAATAATAAAAGAACAAGACAATATTCAATAAACACAGTTACTTCAGAGTTCAAAATCATAGGAAATATTTATAAAACAACATTGCAGGACAGTCTGAAATAAATATAGATAACATCTAAATTAATGTTTACTATATTCCTGTCTATATCTAAAAGAGATACTATGCCCTAAATCAGTGCAAATGCAGATGGTGATGATGAGTGGATGTTCTTGCTAGGTGCAAGGCAAAACACAAAATGCACAGTCTCTCTCTAAGAGAGTTCTTAAATTAATATCAAGTATTACTGCTGGGTTAGCTTGGATGACATCACTTTTTGTCACCTGACTTCAGTTCTCAGGCTAAACAGAAACTAACAGATGTTAACACCTCTGTGTGAAAAAATACACATCCTTCAGATGCTTGCAGTTTCTAGAAAACATAAAAACAACATAACACTTAACAAAACAATGCAGAATGCACCCTAGTTCTAGACATCCTGTCTCCTTGCTGCATTGAAACTAACTTTTATAACACAATCATAAAACAATTTAATTTCAACTTATTTTGTTGAAGTTTTGCAAGTTAACTTTGTATGTTCCAGTTTCCACTATTAAAACATAGATTTGCACAGGTATATATGTTATATACCTGTTTGTTCTTTTCCAGTAGGGTACATTGTGGACACATCCTTGAAGCTAACTGTGTTACTTAGAGATCACGCAGCTGTGTGAGAAAGTGTAACAAAACAAAGACATGCATTAAAAGACTGAAGCTGCTATTGTATTTGAACTGATATGAAACCTTGAATACATAACTTTACAAAAAGACATTATGACTGACCAGCTGGATAGCAAGGCCGTATTGTATCCAAAGGAAAAGTTTTTTTAAATGTACAGCATCAGCAAACTTAATGAATGTAAAATTGTAAGCTAAAGTGATGTAGATGCCCTGTGACATATCACGTCAGTAAGGTGGGCATAGCTAAATGTTAAACCTATATAAAATTGTGTGCTTCCTGTTTCATGTCAGACAAAATTCTGTACTTGTATAGTTTTTTGCCTCCTGGTGTACACTAGTAAACTTTTAAATCTGAACCTCCTGTGTATTGAATTTTTGATTTTATTTAACAGCAAACCAGAAAATTTTAAAATAGGATGGACCTAAGTTATAAGCCAAAATCTGGACATTCTCCAAAAGTTTGCACTATTGAGAAGTAAGGTTTAGCATTACACGTAATGCCTGTTACCGTTGTGGAGAAACCTAACGACTGCCATTATTTTACTCTGGCTAAGCATCACTTTTGCTGTTTAGCCAGTGTAAAATATTTAAGTAAAAATA
>NC_056734.1:154102890-154121849 GCF_019279795.1 Protopterus annectens
CAGACTGAAAATATAAAATGTCCATGTAATCATCACATAACCTTTATGGCAGCATCAACCTTCCATGCTTCTTTAAACTTTGTAGATCCTGCACAAAACCTGCTATATGTTTTAGTGCACACTTCTTGTGAAAATATGCACATGTGAGCTGTAGTAGTCCATTATGTCTATTAGATATACCCTCCAAAGCTCCAAACTATTGGCACCCTTATTTCACCAAATGCAGGTAAACAACCAATTTGACATACCTATATTCAGAGAAATTGTTACATATGTTAACTTATGATGCATTCTACACTGTTATAACCATTTAAATGACATCCCTTAGCCAAGTGTACAAAACTATAGAAAAAGACAGTAATAAAACCATCCTGAAGCTTGTTCATTTTTCTTGGTAACAGGCATATTTTAACTAATAATAAATCTTCCTGCAAACACTTGCTTACCTAAACAGCAGATAAGGCCACTGATTTTTTTTTTAACTAACTGCACCAACTCAAAAGGGTTCTTGCCCGCTCCATTCCTCTACCCTACCCTTAATTCTCACCCACCCCAGGTCATCTACTCTTCTGCCTCCATTAATTCTCCACCCCCTCACAACCCAATCAAAACTACCCCCTCCAGCCTTGATTTCCTCCAGTCAACCACTATCCTCCTATCAATTACGGTACCCCACCACTACCTCTTCTGTTAGCTATCACTAAGTCACATTAAATCAACAACCCCATAACCTTACAACCCATAGCATACTTCAAACACAGCTATACAGTTGATCACTCTTCTACATGCCACACCCAGTACAACCCTATTGTTCCTATACTGCATCACATCCTATGAAACCCCACGCCTTTCACCCCTACCCAAACTGATCATCCCCACTCCCCCTTGTATTGCAACAAATCCATTATTCAGATATCTCTACTAGCATAAACTCTCTTACTGACTTCTACCTAAAACACAAAATACTCTTGCTCACTGCATTTAAAAGTTATCTTCTTACAGTCCTCTATTACACATTAATACCTCACTATTTTGTCATTCTGCTCACACAATTTCCACTGTTACCAAGTGGTGATATTCACCCCAACTCTGGGCCAACTGCAAATGCTTGTAGATCCCAGCCCTGTTTATCTGAAGTAACAGAAACAGCATGGTTTTGTGTAACTGTGATGCTAGGGATATAAGAAATATATTACCCTACACGTTTCTCTCTATTAGACACAGGGCATACAAACTGCATGCTAACTGAATGATTCATTTCTGCAGTGAACATTTCATAATTATCAAGCACTTCACCACCTTTTGAGTTTGTTTAGTCTCCTTTGAACAGGTAAACTATAATGTATTTTCTTTTGAACAACAAAAGTGACACTAATACTCTCTAAGGTTGAGGATGTGATCCTCCTATAGTATGGTATATGGCACTAGAAAGGTCACAGCTGGAGTACCGTGTCAGGTGGAGAAAACCATGGGGCCCGGGACTGGGTTTACCAAGATGTTAAGGGGTACACAGCACTAGCAATAGAGGTAAGAAAAAAAATAGGTGTGTGTGTGTATGCCCGCATTAGAGTGCGAGTGAGATCGATCGTGCAGTCATTTTACACTCGCTAAGCAGCAAACCAACTTATTGTAGTTTTGCTGATTATCAAATGTAAAATAATCAAAGAAACGTAAGAAAAAAAATAGAGGTTATGGCATCTTCTTGGAGCACTCCAAGGTAAACAAGTCTTTTGGTTTTTGGATAGAGCACTACTCTTACCTCTAGGTTGAGAAGGAAAAAAAAAAAAAAAGGTCCAATATTCATCATATTGATCACTGTTGGAGTAGAGCCTTTGCTATATGGGTTACAGTCTGTCAAGGATGTAGCTTTGGGCCATTTTCCAAAGCTTCAGGGCACCTTTCATATTCCCAAACTGTTAACTCAAATTGAGCTGACTACAAAGACAGGTTTGGGCACCAAGCCCTTCTGAGCTTTCCTGCTATTGAAGAAAGTGCTCCTCTGCAGGATTTTGAGGATCGATGGCTGGTTTAGATTACTCTTTTGCAGGGTAGGTAAGTTCCCTTTGGGGGAGAAACCTTACACATTATCATTTTTAAGTTAGGAGTTTGTATTTTACTGGACTGTCATGAGTCTCAACTGTACTTTTAAATGGCAGTGCACTATTTTTTATCAGTTTATAAGTTTTTTTAAAGTAGTTGAAAAGCATTTATTCTGTGGAGAAATTTTTACTTTGTGAGGCAGGCAGAGTGTGTTAAAGTGCTTATAAACGAGTTTTCATATGCATGAGGTTAGAGTGAGATTGACTGAGCAGTTATTTTACACTCACTAAGCAGTGGTTTTGCTGTTCAGTGAGTGTAAAAGTAAAATAATAAATAAGAAAAGAAAGATAAGTATGTACCTGTCTGAGTATGTGTGCTTGTTTCTGTCTGCATGTCTGAGTGTATGCATGCTTGCCTGAATGACATCTAAAGTGTGTTTGTGTGTATATATGCTTGGGAAAAGTGGCAGAAGCAGCAGCAGTTCAAAGAGCTTTGCATACCTCTCCACCTCTTAGCTCAAGATATCTGCAAAAGCCTGAATTTTTTTTTTCTTGAGGAATATTGAAGACATAGCCTTGCTGAGCACCCCCCCCCCACACACACACTTTACCCATGAGAAGATGATGAATCTTTCTCTAAAATTATTAAAGAAAGCTGGATGCATTGCCACAAGTATGTAATATCAGAAGCTTGGAATTTAGAAGACCACCAAGAAGTGCAACTGTTTCCTAGTCCTAACATAGTGTACAGCTTCTGTTACTTCTTATTACCCAGGCCAGCTAATACTGACTGTACAAGTGTTTTTCCTACAAGTTTTCTGTATGTTTACAGGTCTAATATGCATATAAAGCTGAAATGTAGAGCTCGTCTTAATACAATTTACAATAGATTTGTCCTACATTGATTGGTTTGATACTTTTCAGATGTGTTTACTTTGGCTTGATGGAACATAGTTCATTAGAAAAGAGTGATGCTACACACACACACACACACACACATATATATATATATATATATATATATATATATATATATATATATATATAAGAGCTGTATCGGTCTACTATCAAATGCATGAAAATCACAACCGGGGATGTTGATTTCCGCGATGCATATCCTCGACTCATACATATTAAGTAGGTCTTAAGGTCAACGCAGCAAGATTGACAATGATCTGTCGATATTACTGTTGGCAGCTGCCATTGCCAACTATGCTTCGTGTCCCTGCCCTTTTGTACATCCTTCTGAACGGATGTACACATGAACACCGACATTCTGACTGTCGCTCCTACCATGTTCGAGGAGGAGGCTGTTGTGCAACTGAATTTCTACATTTTGATTGTAAACCTATCTATATCTATCTATTTTTATATATATATATATATATATATATATATATATATATATATATATATATATATATATATATATATATATGGCTGCGGTGGTACAGCGGTTAGCATTGTCACTTCACAGAAAGAGGTTCTCTGGTTAGATTCTCGGCTGGGGTGACTTCTGTGTGGAGTCTGCATGTCCTCCCTGTGGTCACATGGGTTTCCACTGGGTGGTCCGGTATCCTCCCACATTCTAAAGATATGCAGTAGGTGGATTGGATGCTCTGAATTGACTGTAGGTAAGAGTGTATGCGTGAGTCAGTGGTGTGAATGAACTAACGCAGCAGGGCTAGCCACCCAGTGGTGTAAACGTTAGCCCGAGATGATTGTCACTGTGAAAGTGTCACCCCAACTCCATGTGCAAAATGAGAAAATGGCTAGAGGATGCATGGATTTGTTTACTGGGATGGTCCAGCTGGGTCGAAAGAGAACCATTTTCAGTGTAAACCTGGGGAGAAAATCTCTCCATACAGTTATTAAAAATTACAAGAAACTTCAAGAAGAGAAAACTACTAGCAAGACGTAAACAGCATACACACATATGTGGAACATACATTTGCATATTTTACACGCAGAGTAGTATGAGAATGGAAATATCACATGGTAATTGAAATTAACTTGCATGATATCTTGTAAGAATTAGAAGGGATCATCAGACTTGTGGTTATTGCCATGGCAATCAGATAGGCTTACATATTTTATTAATCTGTTTGACCTTTGGTGACCGAGAAAATATCCGACTGGGTCAGAAACCCTTTTCCAGTGGTGGCCTAGGGAGAAAAGCTGCACAGGGCAAATTTTGATCAGTAGAAGTTTATAAAATAAGATTTAAAAATGACAGGTAAACTACTGTACATTAGCAGAATAGTTTAGTATGACCATGAAAAATAGCAGTATAGCGCTAAGTCTAGTTGCAGATGTATCCATTATGTTAGATACAATTGTTAATAAGTACAGCCACCTTAAACAAGGGGAGCAAGAGGTAAGACAGGGGTATTTAGGATAACTAAAGGGAACTAAGGAGTGATCAACCTGGAGTAGAGCATAAGCAGTGCCAATTATTTGTTGGTTGCTCCGTAGGTAACATTTTGATTTTGGATGGGTTAGCTGTGTTGACTATATGCTGGGGAATCAATTTCCAGGCTTGTGATATTTGTTTTGAGAAGATAACTCCAAAACCGTTGTTGGCTTTTGTAACCTTTAGAAGTAATTTGTTGCATGATCACAATGATCTACAATTGGAGTATGGGTGAACTAGGTTTTTGAGGGTTGGACATTTTGCTGTGTGGTGGATGATGGAGTGGCTGATGGTGAATTGATTGAGTTGTATAACATTAGGAAGTTCAGTCCATTTTAGTCTTAGAAGGGCTGTGCAGTGGAGTGATCTATGTGGGTGGTTGTAAGCTAACTTGGCTGTTTTATTGTAGCGGGGCTCAATTTTGTAAAGCTCTCATTTTCTCAGATTAGTGAAAATAGGGGAGGCATATAACAGAGTGGATAGTAGATGTGTTCTGACTATAGACTGTTTAGAGGTTTGGGTAAGTAATGACTTGGTAAATAACACTGTTAGAGCTGTGACTCTTGAGAACACTCTATTTAAACGCTAAAATATTACATGCTTTTCATCTAACGTGAATAGTTAGACTTCCTCAGAAAAACAAGCAAGCTGAACAAAATATTTTCAGTTAATTTTCAAATGTTATATATATTTATCCCGTCCAAACATTGTTGATGACACTCTCCATTCTTAAAGGAATAAGCTTATTTAAAAACACTGATGCCTTAATTAATAACAAAGACTGAACTTACTTTAGAAAGCTTGGCATTTTACTACAGCTGTACTATACATCTAATAAAAATTCAAGTAAAAACTTATATTTAAATCATAAAAATGACTTAATAAGCAATTTAAAAATGGCAATGCAAATAAACTAAATAACCTGAATAAACAGTGAACATTTAAACATCCCTAACGTATATTTCGGATAAAACAATTACTAATACAAATATGCAGAACCGGCACTCTGTTACCTACATTCGAGTAAATAGACAAACATGGGATCGACAGACTTCCAGAGAATATTCCTATAAAATATGTATTAACTATTATGTATAATAAATGTGCTATCTCCTTTATTTGATCCCTTCATTTTCTATAATTCTTTGAGATGTTATAACAGATAAATAAACCATCAAATTGTGGCTATCTATCTAAACTCTTAAGCTTCAAAATGCACATTAAGAAACATTTCTCATTGATCCCTGGATATGTATAAGCATTAAGCTTTATTTGCCATAAGAGCTCACTTTTCTCTAATAACAAGCCAAACATGCCCCCCCCCTCACAGTCTGTCTAACTTGGTAAATAACTTTGAAGCAAAATCTATGTTCTGGAAACGTCATAATGTGTCTTGCCAGGGCATTTTCTTCTTTGCTCAAGTTGATGCTCCTAAGATGTTCATAGACCCTGTCTCTTAATCTACGCTCTGTTTTTCCTATGTAAAAACATGGGCACCCTTGACAGGCAGCTAAATATATGACTCCTCTCGAATTACAATTGAATTTACCCTTAGTCAGTAACTTCACCCCATTTATCTCTGTTTTAGCCCCTAAAGCCATGTAGTGGCAGTAGGAGCAATTACTGCACTGCATCATACCTTTATTGAAAAGCAGGGGGTTATCTTGTGGTTTCTTTTGAAACAACTCCTTAAAACTCAATCCTTTTTTCCAAACTATTTTAGGTGACCTTCCTAGTTTGGATATCAACATGCTGTCATTTAAAACAGCCCAATTTTTCGTTATTATGTCTCTTATACTACAAATATCCAAGGAAAATCTCAATATGCAAGCTAAATTAAACTCAACGTTGTCAGATTGTTCAGTTGTTCCTTGCCTTACTGTTCTAAATTGTGGAGCAGATTGATTATCAAAGAGAACAGTTTGTTGCTGCAAAATGGGTTTAAAATGCCCATTTATTCTTTTGAGCCTTACCTCTTCAATTAAGGCTTCTAATAAGGAGATGGGATATGCTCTATTCAAGAACATCATTTTCAAATTGAAATATTCTTCTTCAAAATTTTCTTCTGATGTAATCATTTGCGCAGCTCTAACCAACTGGCCCTTGACTACTGAATTTTTTGATGTACTGGATGTGCACTAGAAAAATGTAGAAGCTTATTGGAATATGTGGGTTTTCTGAATATCTTTGCTTCATATACTTTTTGTTGTGTATTTTTACTCAGTGTTACATCCAAAAAGGAAATCGAATTTGTGTTAAATGTGTGGGTTAGTTGTAAAAATTCTGTATAGTTATTTAGTGTGCTGATAATGTTTTCTGCAACATTCTCATCACCTTCAAAAATTATAAAGATGTCATCTATAAATCTCATGTAAAATTTGATTATATTTTTGAGGATTATTCTCAAACACAAGCTTGTTTTCCCAAAATGACATCACCAGATTAGCAAAACTAGACTCACACGGCGATCCCATTGCTACTCCTTTCTTTTGGATGTAAAATTGATTGTCAAAAAGAATAAAGTTATACGACAAGATCGCATCCAATAACTCACGTACTAAAGAGGCTTCCTCCTCTGAGGCATTTTTTTGCTGCATTCTTGCTATAGCCCAATCTATACCTTGCTGATGGGGTATGCGGGTATATAGCTCTTTAACATCAACTGTTAAAAAGTTGTTTTCCTGCTTAAATTTAAAGCTGTTGATTTTTTTCTAAAAATGCCCAGGAATCTTTGACAATCCACTGCTCCGTTGCTACATATTTTTTCATTATTGCGTCTACAAATTTGGCACAGGCATAGGTAGAAGATCTCCTACCATCCACTATTGGTCTAAAGGGTGGGTTATTGACGTTTTTATGAATTTTGGGCACACCAAAGATGCATGGTACTCTTGGTGACTCTATCATCAGATAATTGAATGTATGCAAATCTATTCTCGCTTCAATAAACAATTCATTTAAAAACTTTTAATGAATTGATTGGATCTGTTATATTCATTGATTGATGATATCTCATATGTATCAGATGTTAATAATTCTTTGATCTTCCTGACATAATCTGGTGTGTCCATAACTACAAGCCCCCCTCCCTTGTCTGGGTTCATCACCCTCACATTAGCTGACAACAACAATTCTATATTGTCTTTTTCATCCTTACTCATATTGTGTTTAACATCCCTTTTACTTTCACTCAGCTTCCTGAGATCCAATTCACAAATTTTATTGAATGTATACGATGTATTGTGCAATGGTGGATTGTAACAACTAGCAACTCTCAACTGGTCCCCTTTAATGGGTTGCCCACCTAAAAGCTGTTTCAAGTTCAATTTCCTTACAAATAGCTTTACATCACAGATTGTCTGTGCAATGTTCATTTTGTTTGTAGGTACAAATGTTAAACCTTTCAACAGTATGTCTACCAAATTTTCTGTTACATGAAAGGATGAACAATTATAAACTGTAAAGTCCTCTTGTTGGTTCTTGGTAACAACTAATGCATTTTGCTGATAGTTTATCACTGTCATCTCCTGTAATTGTGGTGGTTCTTCCTGTTCCACTCTTTCTTTTGACTGCGTTGTGGAAAACCCTGCTTAGAATTAGAGGTAGAAGCCTGTTGGTTGTTCCTTGCCTCATTGTTACTGTTGTTATTACGTTCCCTGATTCTGTCACTTCTTCTGATGTTCTCATTATGCACATCTTCTGTATCAGCATTATTATGAACATCTCCTTGTTGCGGAACATCCTCAAATACTGAAGACATATCTTGCAATGCGTCTATATCCCCATTCAATCTAGACTTAGACGTCTGTTGGTTTGACCATGTTTGTGAAACTGGGGGTGGGGGGTATGCCAAGCCTATGTTATATTGTGCCTGATCTCTTTGCAGTTTTTTAATTTTGGTTTGCCTTATTTTTTCGAGATGTTGTTCTGTACTTTGGAAGCAACACAGATATTCATATTTGTATCTTATGAAATCTGAATGTTGCTTGATTTTAGCATCTAAAGATTCGATAAGTGGTTCCAGTTCTTTAATTAAAATAGTGTAATGTCTAATCATAGTCTGTAACAATAGCAACCCTTGTTGTTTGAAAAGTTTGATTAAATCTTCATGAAAAGCTGAACCTGGCACCAAACCTGTCAGATATCGCCAGGTTCTAAGTCCTTTTGCCACAATTTCCAACCTCAAACACTCCTGGAAATATTCAATTTCCAAACAAAGTTTCTTGTATTTGAGCATATTATGATCCAGTGCATTTAACAACTCCGATATAGTTTTATCTGATGTACTATTACTTAATGTACTGTTATTAGGAGTATTTGCTCCTAATAAACCTATCAGTGTCACTAGCCAATCTTTGAGGTTAGGTACTTGTGTCAAAGCATTAACTATTGGCTGCTGTTGCATTGGCATCTGTAAGTTGTTTTGGGACATCAAACTATTGCTATGATTAATATCAGATCCAATATTATTATTTGGCAAACTAGATATGTTCACTGTTCATCTTTGCTGATTAAACTGACAAGGACTAGGTTCCATATTAGTATGCTGAAAAGTACCTGTTTGCCCTGAATGTTGTTCGGGCATAGAATCCCTTTGTTCTGCCTGTGCTGGTTGCAAACTAGTGGAAACCTCTTGTCCATCTTGTCTCAGCTGAGATGATGTTAAAGCGACCATTCGATCGCTTGCTTGTTTTTTTGAGGAAGTCTAACTATTCGCGTTAGACGAAAAGCATGTAATATTTTAGCATTTAAATAGAGTGTTCTCAAGAGTCACAGCTCTAGCGGTGTAATTTACCAGGTTTTCGTTTTTGTGGTTCATATAAGTAATGACTTGGATCAGTACAGAGTGCCAAGTTTAATGTATACCTTTTGGATTGTTAGGGCTATGGGTTTATCATATTTTAGGCAGTTGTCAGTGGTGACACCTAACAGTTAGGTGTGGTGACATGATCAATTTTGGTGTTTTTGGAGTGTATGTTAAAAGGGAAGGGGAGCTGATGTGTTTTCTGAGTTTTGAATAGCATTAGTTTAGTCTTACTGTGGTTCAGTTTGATTTGATTGTTTCAGATATTGTTCTACATCTATGAAGGATTTTTGTGTTTTGTGGTGGAGCTCAGGGAGAGATGGGGCTGTGCAGATGTGTGAAGAGTTACCTGCATATTGTATGATTGTTGCTGAGTCAATGGTCGAACTGAGTTTGTTGGTAAAAATGGTGAAAAGTAGTGGTACAAGTACTGAAACTTGTGGGACTCTGACTGAGACAGGGAGCAGAGATGAGATTTCATTGTGCAATTTTACTAATTGTTGTCTTGCCGACATGAGATGGCTGGTTGGGAGAGGTTCAGGGATGCTAGTTCGCTGAAGTTTTTAATGTTCGACAGTGTCAAAGGCCTCTGACATATCTAGGAAAATATATGCTATATGTATTGATTGTTGTTTCTGAGCTGGTTTACTATGGCTGTGAAGCTTATAAGGGTGGTAGTGGTGTGATGTTTTGGATGAAAGCCATGCTGCGAGCTAGAGAGCAGGTATTTTTTTATTAGATAAGGCAGGAGTTGGGAGTGAACACATTTTTCAAGGATTTTTAGCAAGGGGGAGGAAAATAGCTATTGGCCTATAGTATGATAACTCTGTGGATGTGCCTCCTTCATGTAGGAGGATAACGTGTGAGATTTTCCAAAGTTTAGGGACATATTCTTCTGAGATGGAGCAGTTAATTAGTATGGAGACTGGATAAGTGATTGCATCACCTGCTAATTTATTAGGGAGTTGGTCTGCTGCAAGACATGAAGGTTTTAGTTTGTGTATGTAGCTGGTTTGCACTGGATTGAAGGAGAAATAATTAGTTTGGGGTGTTGAATTGGGTGGTGTTAATGTGAGGAGTTACCATGGTACTGTTGTTATCTTTTACCAGGGACAGTATAAAGTTTGTAAAATGTAAGTTAAACTGGGTTGCTTTGGTGTCGGTGGTGTTTATTGGGGTGGGAGCTGATGTAGTGCTGTGTCCAGGTTTTAAAAGTTGTTTTATGGCACTCCGGATTTTTTGGGGATTATTAAGATGCCTTAGTTGGAGTGATGTATAGTAGACTTTTTTGTCTTGTTTTATCTGCTTTTCGTAGGTGACAGTAGTTTAGCTGGGTGGTTTGTTTTTTGATGATTTAATAGCATTTCCAGGCTCCATCTATTGTTTTCATGAGTAGTTTACTAGCCAAAGGATTGGTTTTGCTTTCACTCGTATACATCTCAGGGGAGCCAGGCTGTTGAGGATATCTGGAAATGTATTGTTGAAGTACTGGATTGCTTTATCTAATTATAGGTGTTTTAGAGGCGACCAGTTGCATTGTTTTAGGAGAGATATGAAGGTATTGGTGAAGAAATTTAGTTTGCTTTGGATATGTTTACATATGCTATAGTTTATATGGCCTGCTTTATGCCTGAGAAGATAGGTGGGCATATGACTGCTGAGGGAGTTTGGTAGGCAGCTGGTTTGGTGACAAACATAGGGTCTATTTGTCAGGGTCTAGTCAAGGATGGATTGCTTGTTACTGTGCTTGTCAGTTCTTGTATGATAAGATATTATCAGGGAGAAGCCAAAGACATTAATGTAGTTTGTTGGGTTATCAAAGATGCAGACAGTTCAGTCAATATTAAAATCTCCTAATATCAGAGTTTCTTGTTTGAATGTAGAGGCTGTCCAACTGAGAAGGTTTCTATTGGGGTGGTGGTATTTCGGGAGGTGATATAGGTTGCTATAATAATTTTACCTTTGTTATTGTTTATTAATATATGAGTAAATGGGGCTTTACCTCTCCACCTCTTGAAGGAAGAAATCCACACAAAAGCCTATAACAATGGGACCCAAAAATAGGGACTAATTTTAAATGTTCTTCTTATAAACTTAGAAAGTTGTTAGACTAACAGGATTTGTGTTAGTCGTGCATTTTTAAGGATATGAAGTCTGAAAGTCTACTGTATATCTGTGTTTGCTGACTTCAATCCTCAGTCATTTTCCAGAAAACAACAAATTTTATCAGGAACAGACCAATAAATAATATGCAGAAATCTGGACCTTATGTGAAAATCTGGACAGTTGAGAGTTATGAAGGGGGTACAAAGGCTCAAAAATGGAAATAAATTTGAAATATTCTTATAGCACAGTTGCTTGAATAACAGGCTTTGTGTTAGCATGCATTTTCTGAACCTTAATAGTGGTTTTTTTGGGGGTGGTGGAGTAAGATTGTTCTACCAGTGACAGCAGTCAAGAGATACCACTTGACCTCTGAGCTCAAGAGATCTGTACACAGGCTAAAATAAAGGGCCCACAAAGGCCCAACAATGGAATAAAGCTTTAAATATTGCTCTTATAAAATTTGCACAGTTTCTTGAATAATATGATTTGTTTTAGCATACATTTTATGAAGGAAATAGTCTGAAACCGAACTGTATATTATTACTTTTTGACTTTACTCCCCATTGACTGGAACAAACCACAAATTTTAGGAGTAAGAGACCCCCACCTCCAAAATGAATTTAACATCTGGATAGTTTTGAAAATGCTATATTCTAGTTTTATAAGACTTCTACAACACCATTTACATATACTACATCATAGGTTCATAGGAAGTTACTAGGCTAGCAGCCCTAAAGCCTTACAATCCCAGCCATGTTAATCCCAGCTATCCCCATTTGCTATTTTTTGCGTAGTTTGCAGAACAAAATTATGAACAGAGCAGGTCTGTGATCAACACTGGCTACCCCTCTCCATGAAGGACGTGGTTGCCATGTGAATTTGTAGTCTCCCATCCAATTATGTGGGTGGCATTTAAATAGGGACAATGAGGAGCTCTGTTTTACATGAATAGGGAAGTCTATTCCAAAGAAGCAGCAATCTCTGTGAGACATATCTGTGTCTCCAGCATGATCTGCTGATGTCATTAGCTAAGTTGAGATCCCTAGAGTGAGTGACTCTTGAGCCATTTGACTTGCGGATGGGCAGCATTTACATTAGGGCAGGGTTGCGGACTGCCCTATGGGCCAGGCACAAGTCACCTCTCAGCAGCCTATACGATACAGAGTAAAGTGACAGGGCTTTCAGCCTGTCCACGTAGGTCATCGTTTGGAGTCCCTGCATTTTCTTAGGTAGAACCTTATGTGGTCTTTCCAGCTGCTGCCGGTGCCTCATTGAGGTACATGCAAAAGGGTGCATTACACTCTATTAGTGGTCTGATGAAGGTCGAGTACAGTTATAACAGACCAGGGATGAACTTCTGATATCCTATCCACCGGTCTAGTTTATTCTTGAATATGGTCAGCAAAAGACTCTGCTGCAAAATGGATGGGAAACTTGTTCCAGAAAAAGGGAATTCTAAGACACACAATTTTCCCAACAATATTCCCTTTTTATGTTTCAAGCAAGATTTAAGTCCCTGTATCAGGAAGTTGTAATGTTATTATTTTTCTTGATATGTAGCTACAAGCATAGTTGGACTAACCCAGTCAACAAAGGATACATAAATAAAATAAAATAAAAATAAATAAATAAGAATCTGAATTTTCAAAGAAGACTTTCTAGTTCTAGTCCAGAAAATGTCCTACCTATGTGCTACTGTAATATGTTGCAAGTGGATTTGAGATTATATACCGCTTGCCCATTGTAATTATTCATTTTTCAAAAATGAGTTTTATAAGTTTGACATACTGACCACTGTTTGATCCTGGGGACAGAATATCAAACATATTTTTTGTTCCTGAGCCACTTATGTGCCCTTTGGCTAAAATATCATTATTCATAGATGGCTATCTACCTTTGTTGTAAAATGTTAACCTAAAGCATTGTAAAAACTGTTTTTGGTATATTGTTAGTGCCTCAGAGACTTTTCAAGTCAACACAGGGAGTGTTAACTTGCAGTTATGAACATTTAATTTTGCAGGCAAATTACGAAGAAATAAACAGATCATTCAACATGAAGTGGTCTATGTAGGCCTGCTACTGGAATTCCCTTGTATTGTAGTAACTTTTAAAATGTTTGTAGTTCTTCTTGCTGGAGCTTTTCTCCCAGGGCCTCCACTGAAAAATGTATTCCCCGGGATTCATGAAGCTTGCACCAGGCGCAGGCGTAGTGTAGGTGGTATAACGCCAAATATGGCTGCCGAGTGATTCAGGTACAATCCAATTCCACGTGCACTACCGGCGTACGCCAGAACTGCACAGCCCTCATCTTAGGTATGCTAATCACCTCATGCGCAGTGCCGCACCATGCAAATGAAGGTGCATAGCGATTCATGAAGCCCACGGAAATGTAAACCAAAAAACACGGCTTACATTTTTCCAAACAGAACATCGGAGCTATGAAAGTGGACCAGACTCACGTATTACAAAGTTAACATATGCCAATGGCTAAATATACAGCCAATGGCATAAGAAAAGATGCAGAACACCTAAAAAACAACATTTAATGTCATGTACACAGTAACGCAAAGTACAACCGCAGGGCATGTGTGCACAAACAGGAACACAAAGAAAATATATACAAATGTCATAAAATCGCAATGTAATACAAATCAGGATTTCACCATAATACTCAATGGTATGCATGGTACACCACAACCAAGCTGCAAGGGTTGCTAAGGGTCTGTGACAGTGTTCGATGCGGTAACTATGAATTAGTAGTCAATGCCATGCAAATGAGGAAGGTAATACCGAATCGCAAACGTCCCGCCGGATTAAGGATGTACCATACGGTGCAGCGCTACAGCACCAAGGAGTGGCTCAGAGGTATACATGACATCAGCAGTGGGGTGTGCCACCGTAGCTGTAAGCACATTGGTGCAATGCAAATCTGGCCTGGCCGTTGCTAAGCAAAGCCGCAGGACAGGGGTGGGGAGGTAGGTATAGCATCGTTTAGCTGAGAGCACATATGGTGCCAGAAAGTGCATGTGTATGGGGATGAAAACATGCCCGAAACCCGGTAAGCGGATGCACGTGCTGCGCACCATAGCACAAACAAGAAGGTCAGGGGAAGAAAAGAAGGAAATGCCGCAGTAGGGTAATTGGAGTACAACTGAGCAATTAACACCTATTAACTCACAGCGGGCAATCAACGGCAGCTGACAAGTCTGCTCGCAGAAACCTGCAAAACAGGATAGGGGAGGTGTTGGATTACAAAGAAAGGAGAACTATCATAGCAGAGCAAAGCAAACCTACAGTAGACTGGCAATAGAACACATTACGCAAGATAAGCCAGGTCTAGGAAAGTACAAATGAAAGCAGACTGCTGGATGCATGCCAGAAAATGGTAGGTGAAACGTGAAGAAATGTAAAGGGAAGGGCAAGAGGTAATCCACGGCAGCCAAATGTAATTCAACACCAAAGGCACCACAATAGTAGTTCCTGTAGTAAAACAAATAAGATACCCTGTAGCTACGATCGTACATACACACCCTATGACATCATCGGTGTTCACAGCGCAATAGTATAAAGTGTGAAAGCACCCCACACACACGTGTGTATTCCCAAACACTGCACCATAGGTGTAAACACACAGGGAACTTTTAAAATGTACATGTTGGGAACTGCCATAGCTGTGATTCATCACCATGTGTTAGACACTGACGGTGTTGTGGAGGATGATGTTGACAACCACCGCAGGCCCCAGAGGAGGAGAAGAGTGTTCAGACCAAGGGTAACCTACCAGGGGCTACATGATCTGGAGATAGTAGAGCATTACAGGGCGGACAGGGACATCTTACAGTAAATAGTTGAGCTGTGCCGGCCACGCCTGAGATCCAGAAACAACAGAGGGGAACCCATCCCAGTGGACACGAAGGTATGTGTAAGCTTGCGAATACTAGCCACAGGTACCTTTCAAAGGCCAACTGGAGATATAATGGGGATCTCACAGGCATCAGCATCCAGGGTACTACACCTGTTCCTGGATGCCATGTTACCACATGCCAATGAGCATATATACTTCCCCCAAACTCAGGAGGAGTTGGCCAGCAATATGCGTCACTTCCACCATGTGGCACACTACCCAGAGGTACTGGGTGCGATAGACTGCACGCACATACATATCAAGTCACCACCCGCTGGGCATGGTAGGTGCTACATAAACCGCAAGGGATTCCACTCCATCAACTGCCAGGTCATGTGCAATGCCCAGGGCATTATCATGGATGTGTGTGCTGGCAGCCCTGGAAGCTACCATGACTCCCATATCTGGCATGCCTCACAGCTGTATCAGGTATTTGTCAGGGGGGACATCCCACATAGCCACCTTGTGGAGTATGCTGGCTATGCACTGGAGTCGTGGATGATGACTCCCATCAGAAATTCACACACACCCATGCAAGAACACCATAATGAGGCACACGCACAAACCAGAATCATCATAGAGCGTGTGTTCGGGATGCTGAAATCATGGTTCCATTACTTGGACACATCTGGTGGAGCCTTGCAGTACTCTCCAAGCATGTGTGCCCACATCTTCATAGTATGTGCCATGCTACATAATATGATCCTGCGGAAACAGCTGCAGCAGGGACAAAATGGTGAAGGCCCTCATAGCCCACCGCAGTTGCCAAGGCCATCACAGGCACAGAGGGATTCAGACCACGAGCACCCTGTGCCAGCCCCAGTAGGCAGACGGAGATGTGCCCAATATGCCTATGCCTTGGCAAAGAGGGAACGTATAGCATATACTCTACCAGTGTAGGCCCCTGTGGACTGACACACCTCTCCACCTTCACACACAGTAAAATGGATGGCACACACACACACGACCACCTGTAAATTGTAATGTATAGGTGGGCTACTGTGTGAATCCTACATAGGCAGCCCTCAACCATTGTACACACAACAGCTATTGGAACAAAGAATGTCAACACCTGAACAGTAAACGCACCTATCAGCATATGTTGGTACTGTGTGTATAGATTCCTAGGTACATCGGTAGGTACATGCCTGATTGTCAGAGGCCATATACAAATCGAGGCAAACAGTGTCTGATGTCACCACAACATCGAGTAACCAACTGTCGCTCAGTGGAGCAGAGGCAATCGCGGGATCCCATGTGTGTAATCACTGTTCTCCACACACTCTGCATGGATTCCCTGGTTCATTAATGAGGGGCTCCACATAATGTAATCATGGATGTCATGTCAAGGCATGGGGTGTATCCATGACAGGTATCTGTCACCCCAGCATGCTCCACCTACGGTCGTTTGAAGGTGTAGCACATTATAGTGTGTGGCTCACTGTGATATACATACCCAATGCTGGAACACATCCATTAAACATCACATGGACATACCATTAATAGGACTCATCCATATGTAAACTAACTGAGTTACCCATGTGATTGCAGTATGGAGTAACAGCCACAGTATAGTCCACATACAAAATGCCATAACACGTGTACAAATCCCAGATGCCCAAGTGGTAAATGCAGTGACTGTCGTGCATGTTCCCGGTCCCACGTCCTGCAAGGGATGTAACGTAATCCCGAAGGCACGAATAATGCATGTCGGATGCAGGTCATCAGATCATGTTTAGCACACGTTAGCGGGAATATTCGTTGCCCAGTGCTGGTAAGTGTCATTTAAATATGACTATAAGGATATGTGCGAAACAGGGCTAAGCTTCTCTGAATATCATGCAGATCACGGTCAGTGATGTCCAGAACAGGTGAAACCAGCATTAATCACCCCTGTACTAATAGTGTCTGCTCTGAAGGGTAAAACGACCACTGCCAGGAGTAGAACACGCAATCATGTACACAATCACCTAACACTATGGTAGCCAAGATGTACCTACGGCAGGTGTGTGATGTGACAGGTTCAAACACAAACGTGCGGAGTCCAGGAAACAGTATACACCGACAAGTACACAATGAAAGGTGTATTCTGCCTGTCACTCTCTCTGTCAGAGATATATATATATATATATATATACATACACACATATATAAAATACAGATAGAAAGGGTAATAGAGAGATATATGTTGATATATACGGATTCACCAATATCTGCAAATATATAGATAGGTCAGCAACATGTACACAACCATGGAGGTACAAATAAATAGGATACCACCAACTATGGAATGTGTCACATACCGACACGCATAACCACGAGGCTGAAAGATTGAAAGAACACAGTACCAGAACACTAGAACCTCAAGTAATATTATCACGATATGAAGGGACATTTAGTTACCGCTGCCGGTGTTGCGGTCCACGTAGGTACTGTGTTCAACTGTGTTTGTGATTGCCGTAGTCTGTGTATGTGTGTGTTGAGGGTGCCGTGTGCATTTCCGTGTGACTGTAATGTGTGTGTGTGTGTCTGCATCATGTGTCTGTTAGTGCCAACTCGGAGGTAGATCATTACGGTACGTGTGATTATAGCTAGCCATAGGCATACGGTTACCACCTGTCCCAAATTAGGAGGGACAGCCCCTCCCTGGGCAGTTGTATCCTGACATAAAACATTAAAAAGGACAAATGTCCGAGATTGTAGGACATTATTATGTCCCATATATTATGTAATAGTTGCATGAAATAGTTATGCCTGTATGTAAGAAACGTAAATGTTACATGCAATATGATAAGTAGCCAAAGTCCTACAAGAATAAGTATGTATTCAGGATAAAAGTATGTGCTATCCTGTGTACTGACCATGGGTATGTGTTGGCTTGTAAACACCGATTTGTGTCCCACAAGTGCCCCACTATGGCCATTTGAAAAGGTGGCAACCTATGCCAAAGAGGTTCAGTTACCAACACAACTGCAATGAGTGCAAATATCTGGGACAGAAATACACGGGACAGCTGTCATTTAGTAACATTCCTTTACATATCACTGTATTTCCGGAGGTATGGAAGTATCAACCTCACCTGCATACTATATAGAAACCAATTAACAATGGCCCAATGTATATGCCCGTAACAAAAGTCTACTAACTGATAGGTCTTTAATTAGGGAAGGAGCCCACACACATATATGGAATATGTAGAAATGCAAGCCCCACAAACCTGTATATGCTACGTACACCCACCTACATCCCCCACACATGAAACTATAGCAATACAGACTGTAATAACAGCACAAACATCCAGTCACTCAATTACATCTGCAGAAGTGTTAACATACCTTGTGAGAGACACATTTTTAAAGGCGCCATGTGAAATCGTAGCCATTGTATAATGGAACAGATGGTGATATTACAGGTTTTGTTTGCAATAGTCCCTTATCAGAAGGTTGAGATGACAGGTACACTCACATGTAGAACCACATACTCTAGCCATCACACACAATCCACGGGGGACATGAATCCAAAATATCCTTGTCTCTACACATAGCAGTTGCAATTACACACAACAAAACACAATACATGCCGTCTCCCCGAAGGTAGGGCAAATGGGCAACGCCCAAGTGGAGAATTCAATTATACCCCACTGCTGCCGTGTAATTGGTGAATGGAGTAGCTGCACAGCTGATGTGCAGTTTT
>NC_056734.1:154122349-154132349 GCF_019279795.1 Protopterus annectens
AATGAGAAACGTTTTATTTACAGTTTTTAAAGTATTAGTAACTTATATATAGGAAGTTACATTTTAAGCTTATCACTTTAAATGGTACACTTTAAATGGTATAACTTTGGCGCCAAAGAAGTTATTTAAATTTGAGATGTGTTAATGGATTTGTATGTAGTTCTGAAGAAGCTCACAATAGAGCAAGTGAAAGCACTTAACTCTGGTCAATAAACAAGAATATTACTCTTTTTTGCCTTGTATCCATAAGAGTGTCAAGACACAGGGGATCAGCGTTATTATTGTTTTTTTTTTTATGTCTCAAAACACAGGGACACTTGAAGTTTATGGCTGGCAGCTTTTTGTAATCTGAGTCGGATTCTGCAAGCGAAACCATATTTTCATATTTGTACTTTATCTGCAATAGGACACATTATTTGGATTATTATCATTTGCCTTACCTGCTATACTACACCAAACATTGTGTGCTTTCTAGGGATAAGGGGAAAATCATACATGTAAGGCATATGTGGCAGCCTGCCAATATACAGTACTGATATATATATATATATATATATATATATATATATATATATATATATATATATATATATCTTTTCATATTTTGGCATAGAATACTGATTCCACTGGACCAATTTTGTTGTCAGCCTGGGGATAAATACCATAAATCCAGGACATTATGTACAGAGTGAGTGACAGACTCCAATATGCATGCATCATATGGTGAGTGACTATCAGAATCATTGTGTTTCAGGGGGTGGAAATGAGGCATAGCAAAAAGAAACCCAGAAGATTCATGGGTCCTTAATAAAAAATAGTTATGGGTGAGTAATTCTAAATAAATATTTTATAGATGTTCAGAAATAGGTAGGACATAAATTAAAGTGTGCTGTGGTTAGGGAAGGACTGGAAGTGCTTAATAAATAAACTTCAGACATGTATGTGTAATGGAACTACAAATGTTATGACCCCTGGTATTAATATGTTGTACACCAAAAGAAAGAAACTCCTGTCAAAAAGTAAGAGTGAGTATGCACAAGAGAGCAAAAATTCCCTCATTAGTCTAAACAAGCAAATCAGGGAAGTAGCCAAGTGTCTGAAAGCAGACTTTGAGGTAAAAATAGCCTCTGATACTAAGGATAACCATAAGGCCTTTCTCAGTTATGCCTGCATTCTTAACAACACCCACCAATGTGCAGAATTAGTTGTAGACAGGATCACCTATACTCAGCCAGAAAATATAGCAAATCTGATGGCTAACAAATTCAGTTCAAATATCTCCTCCCTTTCACCCCAAGAAATACCCTCCACCACTCCATCACCAATTATCATCAAAGAACAGGTTGCCACTGTACTGTCTAAAGCTAAAAACACTGATTCAGTAGGGCCTGATGATATACCAGGTTTCCTCTTAAACAGCTTAAATCAGGTCTTTTCCAGACCATTAGAATCTGTATTTTACCACAGCCTCTGGATTGGCTTTGTCCTGATAGAGTGGAGGACAACTGCCTTCCCTCTGCATAAGGGGGGGCCATCTTCTGACCCAGATAATTACAGACCCATAAGTTTGACTAGTCTTACATGTAAAGTTATAGAATGATTAATCAGACCTGACAAATAATGACATAAGAAACCTCCTAACACCGGACCTGACCCAAGTTGGCTTTGTTAAGGGTAGGTCATACCTACTGAATCTGGTGGATTTCTTTGAGAAAGTCACTAAGGCTATGGATAAGGGTAAAACACTGTATACCACTTACCTTGATCTGACAAAGGCATTTGACACAATTGCCCACTCAGGTATTATAAATAAAGTCACAAAACTACATCAGCAGATGGATAGCTAATTGGCTCACAGACAGGACACGTGGTTAAAGTGGGTAAATCCAGATCCAGCAAGAGGCCAGTTACCAGTGGTGTGCCACAGGGCTCAGTGCTGGAACCACTCCTGTTTGGAATATACTTCTCTGAAGTCAAGGTTAATGTGAAGGGCCTCTGGATGACAAAGTTTGCTGATGACTGCAAGCTGGGGGCAATCACTGAATCCCCTAACAATGTAGATATTATTCAAGAGGGTCGAGAGCAGACAAATTATTGGTGCTACAACCTTGGCCTAAAACTAAATGCAAAAAAATGCATTATCATACCCTTTGGGAAGTAAAATACCCGTGTAAATTACAACATCAATAGCACACCCCTAAGAGCAGACTTAGAGGTGAGGGATCTAGGTACACAGATAGCTAGTAGCCTGAACTTTGACTGCTGTGTATCCACAGTGGTGAGGAAGTCCTTCTGTGTGGTGCAACTTATAAGTAAAGGTACAACATCCAGATCCAATTAAATTATAGTTCCTCTGTATTTAGCCTTCATTAGACCAATAATTGAGTACAATACACCATTTGATATGTACTTGACTAGACAGTTTCAGCAACTGCAGTGACCTAGGTTCCTCACAAAGAAGATACAGGGTACAAATAACATGTTCTATGAGGGTAGACTAAAAGCCCTATCCCTTTACTCTGTCTCCTACTGTCTGTTAAGGGTTGACCTATGCCTAACCTACAAGGAAGTCACAAATCCAGCCCTGAAGGAGCTGCTACACTTCCACAAGTCAAGCAGCAGGAAGGTCACCCAATCTAGGGATCTAAACTTAGTGAGTCAAACAAAATATGCTGGAGAGACCAATGTGTCTCAGAGATTGCCCCTTCTATGAAACAGGTTTCCATTTCATTTTAAACAAACCCCTTCTCTGGCCTCTTCAAACACAGTTTGGATCAATGGATCGGGAATTGCAAATTTCCACCTGTGGTAGTGCCTGTGTACCTTATGGACAGGGTCAATCTGTAAGATGGAAGACCAAAAAGCAGTAGCGCACCTGGATAAAGACTCTTCACAACACTGTAAAATGTAAAATCTCTAAATCGGCCATGATTGAATGGCATTATTACAAGTCTGACAAAGTGATTGTTAATTGTGAAAGCGCTTACTGTTCTAGTCATTTGTTTATTAAAGTCTGTTATGTGTTTTTAGCCATGGTGACTTTTCTCAATTTTTATTTAGCAATCTGTAAGATACTCAAGGTATAGGCATAAACCCATGCTATCTTCTTCCTAGGGCCATATACTGAGTAAAATTTGATTATATTGGCAAGGCTTTTAAGGGGTCTTAAGCTGTTAGCCAGATAATCTCCTATGAACCTATGGACCTATGAGCAAATAAGTTTGCATATGCATCTGTCTATACAGAAAGAAAAGAAAATTACATGCAAAGTAAATCAGATGGAGAGACGTATAGCAGATACGAAATGGTCTACTAGCAATAGGTAACCAGAGCACTGATGTTTATCTGAAATATAGTACTGGAAAATTGCTTGGAATATACTGAAAGACAGATTGATAATGAAAAAAGGACAGCAAATAAACCTGAACTACACAGATGGAGGAGCTAAATCAGTAATCTAATAATATGTCAGGAGCAAGCAGTGTTTTTGAGCAGAGTGCCAGTAAGCACAGCTTCTACTCTTGCATGATGTTGCAAGTACCAGGCAGGCCAGTCTGATCACCAGACCTTCCTCTGCTGATCCTCAGGGAAGTGCCAAGTAGATGGTGATCTGGTGCTGATGTTTGTCATTGGTGCCATTAGTTGCCTGCCATTATTGTAGGGTGTAAAAAGCTGTAATAAGCTAGGAAGAAATGCAACTGTTCTTCTAGATGGAAAAAGTTTGATAAGTGTGCTAAATTGTACTATACTGTATCTATCTATCTCTCTCTTTCTCTCTCTCTCTCTCTATATATATATATATATATACACAGATATGTTTAAAACAAAGTCTTTAACACCCCCTCCTTTCCCATTTTTAAACTGGGTTGTGATATCAAATCCACTGTTTCTACTTCTCTTAAATCACAGCCACTCCCCTACTTGTTTTGGCACGTATGCCTGCCTTAGTCTGCTCTTCTGTTAATCAAATCAATCCTCTCTTTGCTGGATGTTCTCACATCTGTCTTGTCTTTGAAATGTCTCTTCCATATTAGCTTAAACAAATCATCATCTGCTTTTCTGCATCTGTATAAACTCATACAATCTGTTTTTCTTCACTTTCCCTGTAATGTTTTTTTGTGGGGGAAGCTCCTTTGTCTTCTGCTTTGATGTCGTAATTTCTCACTTCAGTCTTCCTCAGCTGCTTGGATTTTACTGTCCTGTTCTGTGTACCATATAGAAATACTGGTAATACCACTTTGGAATTCCTTTCACCCTACCTCGTACATGCTGTGCCAATTGGCTGAATTACCTCTTATTCTAACTTAGATATCCTCATGAGGAGATCTCTATTCTCCTCAACTATGCCCCGAGGTACCTGAAGATATTAACCCTTTCTGTCATTTTCTCATTTTAATTTAATTTGATTTCCCCCACTCACTACCATGACCAGTGTGCCATCTGTACTCATATTGTGTCCCACGTTTCTTCAGTTTACCATTCCAGTTGCCTATAATTTGCTAAAGTTTCTGTTCATATTCTGCTTTGTAGTTCTACATTAGCTGCATACGGCAGCTTTCTTGATCTGTCCTTTCCAGCCTGTTTGCTTAAATACCCCATCCCAGTATGAACAGTAGTGAAGACAGAGGTTATCACTGATCATATCCACTTGCACTGTGAACCCTGTGAGTCTGAATAGCAATCCTACTTTTTTCACTAGCTCCCCATACATAGACCACACTGATTCTAACAATGGTTCTGGGACTTTGAATCATTGCAGGACTGCCTAAAGCAGCTTTCTTGTAACCTTCCTCATTGCTTTCTCGGTTTTCTAATGCCCTGTTTGTCTATTTCCTTTGCCAATTCTCTCTTACAGCAAACATTAGGTTGGTTGCATGACATCCTGACTGTAATATGAACTACTCATGTGCCATCTTTCTACTAACTTGCATATTCCTTTTTCTGACATCCTCTTCAGCACATCATACAGTGTGACATCAGTTTGATACCTCTGCACTGCCGGCACTTGTATATGTTCCTTTTCCTCTTGCACTCTGGTACTAGAATGCCTATTCTCCAATCATTGGCTATACAACATTCTTTCCATACTGTCATGAGTGCCCTCAAAGTGCCATTTCCACCCAAACTCACACAGCAGCTTAATCAAATTGGCTGTGACGTCATCTGAGCATGCTGTTTTGCCTCACTTCATTACCCTTTCTGCTGTTCTTACTTTTTCAAGGATGGGTTCTTCTCCTTTCTGTGTAGCCTGTATATAGATTAGTCCAGCTTCTATGGGTTTTTTTCATTCTACATCTATTGGAAGCACTACTTCCATCTACCAAACAAAATTCTAGAATGGCCTCTTTTTCCTTATTCCTTTTTCTCCATATACATAACACCTGGCTGTCCTCATTTCCTGATCTGTCTGTCCCAATGGGTCTATTCAGGTCCCACATTATTGGCATCAGGTCTGCTGTCCTGCTTTAGTAGGTCCTGAATCTGTTAGCTATATGCATCTTTATGCACAGACATATTCTGGTAGTGGGACAGCCAAGTCACTACCATTGGTGGTGGTATTAATAGTTTTGTAGGTTCTGTGGTTCATACTACTCTTGATGATCAGGTACACCATTCATAACATACCCAAAAGACTGAATTTCATCACTATGCAACAAAATTAATAACTTATATGTAATTTCAAACTTTTCTATATGAATGTTTAATGAACAAGGCAAAGGTAGAATATATGGTTTCCATCCCTTAATCCCAGCAGTGATTAAAGAGGTGTATGTTGCTACCTTGTGCTACATTTTAGGAAGCTTATTCCATAAAATGGATTCTTTGAGTGGTAGCCAAGTCAACAGCCAGTCGTGTTTGTGCTATGATGTAGGTTGTTTGTTTCATGTAATTCTTTGCATTTTTATTTATATTGCTTAGTTAAGTGCTTGCTTTTACTTATTTGCTTGTTTTTACTCATTATTGCTGATTAGTCCACTGTCCCTAGACCTATTCGGCATATTATTTATATTAATATAATTGGGTATATACAAGTAAAGTAGGTAAAATTACATATGCCATGACCTAAAATAGGAAAACCATCACGGGTGGAAGTGGGTACAGTGACCTGCGCACTGCAGTCTGACAGCAGTGCTCCAACAATAGAAACCTGTGATGGCACTTACTTATGCATATGTGTTCATTCATCTCAAGGTAATCAAAGATCTGAGGTGTACAGTCTAACTGATGGCCAAGCATGTGTGTGGGGTTGTGTTGATGCTCTAATTTGTCCCTGATATCAGATATTCTCTTAATTTTGGCCTTCATATTTTGGTTAGTTCTTCATAAAATTGGTTGCTTTTTTAGGCAAATCAATGAAGATTGTAGTCACTAAATAATGATGAAACACATTTTAGTTTCAGGTTTAGCAACCTTGAAAAAGTCATGCTAATGCAAAGCCTGTTTTAGCAAGTTACCTTTTTCCACACATTGGTCAATTTCCTCCATTATTTTTGCTCTCTCCTTGATTCTTGGTAAAAGAGGTAGAGAATGAGGGTGTTTGAAGTGGATTGCATACTGTATTCTAACAGCAGTGAGCTGAAAGGATAAGTTCTTGAATACCATTTATGTATTCATTCATTCATTATGATGCAGTCGAACATATGAGGTATTCAGTCAAAATCATAAAAGTGGAAGTTACTGATAGTCATACCTATGGCATCCTTTTATATATGCATGTGTGGTGGCTTACCTGCCCTGAGCTGTCCCTGATATTGCAGGTTTTTTAGGTGCCATTTGAGCTTTATTCCTCTTAAGGTTTAGTTTATAGCTGGCAAATCAGTATGTACTGGAGTCACTAAATAATGCCAGACATTTCAGTTTCAGGCTTCAATCTTCATAAAGGTATGGTTATGCAATGACTACATTCTAAGCTTGTTATTCTAGAAAGTTTCTAGTTATACATACACAATAGCTGCTGCTGACTTTGGTCATTTGTCTGTCATAATTATTTTAGCTTTCTCCAAGAATGATAAAAAATGTAAAACATATTGTGGGAGAATTTCCCGTGGGTTGCACTGTATTCTCACATCAGCGAAATGAGAAGATAATAAATTCTTGTATAGCAGTTATTTTCGGTTTGTGTTTATTCCAAAATGACTAAGACCAGTATTATCAAGTACAACAAAAGTACTGAGGTATTAGTGTCTATATGTAAAGGGTAGAAGCATCCTTTCCCATAAATTACGCCCAGGAGGCCATTTAAGCATAGGGCAGTGCCACACAAATGGGTTTGTGTCGAAAAAAAAAAAATGTGAAAACTCAATTTTAAGGGAAATCTATATTTTGCCATTATAGTCTATGGCATGCAGAATTAAAACAATAGCAGGGAACAGTGGTTGTCAAGGGGAAAGGCTCTGTGGTAGTGCAGTAACTAGGGACTAAGGGAGTAGGGCATGCAAATGAGGGGAGATTTACTGAATCACAAAAATCTTTCAAGTGCCAAACTGCAGCTATCCGTGTAGGTGGTATAGCACGACCGTGTACCTAGGAGGAGCAATAGACATGAAAAGGGGGAGTGTCAGGCATGTTGTAAGCACATTGGAGCCCTATGGTGCACATATAAGCTTAGCTAAGCACAGCTAAGCAAGGGGTTGTGTCTGAGGCTGTATTGACCTATTCCATGAAATGAAGTGTGTTCGCGTCCAGGGAGGGCCATTTCTTCATGTTTACTTTAGCTAAATGTGTATGCATGGTGCACACCAGGTCTAAAACAAAACAAAAAAACAGGAAATAGTAGGACTATTTACATTTGGGCACCGGGTTTGCGCGGCGTGCCTTGGGACTTAAAAGGGGAGGAAATGGGAAGGGAAAAAAAGGAAAATAGCAGAATAGAAAAAAATCAAGAACAAATTATGTAGCTAGCAGGTGGAATGCATCATAGTCAGCCAGTCATTCAGGGAGCATCTGCAGCACAACAGTATAAACTATGAAAACACCTTGTAGTCTGTTTTTTCCCACAGACTCTGCACCATTGGTGTACACATGCGGGGGAATTTTAACTAGAAAATGTTAGGGGCTACCATTGCTTTGATCCATCACTATGTGCTAGAGGGTGAAGGTAGAGAGGAGGATAATGCCAACAACCATGACAGAACGAGAAGGAGGAGAAGTGTTCAGACCCAGGGTTACTTACCAAGGTCTACATGATCTGGAGATAGAAGAGCTCTACAGAGGGGGCAGAGACATACTTTAGCAAATCACTGAGCTGTGCTGGCCTCAACTTAGACCTAGAGCCAACAGAGGGGAACCCATCCCAGTGGATACCAAGGTATGTGTAGCCTTAAGAATTCTAGCTACAGGTACTTTCCAAAGACTTACTGAGGACATCATGGGGGTCTCATAGGCATCTGCATCCAGGGTACTCCACCAGTTCCTGGATGCCATGCTACCACATGCTGGTGAGCACATATACTTCCCCAACACCTGTGAGGAGAGGACCAGCAATATGTGTCTCTTCCACCTTGTAGCAGAATACACAGAGGTACTGAGTGCCATAGACTGCACACACATCCACAGCAAAGGACCACATGGTGAACAGGGTAGGGCCTACATAAACCACAAGGGACTCCCCTCCATCAACTGCCAGGTCATGTGCAATGACCGGAGCATTATCATGAATGTGTGTGCTGGCAGCTCTGGAAGCTATCATGCCTCCCACATCTGGCATTCATCACAGCTGTGCCAGGCATTTGCCAGTGGGGGCATCTTGTATGGCCATCTGGTGGGGGATGCTGGCTATGCACTGGAGCCATGGATGATGACACCCATCTTAAATGCACACACACCCACACAAGAACTCCATAATGAGGCACACGCACAAACCAGGATCATTATAGAGCATGTGTTTGGGATGCTCAAGTCATGGTTCTGCTGGCTTGACATATCTGGTGGAGCCTTGCAGTACTGTCCAGCCAAATGTGCACACATGTCCATAGTATGTGCCATGCTACACAATATGATCCTGCAGAAACAGTTGCAGCAGGAACAGCATGGGGAAGGGCCACACAGCCTACCACTATTGCCAAGGTCCCCACAGGCACAGAGGGACTCAGAGGAGGAGGTCATTGAGCCTGCTCCTATAGGCAGACAGAGGCATGCCCAGTATGCACAGGCCTTGGCAAAGATGCAATGCATAGCACACACACTGACAGTGTCCCCAGGGACTGACACCTCTCTCTGACTCGCACACAGAGTAAAATGGATGACACACGCATCACATTACCTGTAACTTAACATGTATAGGCAGTGTAGTGTGTGTGCATCCAACGTAGGTGGCCCCCAAGCAATATCCTCACAACTGCCACAAGCACAAGGTAAGTCAGTCTTCTTAACAATAAATGAATGGATTAGTATGTTTTGCTAGCATATCTATGGTAATGCTGCATTCATAGGTTCATAGGTAAGTACTAGGCTATCTGCCCAAGGGCATCTATAAGCCTAGCCAGAATGTGTTGGCTTTCGCCACCCCCTTAGATTAATTCCCTGTGCCTCAGTCCAGCAGAGCCATTAGTTCCCTGTGCCTCGGTCCAGCAGAGCCACTGCAGTGATCCCCGGGGAAAATTTTTTGTTTCCCATCTACTCGTCAAGGTTTCTCTTGAAGAGTGTTACTGAGGGGCTCTGACTAATGTAGATTGGAATCCTGTTCCAAAGCATGGGGAGTCTCTTGGACAGGACTCTATCCCTCCTGCATGTCCTATTTATCGTTGTGGTGAGGTTTAGATCCCTAGAGTGTGTGGCTCTTGGGGATTTGTTTTTTTTTTTTTTAGGTGGAGCATATCCATCAATTCTGGGTTGGACATGGCCTTGTTTGTCAGGCAGAGATCACCTCTGAGTAAGCGGTATGCAACCAAGTACAGCTGGAGTTTCCTCAGTCGGGCTGCTAATCCTCTTGGTGAGGTACTTCTGTGGTCTTTCCAGCTGTTGCAGGTGTCTTGTAAGGTACATCTGAAATGGGGCATTG
>NC_056734.1:154137349-154243572 GCF_019279795.1 Protopterus annectens
TTTGAGTTGTGTACCACCCTGTATACTTCCCATCACCATTCTTTACAAGGCCTGCTGATATCATTCACCTTAGAAGTACCTTGGGACAAGGTGAATTCATAGATTCTCAGTGGCACATCTGATAACTGCATAACACTATAGTAGAAATAACTAGATAGGTAGGGGTTCTAATCTCAATACTGGCAACTGTTTGTGTGTGCTTGAGTTCATAGGTTCATAGGTAGGTACTAGGCTATTTGCCCTAGGGCCTATACAAGCCTAGCCAAAAAGGAACCCTGGCTTTTGCCACCCAAGAAAATTATTTTCCTGTGCCCCTGTCAAGCAGAACCACAGACGTGATACCCGGGGTGAATTTCCTATTACCCATCCAATCAAGATTTTTCTTGAATAGTGCTAATGAGGAGCTCTGTTTGACATAGATAGGTAGTCTGTTCCAAAGTATGGGAAGTCTCTGGGACAGGAATCTATCCCTCCAGAATGTTCTGTTTATTGTGGTGATAAGGTTTAGGTCCCTAGAGCGTGTAGCTTGGAGGGATTGGGATTTCTTTAAGTGGAGCATGTCCAACAGCTCTGGGTTTGACATAGCTTTGTATGTTAGGCAGAGATCGCCTCTGAGTAGGCAATATGCGACAGAATAAAGTTGGAGTTTTTTGAGACGGTCTGCGTAAGGCATCTGTTTGAGGCTAGTAATCCTCTTTGTGAGGTATTTTGGCAGCCTTTCCAGTTGCTGTAGATGTCTTGTGAGGTACATACTAAAAGGGGCGTTGTACTCTATAATGGGTCTAATGAGTGATGAGTAGAGGGGAACAATGACCTCTTTTTTTCTGGATGAGAAACCTTTTGTGATGAGGTGTGCCATGTAGAAGGATTTCCTGACCACTGTGGCAATGTGATTATCAAAGGAGAGATTACTGTCCACCTGTGTCCCAAGGTCTCTTATCACATTTTGGTGTTAAGTAGACTACCGCCTATGTGGTAGTTCATGGGTACAGAGTTTTTACCAAAGGGGATGACAATGCACTTTTTGGCATTGAGCTTGAGACCATGTCTTTGACACCAGGCATCTGTCTCAGTGAGGCCCTTTTGTAGAATATCCACATTATTAGGAGTTTCAGTTATGACTCCTAGTTTGCAGTCATCTGCGAATTTAGTTAGCCAAAGATGTTCTGTGTTAGCCTGTACTTCAGAGAAGTAGCTACCAAACAGGAGAGGACCCAGGACTGAACCCTGTGGTACTCCACTTGTCACTGGTCTGAAGTCTGATTTGGAGTCTGTTACTTTCACAGTGTGGGTTCTGTCAGTAAGCCAGTTGGCAACCCATCTTGTGACATAGGGAGTTATACCTAGTTTAGTGAGTTTATCTATAATTCCAGAGTGGGGGATGGTGTTGAAAACCTTGGTGAGCTCTAGATAGGCTGTGTGAACCAACTTACCCTCATCTATGGCTTTAGGGACTACTTCAAAGAAGTCTATCAGGTTTAGGAGACATGATCTGCCTTTTACAAACCCAAACTGTGTGGGCGTCCAGAGTTTGGAGATCGCCAATGTCTTTGTTTATGAGTTCCATGATAATACGTTCCACGGCCTTGCAGACGAGGCTCATCAGGCTAATGGGGCGGTAGTTCCCAAGGTCTGTTGTGGCCCCCCCTTTGTGGAGTGGGATAGCTGTCATGGTGCGCCATTCAATGGGCACAAAGCCTGAGGTGAGGCTATGATTGAACATGTTACTTAGGTGGGGTGCCAGTTTATTCTGTAGTTCATGTAGAAGGCAGCCTGGGATGTTGTCAGGTCCCATGGATGCTGTGTTCTTGGCTTTGAAGAGTGAGGTTTTTACCTGTTCAGCCATGATTACAGGAACTTTGCATTCTTCCGGTATAAAGACGGGCCCTTTAGGGGGTGAGTGGGGGGTAAAGTTAGCACTGAACCTATCTGCCAGGATGTTGGCAATATCAGTTGGTTCTGTATATTTAGTGTCATTGTGCTGAAACTCAGAGCAGATCTGAGTGTTGCCATTGAGATTTTTGACATAGCTATAGACTGCTTTGTGGTTGTGTTTAGAATCAGTGGCAATTTTGTTTTCATAACTAGCTTTGGAGGATTTTATGAGGGATCTCAGCTTCTTACTGAGGCTGACCAGAGAGTTCCTCCAATCGTGGGACTTTACTTTTTTTTGCAACAGTTTCTTTCTTCTGTTGTAGAGTTTGTTTATGGCAGAAGATCACCAGATTGGCTTCTTTTTTTTTGGAGGATAGCATCTTGGTTCTATTAGGGATAGCATGATCCATGTACTCATGTAAGTGCTTATAAAGTGCATTTGTGTAGGATTTAGCAGTCGTACCTCTATTGTCCATCTGCATGGGTGTCGTGAAGTTTGCCACTTCTGACTTAAGAAGTGTGACATTGGCTTTGGAGAAATTTTTTATGGTTGTTTTCCTAATGGGGCTGGGAGCGGGATGTAGATGTCCAGGGTGATTACCTTGTGGTCGGATCTGACCAATGAGGAGCTGACCTCTGGTGTGGAGCACCGGTCACCCATGTTGGTGATGACCAGGTCTAGGATATTGCTGCCCCTGGTGGGGGTGTGGATAAGTTGATCCAAGGCATTGGAATTGATGATTTCCAGAAACCGTTGAGCAAAAGAGTTGGTACATGAGTAGTTTTCCCAGTTAATGGTAGGGTAGTTGAAATCACCCATCATTAGAGTGTTGGGTTGTACCTTAATATTTTCCAATGTATCAAGAAAAGAGGAGTGGGAATCCTGGGGCATGGTGGGGGGTCTGTAGCAAGCTACAATCTGGATTGTGGTTTTGCCCAGAGTTAGTTGAACTTGGATAATCTCAGATGCATTATGCTGAGCAACTAGCTTGGAGTTGTGGATATCTTTAATGAATATGGACACGCTTCCACCTTTAGTGTTTCGGTCCGGGTTTGGTGGTCGAAAGGTGTGGTATGAATTATAGCTAGTAATGCAGGGGCGCTCTCTGGAGCTTTGAACCAGGTCTCTGTCACTGCACAGATGTCAATGTTCTCCATTTTAAGGAGTGCCTTGAGTGAGTGCATTTTGAGGTTTAGACTTCTAGTAGAAAATATCCTGTGTGGGTTATACCATTTTGATGTGTGTACCATCCACGCCTGTTTACCACCTCCCGATGGCATTACTTTATATAGCATGTTAATGGCATCTGCCTTACATGCAGCATGTTAAACCATTGTAAAGGCCATTGCAATCATCTGTACAGATGATTATAAAGGCCATTGCAATCATCTGTACAGATGTCTATGGAATATCTGGATGTTTGCAACTCATATTTGGTCTGTGTTTCCTAACAATGGCCATGTATGTGATATTGTTCCCAAATAGGTCACAAGTGTACTGACACACATGGCAGCATCAGAAATCATACCTGACTGAAACATCATGCTGATATAATGTCTGTTACCCTATCACTTGTCCAGGCTTGTAGGAGCAATAGATGACTCCAGTTGTTATTCCTGGTGGGATATCTCACCATCCATGAAGGCATTCACAACAGTATGTGTTATAAGAGGTAGTGGGTTTTGTCCCATGCATATAATCTATGCGGGGCATGTCACCTGTATGTAGCACTATAGTACATTAAAGTGGATATGTAGGTTTATGAATCTGTCCATTGCAAACTGTTTGTGTTACTGTATGCACATTCCCTGTGTCAGTCTTTACTGTATGTATGCAAAGATATACCATTTTGTCTCCCTGTTCCACTCTGTGAACTCAGAAATACATACCACAAACCTGTCATACACAGTACCATGCATGCCCTCACCAACTGCATCAGGGTTGACTGTATGTGAAAGAAATGGCAGGGGCAACATGTGCTGACATGTGAATCTGTTGCAGTCAGTATAATGGCTAAGCTGGTGAAGGACCTACTGACAGTACTCCAATAACCTGTGCCACATGTATGAACCTGTGGTACTACACAACACTGAAGTGACATGTCTGAAGGGTACCTGTCTGTGACAAAGGGTATGTATGCTAGGTTACACTGTCTGACAAGTGTCCATCACACACTGTTGCATGCATAAACTCCTGGTAAACGTACATATAAATCTGTACCTTGGCTATGAAATGGTCGGTGCATTTCCACTCTGCCGTACTCCATGTTGGTAATGTCTGCAGGGCCACAGCTTACAGACACCTAGAACAGAAACAGAATACAGCATGTCAGACTACATTCAGTCAGTGGTACTAATAGCAATAATACATCATGGCTAATAAGGTACATACACCTTTACATGTTCCCATAACAAATGCAAGTAGACAGCACCTTAAACAGTATTACATAGCTACACTGTACTATATTAACCCTGTGCATCAGACTCACAGTAGCCTGTCCCTGCATTGATGGTATGGATGACAAGGATGTGGCACAGGTATCATCATATGCACAGGATGTGGTGTGGGTTTGTCAGAGGCCTTGGCTGGGCCATATGGTTGACATCCATATGTGAGTAGTTGGAGGGGTATCCTATAGATGGGCTGTGTAGTGGTGCTTTGTGTGTCTGGAGGTGACTTAACTGTGATACAGGTGTGTCTATATATGCACACAGTCATGCCATGTGGCTGCCCTACACAGGGGCATATTGGACAGCTGTGGACCTTACTGGCAGGGTGTCCAGTTCACCATCTCCAGCCATGGACACATGAACTGGTCTTGCCAGTGAGACCCTTGGCAAGACCAGTCTACAAACTGGTTGCAGAAACCCTCCAACTCTGTCAGATTTTGAAGGCATCACTTCTGCACAGGCCTCTTCAGGGCACCCCACAGATTCTCAATTTGTGGACAGGGGCTGGGCCCTTCCAAAACATTGATTGTCCTCTGGTGAAGACATTCTTTTATGGATTTTGATGTATAGTAGGGGTCAGTGTTGTGTGGAAAGGTGCAAGTCCTCTCCATCCCCAACTTTCTAGCAGACACATGATGATTTTGGGCCAAAAAGGACTGGTATTTTGAACTCTTCTGAATCCCCTCCAGCTTGGCTACAGGCCCACTTCCAGCTTATGAACAGCAACCCTAAAGCGGGACACTGCCATCATCATGCTTCGCCATGGGGATGGTGTTCTTTTGGTGATGCACAGTGTTTTTCTTGCGCCAAACAAACCTTTTGGTATTGTGGCCAAAAAGTGCAACCTTGGTCTCATTACACCATAACTCATTTCCCCACATGCTATTGGGGGACCTGATGTATTTTTCTTGAGAAATCCACCAGACCTGGATGTTGTTCTGTTTGTGAGAAGGCTTCCATCTTCCAAACCTACCCCATAGGCCAGACATGTGGAGACCAAGGGAGATTGTTGTCACATGTAGTACACAACTGGTACTTGCCAGTGATTCCTGTAACTCTGGTAATTCTCCTGGCAGCCTCCATGACCAGTTTGGGTCTTGTCTTTTCCACACATTTGGAGGGATATTCAGCTCTTTGCAATGTCACTGTTGCCCCATATTTCCACCACCATGTGATGACTGTCTTCACTGTGTTCCATGGTATATGCAATGCTGTGGAAATGTGTGTGTACCCTTCTCTGGGCTGATACCTTTCACAAATGAGATCCCTTTGCTGCTTCATGAGCTGTATGTGAACTATGGCTGTTGCTATAGCAGACAACTGTGTAAATTTAGGATGATCCTGTTAGGACAGCTGACCATTATTTGCTGTTAATCAAAGAGTCCCTGTAATTGATGGCAGGTGTGTACCCACGAAGATGTAATGCTGTAATAATATTGAAAGCTGCTTCAGAAAAGTATTAGCTTCAGCCTGTGCACACACATGCATCTAGCTTCTTGTAAGTTTTGTATGTTTCATAAATGTTCCCCTACCAGAAGTGTTTGTTTTACAATTGGATTGTACAGGTTATAAGTCACATGAAAGGTTGGAAGGGTTTGGAAATGTGTTATTGTGTTCTCAGTTTTGTATTTCACAAATAGCTGGCATTCTAACAGGTGTGTGCACACTATTTATATGCATTTCATAACACTCATTTATAAAATATGTCCCTAGTTTTGGGCCTTCATCCCCCCAGTTTGTCAGTCTTTGTCCAGATTTCCTACAATGACAGGTTGTGAGGTATGCTACAGATATGTGACACCTCCTGCAAATAGGCCCCTGTGATGACCATTGTGATGCAATGCAGTTAACCCCACCACAAGTGAACATGCAGATATTGCAAAATAGCTGAGAATAACAGTTGTGTGCATGGTCACATGCATGACCTTAACATTCCTGGGGTACTGGTGAGCCACAATAGAAAATCCCTTACTCACCAGCTTCAGGCTGCTGTCCCACATGCAGACCGGAGGTACCTATGTAGTTGTGGGGGAGAGGTATTGTCAGCAGAATCACATTTAGCATTGGTACAAGATGAATGCTAGGTGTCTGCACAGGTACAGTACAAGCTATGATAGTACACAATTTGCTGTCCCTCGCCATAGATTTGCACTTGTGTGCATTACTAAACCCCACCCATAAATGCAGTTTGAACTGACATATGCATCTAGATACTCTATTAAAGACAGTATGATTGCTACATGCTTAAATTGATGCGCACTGTGGCCTTACCTGGACGCTCCTCGCCTGTTGCCTGTGTGCCACCCACCTCCACAACTGGTGTTTCATACATTTGTTGTTGTGTGGGCTGTGGGGGTTGCCCCGAGGTTGGCAAGGAGCTTCTCCTTTGGTATAAGTGGAGCCTGCGTAGCAGGACCCCCACCTGTGGCAGAACGGTCCCTGGCCATGGCAGCAGCCCTTTGCCAGACACGATGTATTAGGTAAGTTGTCTGATGCCTGACCTGATCGTATGTGTGGCCATGGTGGCCCACGGTGTTCACTCTGTGGAGAAGGTCATCCCACGGGGCAGTCTGCTCCCACAGATTTTGGCAGACCCGGCCGAACAGCACCACATGGTGCTGTAGTATTGCCTCTGTAATGGCTGCATTTTCCTCAGCAGTGTATGCTCGCTGACACTGCATGGCACCTAGAAGACAAAAACAGGGAAACATATCACAGGACCTCAGACATTGCCCAGAGTTATTTACAGAGCCATCACATCAGAATTCTGTATCATTAGCCACCACTTTCAACAACATAATACCCCTGTCATCTATCACCACAGTATGAACCTGCATTGCACTACTGGTCCTGATGCATCATGTTCCCCTCAATGAGGGCCAGTATATTGCATAAACTACCATTCATCATTCACGTTTGTGTAGGGGGATGACAGTGGCCATCTTCCTTGCAGATGGGATGTCAATGGTGCTCAGGCTTTGCTTGCATACTGTGTGTAATGGAGCTGGAAGCATATGCCTGAGTTCATGTAGGATGCAGACAGGAATGTTATCAGGTCACATGGAGACTTGTTTTGTTGACTTTGATTAGGCAGTATGCACCTGCTCCCTGATGATGAGGGGAGGGGTGTGGGTGCTGTGCATATCCACTTACACTAATGATGAGCCAAGGGGGTGATGTTTGACGTTCATAGGTTGACAGAAGGTTCATAGATTAGTACTAGGCTAACTGCCCTTGTGGGCCATTTTCAGCATTGTCAATTACCCCACATGAGAATCAAACCCTGCACCTTGTGTCTGTAAGGTAAACACCTTAACCATTATGCCAACCTCCCAACCCCATGTTTGTCCTAATCCTGTCTGCAGCAGGTTGCCTATAGCTATGGTGTGTGTGCATGTGGTGTGATTGAATACCATTATAGGGTGGGTTGTGTTGTCACCTCTGAGATTGCAGACATATGTGAAGGTGGCCTTGTGTCCAATTTGTACTCAAAGTTAGCCTTACAGTAATCCATGTGAGACCTTATATGCTTGTTCAGACAAAGGTTGACTCATTGCCAAGTTGGTGCCTGCTCCTACTCTGACCTGTACAGCAGACATAGCAACCAATTATGTGGTTTGTGTATTGCTGCTGTCCAGCAAAGGGGATTACTCTACTTTGGTGAAGACAGGTTTTACAGGTAAGGTATTGCTGAGTCCATACAGCTATGTCGATGGTCATATGGCTGTTTGTAGTAGGCATGGGCACAAGGTCATAACATGGTTGGACACCTCTGAAATTTCATCCTGATAATCATACTTATTCTAGTACCCATGTCTGTGTCAGGGCAATGCAACAATCAGTAGCTGTAGAAATCTAACTCTGTTGGATGCACAGAAACTGAGATTACACACATGTACAACATGTACAGCTTATTTACCTGACATTTTGCATCCCATGTCTGTTGTTATGAGGCAGCCAGGTACACCTACTTATACATAGATGTGTACAGGTAATACCTGATATACATTTCTGTTCTATGTTAGTATGGTGCATGGTGCACTGTATTTACCCTCTTGCTGCTCAGTCATTCCTGTCAACCTGTTAGAGCAGGGCATCTGGGGGATGCCACACATACATGGGGGGCGATGGGCCAAAATTAGTGACACTTTCTTAATATTGCTGTAACACACTTAAGTCATTTGATAGCACAGTAGCCTTTGCATTCACAGACATATCCCGGAGGATGTCGAACTTTCATACGGCAGGAAAGCCTAGGAGTGTGTTAGTGAGGGAAAGAACTTTTAATGTTGGCAGTATGACTGGTATGGGGACAGAGCTAGCTGATATGATGGACAAAAGGAAGGTTGATATATTGTGTGTGCAAGAGACCAGATGGAAGGGGCATAAGGCTAGGTGTATCACAGTCAGGTCCAAATAGTTCTATCATGGCGTGGATGGGAGGAGAAATGGTGCAGGGGTTATCCTGAAGGAACAGTATGGCAAGGGTGTTTTTGGAGGTGAAAAGAGTGTCGGATAGAGTGATGTTAATGAAGCTGGACATTGATGGTGTAATGATGACTGTTGTTAGTGCATATCCTCCGCTAGTTGCGTGTGTGATGGATGAGACAGAAAAATCTTTTATTGACTTGAATGGAGTGGAGATGACTGCACCTAAGGGTGAGAGTGGTGATTGGAGACACTTTCAATGGGCATTTTGGTGAATGGAACAGAGGGGATGCAGAAGTGATGGGGAGGTGTGGTGTTAAGCAAAGGAATGCAGAAGGTGAGATGGTGGTGGAGTTTGAAAAAAGGATGGACATGGCTGTGGTGAATACATATTTTAACAAGACAGAGGAGCATAGGGTGACATAAAAAAGTGGAGGAAGATGCACACAGGCAGACTATCTCCTATGCAGGAGGGCCTGTTTGAAGGAGATTGGAGACTGTAAATTGGTGACAGGGGAAAGTGTAGTTAGGCAGCATGGAGTGTGGGTCTGTGGGATGACATTGTTGATCAAGAGGAGGAGGAGGACTGTGAGAGCAGCACCCAGGATCAAATGGTGGAAACTGAAAAAGGGTGATTGTGAGGTTGAGTTCAGGGAATAGTTAAGACAGGCAGTGGGTGTGGTGAAGAGTTACCGAATATCTGGGTAACTACAGCACAGCTAGTAAGGAGGATGACTAGAAATGTGCTTGGTGTGACATCTGGACAGAAGAAGGAGGACAAGGGGACCTGGTGGTGGAATGAGGAAGTACAGGGGAGTAAACAGGGAATGATGCTGGTGAAGAAGTGGGATTGACAGAGAGAAGAAGAAAGTAAACAGGAGTATAAGAGGAGGACAAGGGGACCTGGTGGTGGAATGAGGAAGTACAGGGGAGTAAACAGGGAAAGTGGTTGGTGAAGAAGTGGGATTGACAGAGAGAGGAAGAAAGTAAACAGGAGTAAAAGGAGATGGGGTGCATGGCAAAGAGAGAAGTGGCAAAGCCTAAGGATGAGGCATATGAAGGGTTGTATGAAAGGTTGGACACTAAGGATGGATAATAGGATGTGTACCAATTGGCTAGACAGGGGGACCGAGCTAGGAAGGATGTGCAGCAGATAAGGATGATACAGGATAATGAGGGAAATGTACTCACAAGTGAGGAGAGTGTGTTGAGCAGATGGCAAGAGTACTTTGAGGGGCTGTTGAATGAAGAGAATGGGAGAGAGAGTAGGTTGGATGATGTGGGTATGGTGAATCAGGAAGTGCAACAGATTAGCAAGGAGGAAGTAAGGATACCTATGAAGAGGATTAAGAATAGAAAGGCTGTTGGTCCAGATCACATACCTGTGGAAACATGGAGGTGTTTAGGAGAAATGGCAGTGATCTTTTTAACCAGATTGTTTAATGTAATCTTGAAAAGTGAGAGGATGCATGAGGGGTGGAGAAAAAGCATTTGATAATAAATTATAAGAATAAGGGTGATGTGCAGAGAGCTGTAGTAATTACTGACGGATAACAATGATCAGTCACAGCATGGGAAACAGTAATGGAAGCTAGGTTTAGAAAGGAGGTGAGGATTAGTGATCAGCAGTATGGTTTCATGCCAGGAAAGAGCAGTACAGATGTGATGTTTGCTATGAGAGTGTTGATGGAGAAGTATGGAGAAGGTCGGAAGGAGTTGCATTGTGTCTTTGTGGACTTAGAGAAAGCATATGACAGGGTGCCTAGAGAGGAGTATGAAAAAGTCCAAAGTGGTGGAGGAATCTGTAAGAGTTAAGCAAAACAAATCAACCACAAAGGGTTAAGTGCCTCAAGCAAAATTTAGTTTCAAAATCCAAATAACATTTTCTTGAGGCACAACACGACAATAAAAAGCTTGACCTTTTATTAAACACACTGAACTAAAGAACAAAAACAATAAAACATCCAGTAAGCACTTTCACATTCTCTTGAATGCTTCATCAGACTGAATAGGTTATTTGGAATCTGTAAGAGTGCTATATGGTATGTACAAGTTTAGTGTGACAGCAGTGAGTTCTGCAGTGGGAGTGACAGGTGCGTTTACAGTGGAAGTGGAATTACATCAGGGTTTAGCTCTGAGCCCTTTCTTATTTGCAGTGGTGATGGACAGGTTAACAGACAAGATAAGACAGGAGTCTCCATTGACTGTGATGTTTGCAGATGACATTGTAATCTGTAGTGAGAGTAGGGAACAGGTTGAGGAAATGCTGGAGAGGTGGAGATATGCTCTAGAGAGGGGAGGAATGATGATCAGCAGGACTAAGACAGAATATATGTGTGTGAATGAGATGGGGGATAGAGGAATGGTGAGGATGTAGGGATAGAGTTTGCAAAGGTGGGTGAGTTTAAATACTTGGAGTCAGCAGTTCAGAGTAATGATGCGTGTGGGGAAGAGGTGAAGAAGAGAGTACAGGCAGGATGGGGAGGGTGGAGAATAGTGTCAGGAAGTGATTTATGACAGACAACCACCATGCTGGTGTGAATGACCTGAGACGTACCTCCCTGGACTACATGAAAAGAGACATAGAGGAGCTCTCCGATTATGTAGCCCAGTTTGGTATGACCCTGACCCTGAGCAGCATCTTACCCTCACCAAGAATGATACCACGATACAAAGACAAGATGATCAGCTTTAACAATTAGCTCAAGTACTGGTGTCATTCTAAGGGGATCCAATGTCTGTCTGCCTGGGATGATATGTTGGACAAGCCACGCTGCTTCGCAAGGGATGGCTTACACCTGTCACCACTGGGCTTCCGGATATTGGCTAAGGCTCTTGCCACCCCCATAGTGCCTTTTTTAGGCAAGGCTCAAAAGACAAACCCACCTCCTTAGGAAACAAAAATGGAAAAAACTAAGGGTAATGCTGCTCAACGCCAGAAGTCTAAATCTCAAGATGCAGGCACTTGATGCACTCCTCAGCATGGAGAACATCGACGTCTGTGCAGTAACTGAAACCTGGTTCAAGGCTCCTGAGAGCACCCCAGCACTACCAGGCTATACCTCGTATCATGCTTTTCGGCCCCAAAACCTGGGCCGAACCACAAAGGAGGAGTGTCCATATTCATAAAGGACACCCACACCTCCAGGTTAGTAGCAACACATGAAGCATCAGAGACCATACAGGTGCAACTAACCATAGGCAAAACTGCTATACAACTGGTAGCATGTTACAGACCACCCTCCCAGTCTCAAGAACCCCACTCAGCCTTCCTGAAGACATTGGAGGATATGACTGTATCACAAAATACCATCATACTGGGAGACTTCAACTACCCAAACATAGATTGGGTACATTATTCTAGCCCTAATATCCTAGCCCAAAGGTTCCTGGAATTCATAAATTCAAATGCACTGGAACAACTAGTCACCTCTCCCACTAGGGGAGATAATATACTAGACCTGATCATCACAAATATGGGGACAAAATGCTCCACACTGGAAGTATACCCCTCACTAGTGAGATCTGACCACAAACTAATCACCCTGGATATACATATCTCACCTCCACTCCCAGCACAAAAGACCACAGTGAAAAACTTCTCAAAAGCAGACTTCACTCTTCTTAAGACTGAGATGGTATCCCTTAAGCCCACTGTGCCAGTGGATACCACATCCCACAATGCTGAATCCTTCACAAATGCTTTCTATGGACATCTACAAGAATGCATGGATCATGCAATCCCAAACAAATCCAAGTCCCTCTCCACCAAATGTAAGCGTCCTGTCTGGTGGACCTCAGCCATAAACAAATTGTATAACAAATGAAGGAAGCTACTGCATGTCAGAGCGAAATCCCATGAAGGGAAGACATCTCTGATCAACATTAGCAGAAAACTACATTCTCTCATAAAAACATCCAAGGCAAACTTTGAGAGAAAAATCGCTAAGGACACTAAAGATAACCACAAAGCCTTCTTCAGCTATGTTAGAAACCTGGAAACCCTCAGATATTCTCAGAGTTGGTTCACAACAACAAAAATACACTGAACCCACAGATATTGCCAACATTCTGGCTGACAGGTTCAGTGCAAATTTCTCCTCCTTCACCCCAAAAGAAGAAATACTTATCCGAGCGGAATGTAATCTCCTGTCATCTCAGATGTCCAAGTGAGAACCGCCTGAACAAAGCAAAACACAGCATCAATGGGACCTGATGGTATCCCGGGTGCGTGTTACGTGAACTCCAAGAGGAGCTAAACCCACACATAAAAATGCTATTTAACCTTAGCCTTACTGGGATATGTACCTGAACACTGGCGCACAGCAACAGTGGTCCCACTCCACAAGGGGTGCCTCTACAGACCCTGGAAACTACCGCCCATAAGCTTAACTAGCCTGGTCTGCAAAGCTATGGAAAGAATCATTATGGAACTCATAAACAGAGACATAGGGGACCTACAGACACTTGACCCCACCCAGTTCGGCTTTGTAAAGGGCAGATCCTGCCTTTTAAACCTGGTTGACTTTTTCAAAACAGTCACTAGAGCCATTGATGAGGGCAAAGCAGTCCATACAGCATACCTGGACTTGGCTAAGACCTTCGACACAATACCCCACTCAGGCATCATAGATAAGCTAAACAGCTTAAAAATAAACCCTTATGTCACTAGATGGGTTGCAAACTGGCTAAAGGACAGAACCCATAAAGTTAAAATCGCTGGAGCAATGTCAGACTCAAAGCCAGTCACAAGTGGTGTCCCACAGGGATCTGTCCTGGGACCCCTCTTGTTCGGCATTTATTTCTCAGATGTTAAAGCAAACATGGGAGGGCTGTGGCTGACAAAGTTCGCAGATGACTGCAAACTAGGCGCCATAGTCGATACACCAGCAGACACACACATCCTACAAAAAGGCCTCACTGAAATGGACAACTGGTGCCGTAGTCACGGCCTTAAACTAAATGCCAAAAATGTATAGTCATCCCTTTTGGAAAAAACAAAGTACCCACAAATTATCACATAGACAGCAACCCACTGAGTATGGAAAAGGTAATCAGAGACCTAGGGACCCAAGTAGACAGCGACCTCTCATTTGACACCCACGTTGCCAAAGTGGTTAGAAAAACATTCTACCTTGCACACCTCATCATGAAGGGATTCACATCCAGATCCAAGGATGTCATTGTACCCCTATATTCCTCCCTCATCAGACCCATGATTGAGTACAATGCCCTATTTGGTATGTACCTCAGCCGGCATTTGCAACAGCTGGAGAGTCCACAAAAGTACTTCACCAAAAGGATCAAGGGTCTCCAACATATGTCTTATTCTGCCAGACTAAAGAAACTTCAGCTCTATTCAGTAGCATACCGCCTGCTTAGAGGTGATCTCTGCCTGACGTACAAGGCCATGTCCAATCAGGATCTGATGGACATGCTCCACCTCAAAAAATCCAAATCCATCAGGACCACGAGAGCTAAAGACTTAAACCTCGGCAAAAGTATGAATAGGACATGCTGGAGGGATAGATTCATAACCCAGAGGCTACCCATGCTTTGGAACAGGATCCCAGTTCGTATTAGGCAGAGCCCCTCACTGACTCTCTTCAAGAGAAATCTTGATGAGTGGATGGGAGATCGTAATTTCACATCTGTGTCACTGCTAGACAGGGGCACAGTAAACTAATTCTATTATATAAGGGGACCTTCATTGTGTCACTACTAGACAGAGGCACAGTATTCTAGATTTATTCGGTACATTTTTGTACCATTTCATGGGGTGGCAATAGCCACATCACTATGGCTAGGCTTACAAATGCCCCAGGGCAGATAGCCTAGTACTATACTATGAAACTATGAAACTAAGAGTGAGAGGGAAGGTCTACAAGACAGTAGTGAGACTACTATGTTATATTGGTTAGAGACAGTGGCATTGACAAGGCAGGAGTCAGAGCTGCATGTGGCAGAGTTAAAGATGTTAAGATTTGCACTGAGTGTGATGAGGGTGGACAGGATTAGGGATATGTATGTTAGAGGGTCTGCCCAGGCTATACGGTTTGGAGACCAAGTCAGAGAGTGGCGGGATTATGTTGGTTTGGACATGTGCTCAGTAGGGATGCTGAGTATATTGGGAAGAGGATGCTAAGGATGAAGCTGCCAGGTAAGAAGAAAAGAGGAAGGCCTAAGATAAGGTGTATGGATGCGGTGATAGAGGGCATGCAGGTGGTTGGTGTGACAGAGCAAGATGCAGAGGACAGGAGGAAATGGAGACAGATGATCCACTGTGGTGACCCCTAATGGGAACAGCCATAAGAAATAGAAGGAGATGTTGCAATGTCAGTCTTCACAGGTTGCCAGTGATTTGCCAGACATAACCCAACTCTGAGTAAATGACTACAAATATGAGGCACACATATGGTCAGTTTGCATAACACTGGACAGTTGAATGGTATGAGCTCAGTATATCACATGCAGTTCAACACAGACATCTACAACAGTATTTCACTATGCAAATGCCCTGTATAGGTCTCTCACATTTCTGTGACAGATATGTATATCTTAGTTATATTCACAATTAATGTATGGATATCTACATCATCCCAGTAGCTGGCCTAGCAGTGTCACAGTCAGTATTGTTCAACACATACTCCAGTAGTAGTCATATGTGAGCCATCCTTTCCTGGGGTGACTCAGGGGCCTGTGATCTATGTCACTGCAGACAGACCCAGTTGCTATGGCCATAGGTTCTGATCAGCAATATATCAGTACAGCAAGTCTTATTGAGACATATTTGTTGTACTTCCTATTTCCCATTATTACATACCCCTACTGCATTCTATTACATGCTTACTTGTTTGACATACCTTTTTTTCCAAGTATGGTTGGTTTTATTCTACTATGTGTAGCTTGTTTCTTGGTCTGTGTGTCTATCTCTCCCAGATGTAGGGTATAGATCTGTTTTGCATAGGCAGCAGCTTGCCTTTTGTAGGTAATGCTAATGAGCAGCTGATGGCCTGTGCACCAGTTGGTGCTCCTCACTTGCTAATTGCATGCAGAGCAGCTGTGCTGTTATTCCTATAGCCAATAGCATGGTAACACATTCCTATGATTACTCCATATGGACGTTGCCCCTTTTCCTTGCCTGTGAGGAGGACTTCATGGAAGTATGTGAACAACAGCATCACAGAGGGTAGTTGGAAATACCTCTTACAACGAAAACTGTGGAGACAGCCTAACAAACTGGGGGAGAATGTTCCAGACATAAGGACATAATGTAAGTATTGCTGTTATACAGCTGAATTAATGCTAGTTTAACAGGGTTTGTGTGGACATGGCTTTTCTGCTTGATTTTAAGTCTGACAGTTATGTGGTTGACATTACTCTCAACTGTAGGGCTATCCGCAAAATGGCCAGATTTTGGACTCTCTTGATTGGTGTGTTCCTCAGAAATTTTTTATCTTAGGAAAATCAGCATACAGTGGGGATTGCAGTCAGTAAATGGTATCATCCATTTGTGTTTCTAACTTCATATCCCTCCGAAAAGATATGTTACAACGAACCCTGTTACACTAGCAACTGTCTCAGTTTATAACAGCAATATTTCAGATATGCCCCTGTTTTTCAGCCTCTGTCCCCCAAGTATGTCAGGCTTTGTCCAGATGGCATGCAGTAAGAGGGATGATAGGTACGGTATATCATTATTTAGTGCCTTCATTCCTGATGCCATCCCAGTGATGTATCAGACTGCCAGACATTTTATGTGTAAGAGGCCTTATATATGAGGACAAAGCGTGGACATTCAGTGGGAATATGAACAGTTGAAAGGTCTGTGTATTTCTGGTGATTGTTAACAGACTGTCAGGATTGTGTAGCAGTGTAGTGTGTCAATGATATTTGGCCTATGTAGGGAGGGGGTAGATTGTATGTGTTATGGCTCCTTTTCTATTTGCCTGTGCATGCTGCCCCAGATTTTGGTGGTCTATCATCTGTATATGTTTGTAGGGGCAGACTGATACATGTCCCATACTATGGCAGGCATCATACTACACTGTGAATTGGGCCAGTATATGTAGGGGTCGTGGCAAGCATGTTGAGATGTTTTTGTTCACACAGTCCTTATACTGTAGTATTCATTTGGCTTACCTGTATGTCACTGTGACTGTGGTTGAACTGGTTGAGGGCATGCACTTTCAAACTGGTGTCTGTTTTTCAGTGCTGTTACATCCCTGTAGTGCCTGATATATTTGCCAATACATGTGTAATTACCCATAGCTGATTTTGGTTAGTGTTGTGTCAGTCTGACTGTAGTTTGGGCAGTGCTTCGTGACATGATTAGCAGCTGTGTAGTTTCCCTAATGTGCTGTTATGTCCAGATATTTTTAGGCTGTACTGTTGCCTGGCCCGCATAAGTGTTGTGTATTTCTGACAGCTCAGTGGAATGATGTGAGGATTACAGTCACTAAGTAGTGAGAAGTAATCGAGTGTTGGACTTGTGCTATTTCAGTCAATATATGTTAGGAGAGATATGAGGGTGATACTGCAGCAACTGTGTCAGCTTATCTACTCCAGTATTTCAGATATGTACCTATTTTCATGGCTTTCTCCACCCACTTTGTCAGGCTTGGTCCAGATTCATTACACTAAGGAGTTTTGAGCCTACCTCTCGACTGGCCAGATTGTTGCAGTATGTCCAGGTTTATTGCTCATATTTCTGATCTGTTCCACAGATTCATTATTTTTTATATCCCTGGTAAATCACTGTGATGATCTGAGGATTTCTGACAGTAAATGATGACATACATTTCAGTTTCAGAACTCACATCCTTCAGAACATGAATGCTGAAAGTAACTCTGGCAAAGAGCAATATTTAAAAATATGTCCCTAGTTTTAGCCCATTGTCCCCCCATTTGGACAGCCTTTGGCCAGATTTCTTGCAATAAGAGGTTGACAGGTATGATTCTGAGGTACGACTCCACTACATGTTACGAGTATATATATATATATATATATATATATATATATATATATATATATATATATATATATATGGATCTAGGACATTTGCTCAACTGAGCAAACGACCAAAATCCAAACGGCCGGGCATACTTACGCAAAAGTGCTATTCACCGAAGCAGCACTTTCGAGTAAGTATGACTGCTGCCGAGGCTGTACTACAGTGTGGGTAAGGGAAATTTCACTTTTCCCCACTGTAGTGCGGTCTCGCAGGGAGAATATTAAAGTAGGGGGGTGTGGGGGACACAGTCCCCCACATGAGGGGTGCAGGGTGGAGAAGCCCCCCTGCTAAAATGTAAATGAAGTGTTTTTTTTTTGTCACATGCTTTAACGAAAGTGCTTTTTCGATAAAAGCGCTTTCGTTAAAGTGTGTTTGGGTTTTATGGATTCGGATGTTTGCTCAGTCGAGCAAACGTCCTAGATCCATATATATATACATATATATATATATATATATATTTTCTTCCTTTATATATATATATATATATATATATATATATATATATATATATTTATACTATGTATGTATTTTTACATATATATGCATCTCCAGACATATATACATGTGTATATGTATATGTATATATACAAAACCTGACTGATTCTACAGAATCTTTTCCCTACTGTTGAATGACTCTACTGCATGATATATTTGCAAAAGCATCAGTGATTGTTATAAACCAAATGGTGTGGTACATTGCTTTGACTATGATGTATAGGGACCTGGGTTTGAGACTTGGGAGGGCTGGTTATTTTGTTGCTAGGCAGAACAGTGGCTGATGGAAACAGTGATTAATCAGTTTTACGCAGTTGTAAGCAGGTTTGCATAGGTTTGTGTGACACTAAGCGAAGCCAACACACGGGTACACGTACAGATGCTTAATCTGTGTTGGCTCCACTTAGCATTGCGCTTACTCCTGCTTACGCCTGCTAATTTCTTTAAAAGAAAAGTAAACGGGGTGACAGGAAAATGGTGAAAAAGGGGAATGCCGAGGGAAAACAATATGAAAGATAGCTAGGGATGTTTAGGACGTGTGTAGGGAAGGTCCATAGCTGTCCATTTCTTATACAGAAACAGCTGTGCATTATTACAGAATTTGGAGGTAAATTTGGACAATCAAACTTCAGAGAGAGGGGTGAGGATAACAGTAATGTGTTGAAAAGCCAATTGGACCAGATTACATGTGTCCAGTGGACATGTGTGCTAAATGGACAGCTATGTATGGGGCGAGATTTTTTTTTTGGAAAAAGATGCCCTTTTTTTTTTTCCTTTTTTTTTTTTAAGGTGAGAGTGTGATGTTGGGGAAGGATAGTAGGTAAAATTTGTGAGGTAAGTTGGGTAGGGAGACAGATAAGACAGCAGACAGGGGTGGTATATGACAAGTGGGGGTAAACACCTTGGACGGGGAGGGTGGTTGGGAATTGGACACCCATGAGCCCCCAAATGGATACAGTGGGACTGAGGTGGGTGTACTACTGGCATACTCCACCCGGATTTCTATCTGTCTCCCTGGTTATTGGCAGCAGTGACCACTAGCCATGACAGTGTGACACTTGAGGGACATGTATCTGGCAAAGTGCTTAGTGTATGTATGTATGTATGTATGTATGGTGCTGTCATTTGCAGGCATGGGTTACGGGAGTGGAAGTGTTTTACACAGTGTATTAATAAAGCCTTCTTACAGCTACTACAAACATTTCCTTACCTTTCAGACCTGTGGAGGAAATTTCTGTTAACATTACCTGACTGTTTCTACACATATTCACATACACTTTTGTGAAAATATGCATACAGCTTACTACCACTCCCGGTATTAGAACTTTGTCCGTTTGTGCAAACAGGTACACCAAGGATGTGTTTCATCACTATGAACCACTGAGGAACTACTGTCTTTTGCTTGACTATTTTCTGCCTAATATTCTCTGGTTTGGACAAGCTAAGCTTGTAATTCTGACATTCATGCATGGCAGATAGTTCTTGTACTGTGTATTAATACTTTGGATATTGCAGTCTGGAAAGCACTGGTTAACACGTGGCAATGCTGCAGGGGGTACAGTAAAATATTTTACACATTACTATTCAGAGTTCAGATCTTGGTGCATGGAACCTTTTGTGTGGTTTTATATCCTGTTTTACAGCTCCATAATCTTTCTAAGATGAACCTCATTTAATTCACGCTGTCAGAGCCATAGCTGCTGTGCAGAACCTGTACACATTTATATTCCTACCACAACATACCACAGTAAACACAACAGTCTGGTGTTTGTAATTTCATTAAAGGGTACTCGCACTTTTATTAATGGATATCCTGTACATCATTATTAGTCTTGATAACATCATTTATTTATTACACACAGCACACACTTTACCTACTGGCAGCAGACAATCTACACCTTTGTATTATTTTGTTTATATACTGCAAGCTACATTTGTACTCACCAGCCTCCCGGCGCAGTCTTAACAACCTGTTGGCATGGGTGTCCATGTTCATAGCCCTCTCATCTGCAGCTGGATGGGAGATAAACATTTATGAATACCTGTTGATCACATACACAGGCTGGACTTTGGTAAACACTAATTGATACTGATATGTGTACACTGCTGGGACATTCTGTGCCCATGCATCTTGGGTCCACTGGTTCAAGAGCTCCCTCTTCCTACACTTGTGGTCAGTGAAATGGTGCCAGACCTGCTCACCAGTTCGAGGGATGCCACTAGCACTGGTGAGATCATGTGTGAGATGGTCCCAGGCCTCTGCTTTTTATTGTGAGCCCTAGTACTGCCCCTGCAGCAGTCTCTCATCATGGTCTTTCACTAGGAATCCAACCATGACCTTGACTCCTGGATGCCCTAGCGCTGCACCCGAAAGTGTGCACCCTCACCTATGCCAGCCATAGTGCCTGCAAAGATCAGCTACAACTGGTTATGGCTGTATTCCCACCTGCCCTGTTTAAATAGAACTATATTTCCACCCTTTGCTGTCATTGGATCATTTTGAAAAGGTTAAGCTCAGCTAAGCAGTGCACAAGTCCACTTAGCCAGTTTTAACACTGCTTAAAGGAAAAGTTGCTGAGCAGTATTTAACTGTGTGCAGATCCACTTAGCCAAGCTACCTGCTGCTTAGCAATCACATCTTAGCAATGGTTACACTTGCTAAGCATAGCTGAGCAATGCTCACTTTTAATTTTTTAACTATATCAGAGGACTGGTTTCCTTTATTAAGTGTATATCATATACTTTGACATCCCACTATGTGCTTTCCTTACATTGGCAAGGTGTGAGACTATACTGTATGGGACACGTGTGTGTACATGGGTGGTTTCACATGTTATATGCACTCACACTTACATTGTACACCAACTACAATACCCTGGTTGACAAAAAACAGTTGCTACATAATTTAAGTTTAAAAAAATCATTTTAACACTACTTTCCCTTAGAAAAATAAATTGCCTGTCTTGGTACTCAAACTGTGAACACCTGCATATAAACCCAGGACTCTAACCACTACTCTATCTCAGCTTGGAAACTTCACCCGTATATTTGTATTTGTCTCCTACGGGATGTTTAAACTTTGGTAAGTGGTGGACCGTAATGCGCACACCCACTAAGCTATGCTTAGTCATTCCTTACCCTAAAAAAATATATAATATTATTATGTTATATAAGTGAGCTTTGTGGTGTTTTGACAAGTCATTAAGGACTGCAATCGGGAAATAATGGCATTCATTTGGCTTTCAGGCTTCTATCCTTCAGGGACTCCTGCTAATACATATCCTATCAACTTTCTAAGTGCGTGAGGGCAATTTTTCAGAGGTGTCCCTATTTTACTGCTTTTCCCCCCATTATTTGTGCCTTTGACCACATGCACTGCTGTCAGGGAATATTAGCATACATTTGCTTTCAGACTTTTACCCTTCAGTAATTCATGCTACTGCATGACCTGTTTTCTATCAACTTTCTAAGTTTAGTGGGCAATGTGTGTGTTGTGTCCCTTTTGAGGGATTTATCCCCCATTTTTTGTACATTTGCACACATTTCCTACTTTAGCAGGTTGTGGAGGTGTCGTATGGCACTTTGGCAATGCCGGGGGTGTGTCACAGAACATGTCACACACCCACTGCATTGCTTTCTTGATGCTGTGTTTATTTGTGTCAGCGGACACTGAAATGATAATTTATTTCATTTCAGTGTCCACGGACACTGAAATACTGGTATAATATTAAAGCAATTCTCTAATATTATGCCAGATCCTTTTAGAAAGTACAGTACAGGACTTTCTGAATGCAGGGGGAGTGTTCAATGTCTGTGCACTACTTGAACACACACCCTGTGCTCGTTCATGGTTCATGTCCTTATAAGTTGAACAGCAAAGTGCCTTCATGAATATGCAAGGTGCGCTGCTGTGCTATATGAATACAAACCTCTGCGTGCAAGAATAGTGCTATTCTTGCATGGAATTTATTGAATCCCAGGACATGTCTTAGTAACTGCACAAACATCTGCATCCCCCACTGTCAAGATAGACTGGAGAGTTTATTTTTTGCTGTGCTCCCCTCTGACTATCCAGCCTTTCTCCCAGATGCTGCACTGACCCCTTTCTGTCTTTCATATATTCCTGAGATGGAGGTCACATGACTAATTATTATAAGCTGCTCACCTGGCATAGCTCATTAGCATATTTGTATAAGCCCACAGAGATAAACATAAATGTTCAGTTCATACAAAATCATCTCACAATAGTTTTGGCAGGGGATATATTCCCTTTTGTGAAATATAATGCTTTTGTAATGCCTAGGAGTTATAAGCAAATATAACATTTACTAAGAACTGTTTCAACCTAAATGTATAGTAATCATGGCTTTATGGGCATAGCTGAGTTACAGAAGTCACAAAGCCATCTCATCATTAATAACTGTAGATATAAATTGAAAAATCTCTCCAACTCCACTGACGTGCAGCAGAAGAAACACTTTTAATAAGTGTAGCTCTAAAGCAATAGTTTCTCATATGAGTCTGTTAAAGTCAGAATACATTGCTACACCACTTTATGGTGGAAAACTGGAAAGAAAACAGGAAGTTCTCAGTAATACGAATACATTTCTGTATAGCTGCTATCACCTTGCAGTTACATACATTTGCAACACTTTTTTTTTTAGCTTGCCAACTTCAGGGAAGCTCATACCTCTCAAGTGTACCTCATTTTGAGGATAAAAAGTTCATGTTCCTCAAAGTTTCACATTGAAAGACTGTCACACATTCAGTGTTTGGAACTTTATTCAATGAAATCCATGGTAAATAGAAATGAATCATATTAATTCATTAAGAGATCTTATTTATAAGTGAAATTAGCATATTTTAACCATCCTATAGCCTTCCTAGTTAAAGTTGTTAGTAAGCCATTAGTATGTGTTCCACAAACTGCCCATTTGTCCCACATTATGAAGGCTAGTGTTCCTCATTTTGAAGATGGAAGGTTGAGAGCTATGGGGAAGCTTGGTGAACATGGTACACTTAATAATTTCTCTTAGTCTTTTGGTTTCTAATACCATGACAGGAATGGACCCATTCGATAGTCAAAGTATGATTAAAGTTTGTGAAATTAGTATTGTTTCAGACTTTGAATTAGCCAGAATTGTACTTTACAGCACCTGCAGTGTGGCCAAAATTGAGTCCTGCAATTCATATGAAGTTACATATATTGGTAGCATATCTAAATAACTGTAAATTCTTTGTTATTAGACCTATTGCTCCTACTTCTATTGGTACTGTCTTGGGTATCCTTCCACATTGCCCTAATTTCTGCCTGCAAATCCTGGTATTTAATGACTTTGTGTCTTTTTGCATGTAAGACACTGTAATCACTGGGTGTAGCAATTTCAGTGATCAATGCTACTTTTGTCTTCTTTTCATTGACTGATATGTCTAATTTTCTTGCATCTATTTTTGAACTGTTGGCAATAGGTCATCCCATGTGGTATAAACTTCATTTTCTATAATTCTTTGTGGATCATGCTTTCAATGCTTCTCAGCTACTTCAGTATTATAATGTTTGCACAATACCCATTGCAACAGCCTTGCCAGATTATCATGCCTTTCAGTATACAAGCGCTCTGCCATTAGTGTATCAAAACCAGCAATATGATGTGTGACTGTTTCCAGTTCTGTTTTACAGAACCTTCAATTGTCTGTTTCTCCCGCATGTTCAATGGACTTTGTAAACCAGCATGTATGTAGTCCATTATCCTGGGCCACTAATATTAACCTTTCATCTTTTGGTTTAAATTCACCTCTCCTTACATTCGTGGATCAGATCCTGATTGACATAAAGTTGTTCTAGGAGTATTCAGTACTTGCAGCTGTATTTATTCCTTTTCCACATTTCTTGCCTTCTCATCTGATCTTTCTCCTTATATTGTTTCTTTCTTTTTTTCTTTTTTTTTTTTGTATGGCAAACTCAGCTGCTGCCTGATTTTTGTCTGCTTCTGGTTTAGTTTCCATTCCTGCTTTACACCGATATGCTTCTGATGAACTAAGCAGGGAGGTCATCTTAGACTTATTATCTTTCAAAGCTTTCGCTATGTTTGGCTCAGATGAGGTCAGCAGATATGTGCAGTTCTATGACTGCAGATCTATACATGTAATCAGTTTCGAGGAGGCCTATGCCACCTTCAGAATGAGGAATATAGAATCTTGGTACACACTGATTTTTATGTACCATTTGATAAGCGAACAAAAATCACTCAAGTTGGACTGTGTTTTGGAAAAAGTAAGAAAAAATAGGCAAAAGAATACGTAAATTAAATGCAATTTACATTCTGCTTTAATGCATGAACAGACAGGTGTGTACAAATGTTAACCATGATCTGTTTTAGACTGTGGTGTACTTTGAGTTTAGCACAGTGCATACAGCACTGCACAAATGGTTAGTGAATAAAAATCCACGTAAGTTTCCAGAGAAAAAATGTTTATTAAAACTGTTTACCTAAGCAGTATCTTTCACTATAACTGCTTCATTCACTCAAACTTTATCCACTACAGCCGTGTGATGCCTCCAGCTTTTCAAATATTTGTTCATATTTACATCAGTAATTCCAAATACATGCTACATACAAGGCATTTAAAGATTTTATCCTAAAGCTTACACAATGGCAAATAAACTGTATTGATATTTGACCTCTGTCTGCTACAGAGATATTGAATATTATTTGTGTACTATTTACTTGCATTTTAATCATTTTTATTTTTCTTTAAATATCTAAACAATCAAGCGACAACTGCTTAGCCTCATTATGAAAACTCTCAGGTCTATGAAGAAATTGCTGCTGGCAATATGTGTGTTGCTTGAATGGTTACTAAAATATCATAAGATGTTTATACAACATTATAGAATTCATATTTACAATGGTTATTGTGGCTTATGAAATCCAGTTTACAACATGGAATTGAACAAATGGCAACCACTCTAGAGGTTACTTTGAGATGAATAGTTTGCCAGTTACAGTTTTATAGTAACACTTATGGTTCTAGAAATATGAACATTTGTTTGAACTGTAAGGCAATAGCTTCATTTGTTTCAAAGATTTAGGTAGGTCAAGCCCACTGGGACATGAGTACTCAAAAGATCTCCATTGGAGGGAATGAGTTTAAATGAAAGTGTTAATTTACTGAAAATGAAAGTGTCAATTTACTGTTGCTTCTAGAAGGCCTGTGGAAGACTTTCTTATGGAATAACTAACCATAATACTGATTGCTCCACTATAACATAATGAATTTTTTTTTGTGGAAGTAATACCCTACTTCAGCCATGAAAAAGAGGCTTCTGCAGTTGCACTTAAATTAGACTGAAGTGCTGCAACTGTATTTTGTGCTGTAGTAGATTTCTGCATTTAGAATTGGTTCATAGATTAGTACTAAGCTAACTGCCCTTGCGAGCCATTTTAAGCTTAGCCAATTATCCCTTGTGAAACTTGAACCCTGCACCTTGTGTTTGCAAGACAAACACCTTAACCATTAGGCCACCCTCCCAACCCCTTGTGTAGCACGTAGTGACTGTCAACAATGTACTAAAGCTCCTGCTGCACCGATTGTCTCATGACTGTAATAAGGGCTGTTGTGGCACCAGAGGTAAATCATTTCTGCCAAGCTGTTGTGGTTCCCTTGTCAAGTTGTCGGTGGCTAATTCATGCACCCATCATGAGTTACACTTTTCTACTAAGCTGCTGGTGTGGCCCTTAAACCAAATCACTTATACTAAGCTGTTGGTTTGGCACCTGAGCCAAGCTGGTAATTGATTACTGCAGTATCCCTTTGTTGTTGCCCCACTTTCAAATTCTTCATTTGTTACTATTTTGCATATATATAATTGTAGCTCTGGTGCTCTGATTCATTACTCTTCCTTGTATTCTAGTATATAGACCCCTTTCCTACAATTTCACTTCCTCAGAAGGACTTATTGCTCCCATTTCACTAGATACTGTATATCATGAAGTCACAGTTTACCACTCCGTCACTTGCCATTATTATGCTGTTGGTGCCTTGAGGCCATACAAGAACTGTCTCATGCTCACATACAGCTATTTGCTACTTCCTCTAGATGATTCTATATGTGACAGATGTGCAGAGTTTTCTGATGTGAATTCACAATCCATTAGCACTTGTCCCATTCTTTGTGGTTGCATCATCTTGGGTGTGCTGAAAATAAACTGTCATAATCACTGAGTTGCTGTTGGGAGAGGGAGCAGAGGTACTATATTTGTGTTAAGCAGTATTTGTTACAAGTTTTTGTATTCACTGAGTTAATTTACCATAATGTTATAAGAACATTATATACTGGTGTTTCAATTAATCTTAATGCCAACATGTGCATATCAGGTATGGTATGTTTGTGGATAAAGGTGTATAGGCATGTCAGAGCTACAACATTATAACACAGCCAGTGTACTTAGTAGGAGTGGACATTTGTGAATGCATTATCTAACAATGCTATATATTATATGTAGGGCATGTCTCCAGTGAAGGTGGGTAAGTCATGCATTCCATCCCAGCAAAGCAGAATTTGCTTAGTCAGTGTATATACTTTAAACTGATGCACAAACCCATGCTCCAGTGTAGGGAAATAGAGGAAGAATGGCACCACAGTTAACTTCAGTAGGCTGAAAGGCAGTGTAAAATCAATACAGAATCCAAGGTAGTAAAAAACTTAGTTTATTTTGAAAAACAATAAAACCTTAGTGCTTTCATCCCAAAAATCAAGGGACTTCTTCAGAGTAATGATTCAAACAAAGCTACCATATTTAAATGCAAAAGCTGGGGAAAATACAAGGTAACCAACTGTCAAGTCAGCTTAAAAGCACAGTAACAGTGAAAACAAGTTACATGTTCAAACTTTAAAAATCATTGAAACTTAAAAGCCTTGGAATAAAATTCTGCCTGCATAACTTTAGTTGCATGATTTTAGCATAATTGTCTTAAATGAACTCACAAAACAGTTGTGGTAATTTTCCTGGGACATGTTCCCCATCACAAAGAAAAAAAAAAGAAAAGTGGAGGGGAGCTTATACCATATAGAACAAAACACAAAGATATCACTAACTGAAGGCTTTGAGTTTAAGGAAGCAAGCAAGTGAAATACATTCATTTAAACCGTAGGGTCTGGTGGCATTTGTTCTAATCTGCCACTCAGACTACTTACATTCTAACTTAATTTTCCATGGTTCCCCCAATGGTCTACATCAAGAACATCTGTCACAAAAAAAAAAAATACAAAAAAAAACCCTCTGAAACCATAGTCATTGTGCATTGAATATGCTTTCACAAACTGTTACTGCTATCTTGGTTTTTAATGTCCCTTAAATGTTCATAAATTATTTTTCTCCAATATAATTTTTATTACTTTTCTGGATCAAGTAAAAAAGCAAAATACAGTTTGACATTTGAATAAACATAAGTTACAGGTGTAGATCCAACACAATTCCTAAACTTAACCTAATCCACACGTAATAACTAAATACACTATGTACAAACTGTGCTACTAAGACAAGAGGAGAATAGGAGTCATAAAAGATGAAACCTCTAAGATTATTCTAACCATGTATATAGAGAAGGCATATATAGTCAAAAGCAAAACAGATTACTTTGCTGGGTATAAATGACCTGACAAGTAGTTCACCATTACTGGTTATACCTGATCTTCAAGGATGTGATCAAATATAAGTTTCCAGAATTTCTGATAGTAGGTTTGCTTTCTTAAATTTCTAATAAGTTTTTGAGAGGATATGTATTTAATTGCCATATTCCTAAACCCATTCCAAGATAGATTGGTGTGATCCAGACAGTTTTTAGTTATGTATAGTTTTACTAGTAAACAGAGTAATTAGGACATGATATTTCAATTTCAGGAGTTTGAGGTCTGTAATATGGAGAACAGCAAGTTCCCAAGCTAAGGTTGATTTTTGATACCCCATTTTTTCTAAGCATACTTTAAGAGAGCACCGAAGATTATGGGTGAGCTTGTAAAACCATAGGACATGTAAGAGGTCAGCTTGGGGACAGGAGCAGCATGTGCAAGATGGGGATACTTTAGGATAAATGTTCATAAATTATATCTGTTAAACCCCTTTCAGTTTTGCCAATATAGAAACAGGGACACTGGGAAACAAAGTGCTATTTAAACCACTTTTTTCAGTTTTACAGTTACACTTTTCAGAGCATAACATTGTCCCAAATCTTTCCACCTTTACTTTCTCCCATCCCTTAATATAGCAGCAGTAAAAACAATCACATTTGAATATTAGGTAGGTATGCTTGCTTCCATTAGTTTGTGAGTTGCCTTTCTAGGTAATATTTCATGTCCCAGTCCAGAACTGGTGAAGGCTGTTACCTCCCTTATGGAAATGGTTTTAAAAATAACTTTGTATGGTTTGAAGGAACAATGGTATAGCAATGGGGGCTGCATGTGCCCCCATCTTTGCAAACATAGTTCTAGCTTATTGGGAACACAACTATTTGTTCAGTTCATCATTTGTCAACTGCTGGAGCCTGTATGGGCATTTTCTTAATGACACAGTCCATTTTTGGAAAGACAATGACACTAAACTAAACAAATCCATCACCTTTATCAACAACACTATGCCTAAATCCTTTGAAATCATAAACTACTTAGATGCAGAACTTAGAATCGACTACCAAAATTGTTGGTTTTCCTCTACATTATACAGAAAACCCACATATTCAAACTCCTTGCTTCATTTTTGACAGTTGGCATCCTTTGCATGAGAAAAAAGCACTGGTCAAAGGCAAGGTGGTTCATTTAGCAAGGATGATTTCCAAGACTGACACCTTTTTGAAGGAAGGGGAAATTTTAATGGACATGTTAACAAATTGTGGCTACCCACCCCAGTGTTTAGACGGGATATTTCAAGAGGTTAAACAAAAAAGACTAGACCAGTTTTATGTACCCTTATTAGGTGTCAGTAGTGTCAAGGTGGATATTAAACCTGTGCAGAACAATGAACTTAACCACAGGTGTATCCTTACATACAACAATGAAGCCAGGGATGTTCAGCATGTTTTGGGGAACTACTGGATAATCCTGCAAATGGGTTGCTTGAACATGAAGAAGTTAGGGGCTAAACCATTAGTCACTTTCAGAAGGGACTGGAACATGAAAAATTAGCTAGAAAGGGAACTATTACAAACCAATGGAAGCAAGCATACCCTCCTAATGTCCAAATGTGGTGGTTGCTCTTACTGTTCCTATATTAATGAAGGGGAAAAAGTAACAGTGCAAGGATTTGGGACAATTTTATGCCCTAAAAAAAGGCAACTGTAAAGCTGGAAAAGTTGTTTACATAGCACTTTGTTTTCAGTGTCCCTGTTTCTATGCTGGCAAAACTGATAGAGCTTTAAAAGACAGAATTTACGAATATTTCAGGGACATTAAAAAAACAAGATAGCAGGAACAGTTTGTGGAAGCATATTCAAATGCAGAATGGCCATGGTTTAATTTTTTGGTGATAGATGTTCTTGATGTAGACCGTGGGGGACAGTGGAAAATTACTTTTGAAATTCAAACCTATCACCCTTGCAACTCATAAGCTACCTGCCAACTTCCTAAAACTAGCTGCAGAATCATTATCCTACCCCATTTCTATCCTCATAAACCGCTCCATAAAATAATCCTACATCCCTCAGTTGTGGAAAGAGTCTTACATTATTCCTCTTTATAAAGGTGGTAATTCCTATGACTTCTCTAATTACCATCCTATAGCTATTCTGTCTCCCCTCTCCAAGCTGCTAGAGAAGTGTATTCACTCTCAAGCCATGTATTTCCTGAACACACACAAATTCCTCTCCACCACACAACATGGGTCCCGGCCACACCACAGTACAACTACTACTCTTCTCTCATTTACCAAATCTAGTAAACCAACACAGAAACAACTATAACTATACATCTTCTATATTTTTGGATCTATCCAAAGCATTTGATATGGTCTCACACTCCCTACTATTAGATTCACTCTGTCCCTATCCTTTGCCCCTTTTTCTATTGCCTGGTTCAAGAACTATCTAGCCAATAGGCAACAATCTGTCCAATGGCAAGGGGCACTATCTCCTCTACTTTCAACTTTCATAGTTGTACCACAAGGCACTGTACTGGGCCCACTTCTCTTTTCTATCTACACTAACAATCTACATACCTCCACCCAGCATGCCACACTCATACAGTATGCAGATGATTTGACTTTAATCTGCTCAGCCCCCTCTCTTTTTATTCTACAACAACAGACCCAGGAATCCTTTAGCTCTGTGGAAAGTTGGATCACAAATATCCAAGTCATCCTTAACCCTAATAAAACTAAATTGCTTTTATTTACCCCCAACAAATCCAAGTCTGCTCCTCTTTCCTTTTCTGTTACTTCCAAAAATGGTATTATCATTTCTCCTTCTACCCATACCAAACTCCTCAGTGTTGAGACTGACAAAACCCTTCTCTTTCATGTCTATATCTCTCAAACAATCAAAAAGATTCACAAAAATGGGCTCATTATGCAGACACAAAAACTTCCTCTCAGGTCAAGCATGGATCACCCTAGCCCAAACTCACTTTTTGTCCACACTAATGTATGCAGCACCAATTTTTACCCATATCAGAAAGCTTGACCTTGATAAACATGAGTCATGCTATAATAATATTGCCAAATTTGCTAACAATGCCACCTTCAGATCCCATCATTGTCTAGCTCTAAGGGACTTAAAATGGTTAGAATGTCCTCAGCTACTAAATTACCACCAACCGGCTACTTCCTATAACATTCTGAAGTATCCTGATAAAACCCCATCACTAAGTCAATTACTTACATACTATGCAACAAATCACACACTCCATTCTAGTGACAAATCACTTCTATGCATCTCTAGGGTTAATAACATTGCTGGAAATGCGCTATTCTCCCACACTGTTGCTACAAATTGGAACAAACTCCCCCATCACTGACCTCTATCCCCACCACCTCACACTTCAAAAACTCTTTAAAATCACATCTCATAAGCACCTGGCTTTGCCCATGCACAACCTAAAAACACTGCTTAACTCTGTGGAAAGTTGAAAGGCTTATTACTTGACTAATGTAAATGCTAGAGTTGTTTATTCCTTTAATATAGGTACTTCATTTTAACATGATGTATGTCATGACTCTCAATGTTAAATGTATTTAGTCTGTTCAACTGCCGGGTTTATCCTGTCTGTTTTATATTTCTGTTTTTCTAGCTGGATTTTTGCTGTTATAATGGGTTAGTATCAGTTTTTTTACTACTATGTATTAAATTCTAGTATTTCTGTTAATATATGTGGAGCTTTTCTCTCTGGGCCTCCACTGTAAATGGACCTGGTCCAGTCTGACTGTCTCGGTTAACAAATATAAAATAAATGTTGGAGATCAGTATGGAACCAGATTCTTGCACATCCTCTAAGGCAATATAAATGTCCACTACAGATGTTGAGGGGGAACCAAGGATGATCATTTTTAAATGGCCTAGGGGGATTTCCAACTTTCTGCCTAGGGAAGACATCCTTGGTACCCTTATTGAGTCTAGGCATGGCTCATAACCTCCTAGGCTGATCAAAGATAATGTCACACTAATGAAGAAGCAGAAAGCTAAACACATTCCTCCCATTGCTAAGGGTCCTCAGAGGAAAAGGCAGGACTTTACCCAGGGCATGTTCAATGCCCAGATGGCATTGAGACTTCATCAGAAGCTATCTGTCCCTGCTTCTCCTTGGTCATCTAATCCAGCCAAAAGGACTAGGAAACCTGATTCCTCAGATGAAGAAGTGGATGTGGATTCAGGAGATGAATCATTGGTCTATCCTCACAAATTAACTCACCTCTGGACTATGGATCTGAGGAAGAGGATTTGAGTCTTGAATCTTGCTTTGAGGAATTGTGGTTCACATGATGAAGCTTTTTAAGTGGGAGTGCTCACAAGTCGCTGATATTTTAAAAATCTTTTAACCTTCTGCTGTTCCTCCTCTGTTGGATACCTTGTTGGATACATTTACAGCTGCCTCTTTGGCTCCTGATTCCCAACATCTGGCCCCTAAGAAGCCAGATTATTTTTATAAGGAGACTGAGGCCTTCAAGTATCTCTACAACAGTCCTTATTTAGACTCTGTGGTGGTCTCTCTCTCTCTGCTGCTAAGCCATCCAAGCTTTTGCCCTCTTTCAAACTTCTTCATTCTGATAAAGGTAGTTGGGCTATGGAGAGGCTGGGGAAAAGTACACTTCTGGACCATAAATTATCAAACCCATATAACCAGGTATGTTTTTGGCCCTTTTGTCTCAACTGGTGGTGGGGAGGTTGCCAGACTTTCCTGACACTGAAGGTAAGACTGTTGCCCGCTCCTTATTGAATTCCACTTCTCAGGTCACCTGTCACTCCACCAAATATAGTTATGATGTGGCTGATGTATGTTCTAGATCTACTGATTCAGGTTCAGTTATGAGGAGGCACTCTTGGCCTCACCTCCAAGCTTTATCTAATGATATTAAGGCCAAGCTCCTAGATGCTCCTTTAGGTAATCAAAATCTCTTTGGTACAGCTGCTGCTGACTTGATTAAGACTATGCAAGACAAAGTTATACTTATGCAGGATCTTAAACAAATCTTTGCTTCTCCCATACCCAAATTTTTTCAGATAAACTATCCTTCTAAGTCTGCCTTTGTTCTTAGGCAGCCTTATCAGTCTTGTAAAGGGAAAAGGGTTCCTAAGTGTATGTTGTCTGATGAACCCACCCAGACTTCTAGAATTCAAAATACCCCTTTTCAGGACAAATCTTCCTCAATCTGATATACTCCAGTTCCCCTCAACCAGGTTCCTCTGTCTCTCAGGGTCTCCTGGTCTTTCCCTGTATACTGACTGATGACTTCAGACTCCTAGGTTCTGTTTATTATTAGTCACAGTTACCTTATGGTATGGATATCCCTTTCCCCTTTCTCAGGTCTTCCTCAACCTCCTGCAGACCACCTTCCTCATTTTACTATGGTCCTGCAGTATTTATTGGATCAGGGAACCATCTAACCCATTCCAGAATCCCAAAGAGGAACAGGATTTTACTCCAAAATGTTCTTTTGGTTCCCAGAAAATATGGGCCTTGGAGACCAGTGCTAGACCTCTCTTTTCTAAATACTTTTCTAAAGATTTCCTACTGGATGCCTTCCCTCCAAACCCTGTTTCCTCTCTTACTTCCACAGCCTTTTCTGGTCTCCCTAGACCTAAAGGACATCTATCTTCACATTCCCATTCACTCTTTATTCAGAAAGTTTTTATGTTTCTCTGTTTCTTCCTCTCATTTTCAGTTATCTGCTTTGCCCTTTGGTCTTTCCATGGCCCCAAGGGTATTTATACCACATATCTGGCCCCTGTTTTAGCCTTTTGCAGGCTTGAGGGAAATCCAGATATTCCCATATCTGAATGACCTGCTTTAGTCTTCTTTCCAGTCCAAACGTTTGCAGGATCTGAATGTCACCATGCTCCTTCTGCACAGTCTGGGAGTCACCATCAATCTCAAGAAGTCATTTCTGACTCCTTCTCAAGACCACATCTTTCTGGGTTGCAGAATCCAAACCATTCCAATATTGGTTTCTCTTCCTTCTCCCAAGGTTCTGTCTCTGAGAACCTATTTCCAGTCTCTACTACTGTTTCTCTCATAACTGCAAGGGAATTTCTCAGAGCCCTGTGGTTCATGGCACTTACCATTCCCATACTTCACTTTGCAGTTTTCATATGAGGAATCTTTGTTGTACATAAAGATGGTTTGGCTCTGGTATTGTCACCTTCTGGAGTTTCTAGTTCCCTTACTTCCTTGTCTCAAACTAAAGTTTCATTGGCAGATTTGGCAGATCTTGTTCAATCCAAGACTTTATTTTCAGATTCCTGCCCCTACTCAAAAGCTGTTCACAAACACTTCTAATTTGGGTGGGGAGCCCCTTCCAACAATCTGAGGGTTCAAGGTCTATGGCTTCTTTATCAGAGGTCGAACCACATCAACACAAAATAAATAAGGGTGCTCATTCTTGCTCTTCCGGCCTTCTATTGTCTTTGGTCTTCAAACTCTTTAAAGGTCTTTACAGACAACACCACAGTCATGTGGTACATCAACAAACAGGGAGGTACAACGTCTTATATTCTTTGCAGACTAGCCCTTCATCCACTGTTAGGTAACCTTTCTAGTGTTTTATATCCCTTCAGAACACAAGTTTGTGGCAGATTCCCTGAGCAGGACCAGGACACAACCTCATGAATGGATGCTTCACAAAGAGGTGTTACTGGACATAGCACATTGGTGGGAGATTCCTCAAGTGGATCTTTTTGCCTCTTCTCTGAAAGGCAACTTCCTCACTTCTGTTCCAGGATCCCAAGTGCCCTGACATGGAAGGTGGACACTGTGTCCTTTACCTTGGGGGAATGTTTCTGTATATTCTTACCCTCCTCTTCCTTAATTACCCGGTGTCCTGCACAAGATCAGAAGGGGCTCCCAAGAATTTTGCTGGTGACTCTCTCTTGGCCCAGACAGCACCGATTCCCTCTACTCTTTCACTTGGCCAGGGGCCACAAGTTACCTCACCTGATGGATCTTCTCACACAAGCCAAGGGGTCTCTTATTTAAACTCACTTGTCCACTCTTCATTTGACACTTTGGGTGATAGGGTTTTGATCTTTTTTAGATACCAGTTTTTCTGTGGACGGGCTTAGGGTACATCAGAAGACCAGCAAACCCACTACCAGAAAGTCCTATATGGCTAAATGGAAGAGATTTTATGTCTGGTGTCTCAAGCACCACCAGGTTCCCTTCTCAGTAGGGGTCCCTTTGGTTCTTTCCTACTTGTGTGAACTGCTCTATACTGGTCTAGCATAGTCTGTTAAAGCTCATTTTTCAGCAATCTCTGCGTGTCTGTCTTTGAACCCACTGTTGGCCTCTCATTTTGAGGTCAAACAATTCCCTAAATGCATTCTTCATATCAGGCCCCTAAGAAAACATATTCATCCATCTTGGGACCTTAATTTTGTCCTTGAAAAACTGACTTGGGCTTCTTTTGAGCTTGCTTCCTTTTCTTCTTTGCAACACTGCACCTGGAAGGCAATTGAAGTAAGCGCAGCTAGCAAAACTGAGTTTTTGAACTTCAGGCTCTAAAGGTGATTCCTTCCTTTTTGGTTTTTCAGAGTAACAGGGAGTCTCTGTGTAGTAATTCTTCTTTTATTCACAAGGTGGTCAATGAGTCCAGCTTCCTTCTTTTTTTCCTTCTCTGCAATCTGCTAGTGAGAAAGTTCTTCAGAACTTGGATCTACATAGACAGCTCAGGTATTATTTGGCTAATACAAAGGCTATCCACAAATTTGAGCAATTCCTCAAAGCAAGATTCACGACTCAAGGAATCCTCTTCCTCAGATCCATAGTCCAGAGGTGAGGTAATTTGTGAGGATAGACCAAGGATTCATCTCCTGAATCCACATCCACTTCTTCATCTGCGGAATCAGGTTTCCTAGCCCTTTTGGCTGGAGTTTTTGTTTCTTTTCATACTAGGACATTGAGCTTGGCAGTTTCTAAACAAACCATCTCCTCCTGGATATCTAATACCATTTCTTTTTGTTATTCTTCTTATAAAAAAACAGCCTTTTGCTTCAGTTTGAGCTCATTCTATGAGGGCACTAGCCTCTTCTGGAGCTTTCTTCAAAGGTTTGGATACAAGATCCAGCCTTGAAGCTGCTACTTGGTCCTCCGTCCACACCTTTGCTAAACATTACAAGTTGGTTGTCATTTCCAAAGCCAAGTCTATCCTTCATGGGCTTGTGGAAGTCTCCTGTCTGCCTTCCTCCTCCCATCTTGTACAGTAGTTTTGGTAATCTCCCACCTGATAGAAATACTGCAACAGTGAAAAGAAGGACATAGTACAGTTGTGTAAAATCATACCATAACAGTAGATGTCCTTTTTTTCAATGTTGGAGTATTCAGTCCATCCCTCTTGCCCCCTTTTTTCTCTTTCTTATGTTTGGCACACTTTGCTGGCTGGAGTAAGCAGCCTTTGCCTTTCTTTTCTGTTTCTCTTTCCCTGTGAATGTGCATGCTCTCCTTTCTGTTGGAGTTGCTCTAGTTCTCCTGGGCCACTTCAGTTCTCTGTATAGAGTTTGCATACATCACCTTTATGCCCTACACCTGCATGGGGAGTATACGCCTGATGTACAATGACTGTAGAATGTAAAGGTTTTGGTATACAGAACAGATGATGGGCTATCCTTGCCAAGAGATCCCACGTGTTATGAATACTGCAACAATGAAAAGGACATCTACTGTTATGGTAAGATTTTTACAGCTGCACTTTTTATATAAAGGTCAGGCATGTTTTTATCAATCAGTGGAGAAATCATAGACAATAAAAGCGTTAAAGAAATTTATCTGGGAGGGAGATTACCTTCCATATCAGCTATTGATCTCAGAGTATAGACAAAGAGAAAGGGGTAGGGGAGTCAGCTTTGGTAGAGTTTTTCATTGAATATAGAACAGAAGCTGCTATTAAAAAGGGGGTGTTAATAGGGTATATAAAATATTGATTAGAAAAGACTGGGAAGAAAGACTGGAGAAGTAATTTACAAAGTAAAGACATGGATCCCAAGAATGCAACAAATTCAAGAAGGTTTAGGATTTTTTCTTGGAAGTATTTGCATAGCTTTTTATACCCCAAGCTGGTTTCAAAGAAGTTTTTCTTTGGGTAAATAGTAAATGCTGGAGGTGTGGTGGGAAAAAGAGAGGTAACAGGGAACCAGTTTTTTTAGGAATTGTAATGAGCTGGCAGCTTTTAAAACTTCCTAGGGATTACTTTGTCAGAAATATTGGGGGAGCAAATGGCTACAATTAAGGAAATTATTATTCTGAGCTGGCACACAGCATGAGAATTGTTTATACATAAAGCATTATTGAACTGCTGTTGGCTGCCAAAAAAAGCAATTGCTAGATAATGGAAATCAAAATTTAAATCAACTGTTATTGAAGCATTGAATAATAGAAATGGAATGTGTGGGAACGATTGATGCAGAATAATGTTCACAAAAAGAAGTGAAGTTTAAGTGAAGGTAGGAATTAAGCAAATTTGTAATGCTGGAGTGAATAGATGTTAAAAGAAAATGTATGCAATGTATTATTTATTTACTTATTTTACTTATTTTACATTTGTTAACTGGGCTAGTCCAGCTGGATTGTATGTCCATTTTCAGTGGAGGCCCGAGGAGATAAGCTCCATTTGTGAACACAGAGATACAGTAAGGACATCACAATGTCATAGAAAAACAATTTTTTTGTGTATGTGCATTATGCATGAAAATATGGATCTGATGTTGTCATTTTCATTCACTCCTCTTTGGCTTCATTGAAATTGTGCAAGCCATTCCTTAAGGGTACATTTTTACTCGGGTCTCCAGTCAAAGATCCTAATCCCCCCCCTTGGGATTTTACTATTCTGTTAGAAGTTCTTACCCAACCTCCTTTTGAGCCTTCTGCTCAGATTGACCTTAGGTTCTTGTCCAGGAAAACTATTTTTCTGGTCATCATCACTTCTGCTAGATGAGTATCTGAACTCCAAGCCCTCTCCGAGATCATTACATACAAATACATCTTTTTTACCTAAGGTGACTTCCAAATCCAACATAAATGAGGTTATCAGTTTGCTTGTGTTCTTTCTGAAATTCTCAAACAAAGGATAATACATGCTGCATCCTTTGGATTTTTTCTACCCCTCAGAGGTCCTTCTAAAACAATGAGGTAGTAAAATATTCAAAGTTCCAGATGGTCATGGTTTGGTCCATTTTGCCTCTACTGTGACAGGATGATTGGATGTGCTCAATAAATCTCCAGGATATGTACTATCATGTCAAACTAAACAGGCACTCCAGAAGACACTTGTGCTTCCACCTGGGAGCCAGTCATTACCAGTTCAGAGCACTGCTCTTTGGCCTCACCACAGCCCCCAGGGTGTTCACCAAGTGCATGGTAGTGGTAGCAGCTCACTTGAGACTACTGGGATTCCATGTGTTTCCATACCTAGATGGCTGGGTCCTGAACACCCCATCCAGATATCTACTTATTCAAGCTAGGGATTATTTGCTGTAGTTATGTCATCAACTGGATATTACAGTCAATTACACCAAATCACAGCTTACACCTATGCAGACTCTGGACTTCATAGGTGGTTGTCTAGGCATAATCAGCCAGATAGCTTTGCTTCCTCTAACAAGAGTCTGTACACTCAGACTACAGGTCATGGAAGTGATCTCCCACTCTTACCCTCCAGCAAGGCTAGTGCTGCAAGCCTTAGGCTCAATGGCAGCAGCTATAACTCTAGTTCTGTTAGCCAGATTTCATATGTGGGTCCTCCAGTGGACTGTTTCACTACAGTGGTCTATTCTTCAAAATCCCTTAAGCACTGCAGTCAATATTTCCAAAGTTTGCAAGGAACATCTTCGTTGGTGGATTCATTCAGAAAGTTTGTCAAGGCCATCCCCTTTGTTCTCCCACAGGAAGTAGCCATAGTCATCACAGATGCCTCCCAAATTGGGTGTGTGGGGGGCATTTGTTTGGGAAGGACAGTCTAAAGTGAGTGGTCCCTGGAAGAGGCCAATTTGTACATCAGTTTCCTAGAAGTCAGAGCAGGGTTTTTCAAGATGTTCTTCCCTCAGGGAAGATTGTAATACAAACATACATGTCAGTTGTCTGTTATATCAACATACAGAGGGCAGCAAGATCTTACCCACTGTGTCGACAGGCAACAACAAACGTGTGGCAATGGGTGATCTCTTTCTGTTATTTTCTTGTGGCAATGCATATACCAGCAAAAACCAATGTGCTTGCAGACAAATTAAGCACATCCATTTTGATGCCTCATGAGTGGTCTCTCAAAAGAATGGTGGAAAGGATCTTCCATCCATGGTGGCCATCTTTTTGCTTCTCTCCTCAACAAGTGCAGCAGGTTTTTTACCCTAGTTCCTCCACAGAGGAGTCACTGAGAGATGCTCTAGTCCATGACTGGCCATTTAGTCTCCTTTATACTTACCCTCCATTACTTTATACTTACCCTCCATTACTCTCATCCCCAAATTTTTACAGAAAGCATCCCATTTGAAAAGGATAGTCCTCCTCATTGCACCTTTTTGACCTCATCAAATTTAATTCTCCTTCCTCTGGCCTCATTGTCTCTATCCACCTTAGATACTGGACTCAGGTCCAGACCTTCTATTTCACTTGGCAGAGATGAATTCCCCAGACATCAACAGCCTCAAGTTCACCGCACGGTTTCTCCAATTTCAATGATGGCTAGACAGTCCAAGCTTTCCTCCCCAGTCTGACATATTCTTTTATCCTCTCAGAAGCATTCCACCAGGAAAATGTATAAATGTAAATGGAAAAGATTTTCAGTTTGGGCTCTTCAGTGAGACCTGGACCCCTTTCTCCACCCCAGTCTCAGCAGTTCTCAATTTTTTGGCTTCCATTTTTAACAACAAGGAAATTATTCCACTATTAAAGTTCAATTAATGTCCATTTCTAATTTTCATTGAAATTCTGCAAGGCATTCCTTAAGGGTACCTTTCTACTCAGGTCAACAGTCAGATTCTAACCCCCCCCCCTTGGGATTTGACTATTCTGTTAAAATTCTTACCCAACCTCCATTTGAGCCTTCTGCTTAGATTGACCTTACGTTCTTGTCCTAGAAAACAAATTTTCTGGTTGCTATCACTTCTGCTAGTTGAGTATCTGAACTCCAAGCCCTTTCCAGGAGATCAGTATGTACAAACCCATCTTTTTTTACCTAAGATGACTTCCAAATCCAACATAAATCAGGTTATCAGTTTACTTGTGTTCTTTCTGAAATTCTCAAACAAAGGAAAATACATGCTACATCTTTTGGATGTACATCAGCAGCTTAGATTTTATCTGCACAGAACTCAAGATTTCAGGAAAACTAAAATTATTTGTATCCTTTTCCAAGAACACATTGGGTAAAACAGTGCCTAAAGTGATCCTGACTAAATGTTTGACTGATTGTATATCCTTCATTTATAAAGAAAGAGGTTTATCTTTACCTAAGCCCCCTCCCCATAAAGCACATTCCACGGTGTGTAGCTTCTTTATCTGCTTTTTGGTTAAGAGCATCCATAGATGATATTTGTGCATCTGCCACTTGGTCCATTGTTCATACCTTTATTGCTCATTACAAGCTAGACATACTTTCCAGAAATAGGGCAGCATTTGGTTCCACAGTACTCTGCAATACTTTCCATGAGGACCATCCAAAGTTCATCTAGCTGGGGACTATGTCTCATCAGTTGAGGAATGAATGAAAATGACAACATTAGATACAGAGGTTATGTACTTAGCATAATAATGCATCTGTGGTGTCCATTTTCATTCTTCCTCAACTCCCCATCCACCAGCTCCCTTGCTTTTCATCCTAGTAAGACCTAAGGGATGTCGATTTGGGAACCTTCTTATTCTCTCCAGCCCTTCTCTATGCTTTTATCTTGACTTTTCATAATGATATAGTGTCATATATACATAAATATATATTAGTGTTGGGGCAGCAAACCCAATCAGAGATATGTCAGGATTGTGGGGCAGTGTAGGTAAAGGTAGGAGCTTTAGAGCTGGATCTGTTATTCTAGTGTAAGAGGCCAAGTCAGATCTGAGGTCTGATCCAAGACCCATTAGTTGAGGAAGAATGAAATTGACAACAGTGGATTTACCATTATGGATGAGTACATAACTGTTGTTTTTTTTTTGCTATTGTATGTGTGCCAAGGTGTTTAAAAAAGGGATGGAACACCTTCAGACTGGAAGTAGATGCGTTATAAACAAAGAAAAATAGAGTGACCTTCTAACACAGTCTGCGACTAGGCCACTTGTAAATCTGAACAGATGCCAGCCATGTCTGTGCAGACAAGCCACAGAGGTGTAGGAGCTAGCAAAGGTCTGAGTTATCCAAATGCATTCCAGAAAAATAAAGGGCTGGTAAATAATTTCAGCAGGTCTTAAATGGATTCCAGCAAATGGATTCACAGATGTATTTGGCAATCGGCATGTAGGCCATTACAAATGTAGTCAAAAACCCTATTCAAAAGTCTTCTTCAGCCCCAAGGAAGGGAAGACAATGTAGACAGGGGGAGTGAGACTGCCTGTTCAATATCTATTTACCTTAAAATGTACTACTCTGTGTATACACAGGGATATGAATATCAGACCAACATGCCTTCTGCTGAAGCTTTTATAGCTTTAAGTGTTTATTTGTTTCCTAAAGGAATAGGTCAGAGAGCTGGAGCCTTTTGTGGCTCAAAAGGCTAGACACATCTCCACAGAAGAGTCAAACTGGGTACACAGAGTTGGCTGCCAGTATGTTCTTAAAAGAAAGATTTTTGAGGTCACTGATCTCTCTAATTTAGAATCTAAGGTCATAAGTTGTGATATGCTTAGACAAATGCATGCTAATGAGGTACATTATATTCAAGAATATGAGAAATGAGTTAAGGGGAATTAAGACCACTTAGGAAAACCTATCTGGCTCATTTAATTTCTGATCTGGATGGTGCATCACCTGTGTTACATGAAAATATTTTGTTTACCAAAGTGAACTATATTTTTTCTAATTTAATTTGAGACCATTGTCTTTGTGCTAATTTAACACGGTCTCTCCCATATTGGAGAAATGAAGTCCATGGAAGATCAAATAACACTTAATCTACAATAACTGCAAACTTGGATAGCAAGAGGCCAGGAATGTTGGCCTGAAGGTCTAAGAAATCCATACCATATAGGAGAAGGCCCAACACTGAATGATGTGGTACACCACTGAACTTTTCAGATGTGACACCTGCGAGTCTAACCGCATAAGGATTCATATTCAGATTTACCAGTCAATGCCTGCATGGAGAATAGTGTCAAAGGTCTTGGCCAGGTCAAGATATGCTGCATGTACTGCATAGCTGCTATCCACTGCTTTAGTTATTTTTTCATAAGAATTAATGTGGCTAAAGAGGCAGAACTGACCAACAAATTTGAGGTCCCAGGGTTAAGATTTATCAATGTCCAGATTAGTGAGTCTGAGATAATATGCCCCATAACTTTACATATGAGGCTGTTGAGACTGTCTGTAGTTTAGGGTCTGATTGGGCTTCCTTTGTGTAACCACCTTAGTGGCTGGTTTCCAAGCTTTAGGAATGTAACCAGTGTAGAGGCTTATATTAAAATTAATTAGGACTACATATAGGCCATATTTGCGACTGAATCTGTCAACCTGATACATTATCAGGGCCCATGAATGAGGTGGTAGTCTTTTTGAGATGGCTGAAACAATTTGTTACATAGTAATTTAAGGGGGTGGATGGTTTTGTAGGATCTTTGAAATAACTGCGGGTGGAGTTAAATTTACACTAAATTTATCAGCAAAGGTATTGGCTATTTCCTTTGGGTCAAATAATTATTCTCAACTTCCTAACACAGATACAATTTCTAGATATTCATTGTTCCCACTGCTGCTGCTGCTGTAGCTTTTAGGCTATATGGGTTGTGTTTTGTTAAAGACACAACAACCCAACAATTTCTAAATGTTCTGGCTCCCTCCCATATTTCCACTATGACTTTTGATTGGTCAGCCCTGAGGAGGGAAAATTATCAGTTGCAGTCAGGAGTGAAAAATCTTCAGTACTTTTTGCCACCTTATGATGAAGCAGCTCAGTGGTTTCACAGGAGTAGCAGCTAGCACTTTTGTCATTTTTCTGGCAGATAAGTCCACTTAGGGGAATCCTTCCACTCAGAAAATTTAGTAATTCAGTGTGTGTGTGTGTGTTGTGTGTATGTGTGTGTGTGTGTGTGTGTGTGTGTGTGTGTGTGTGTGTGTGTGTGTATCTATATACATACATATATATATATATATATATATATATATATATATATATATATATGGGTTCCCTTTGGAATCTCAAAATCCTAAAACCTCGAAATTCATATGGTCGAGACCATATGACTGACGTTTTAGAACTTTGAAATTCTGAATGGAAATCTGTATACAGCGCAGAATGGGAGATTTCCCTTTTCCTCTCTGTAGTGTGATCTCAGAGTTGGTATATTTAAGTTGCAGGGGGGCTTGCCCCTGCAGAAACGTTGAAATTTTTTTTTTCTGTTGGGTTTATTTCGGAGTCTCAGCATTCCGAAACATCGATCATATGGTCTCAATCATATGAAATTTCAGATTCCGAAGTGAATCCACACATATATATATATATATATATATATATATATATATATATATATATATATACACACACACACACACACACACACACACACACACACACACACACACACACACACACACATATATTGAAAAATAAAAGGCAGCTGTTGCAAGACAAAAGTGACGCTTGGTAGATGGTAAATCCTTTATAAGCAGAAAACTCCAAATCCAGAAAAAATACAATGTTCATCCAAGATAAAGCAGTGCAAGCAAACACAGCAGTATTAAGCGCTTTCGTCTGGTGGATGACTTCCTCAGAATACAAAGATACTGCAATTAGCACCTGTTTAAATACATTGCTTACCCAATCACAAATAACTGACATCATTTCCCCCATTAACAAGGCTGCAAATACTTAATACAAGCCAAATATAAAACAATAATACATGTAAAAAGTTTAAAACATCCCAAAACAGTGTATATAACTAAATAAAAAACATAGATTTTAATTTCAATAGAGAAGATAAAGAAATTCTATCATTTAACCCAGGAGCATGATAGGCATCAAGCCTAATTTGCCATTTGAGTTCTACAAACTCCAAATACTCATTCAAGGGTCCCCCATGAGGTCCCAGATCCACTTGTTCCAATATAAAGAACTGGAAGGAATGGGTAGGTTCACTAACCAAATGTTTATATAATGCATTCTTTTCATTTTTATTACTGATATCATATAAATGTTGATAAATCCTTAACCTTAGGGCATTCTTAGTTTTACCTACATAGAAACTTGCACAGAATCTACACAAGGCCAAATACACAACCCCTTTAGTGTAACAGTACATCCTTTTTGAACTGGAAATATATCCAAAATTTTTGAGCTTGATTTTTTCTCTGTCCATAACATAAGGGCATTGGGCACACCTCCCACACTTAAAAGTACCACCATTGTGGGTGTCAAATTTTTGCTTTTCAAACAATCTGTTGGGTTTATTTCGGAGTCTCAGCATTCCGAAACATCGATCATATGGTCTCAATCATATGAAATTCGAGATTTTGAAGTGAATCCATATATATATATATATATATATATATATATATATATATATATATAAACACACACACACACACACACACACACACACACACACAATTTATATACCTTGTAAAAACATCTTTTTACTTTTATTTATTTCAGCGGTTCTCTCTTTAAGAAACCTGGTATCTCAGCTGTAGTCTTTCCTATCTAATGCTTGTGCATTACCGTGTTTTGAGGACTTTCTTTAGGATTAAGTGCAAGTGTGCTGCTTGTGTAGACTTTTGATAGTTTATCTTTCTTCTCCCAAGGTTCTGTCTCTGAGAACCTATTTCCAGTCTCTACTTCTGTTTCCCTCATAACTGCAAGGGAATTTCTCAGAGCCCTGTGGTTCATGGCACCTACCATTCCCATACTTCACTTTGCCAGTCTTCATAGGAGGAAGCTTTGTGGTACATAAAGATGGTTTGGCTCTGGCTTTGTCACCCTCTGGAGTTTCTAGTTTCCTTATTTCCTTGTCTCAAACTCAGGTTTTGACAGTTTCTCTTCTGACCAACATCTGCCTGTAAGTTTGAGTCAGACTTTCCTCACAAAAAGAAGTGTCTGAAGACAGGGTGTTGGATAGTCCACCCACGCTTGTTATTGTTGAAGAGGGTGAGAGACCTTCACAGTCCCTTGATGACGTGTGCAGCCAAGACCTCTAGTAAGACCTTTCTGGTGTCTGCCATGCCATCAGCCCCTTCATCCATTTGAGCCAAAGGACTTAGGGTATCATATGTGTTTGGATACTTTTCACAAACTCCAGCTTCTGACTCCAACACCAGACCTACAGAAGGGGAGGAGAGAATCTACCACATCAGAGAGGAATTCACAACAGACTGGAAAGAGGTTGTAGCTGCCTGCTAGTGGCATGGACTGATGGCAACTAATCTCACACCCAAGATCAGATCCAAGGTAAAACATAAGGCAGCTTGCCCCTGCTTAGGCCTTCTGGGTCTCAGCTACTTCAGGCCTTCCTGCAGGATCTAGCAAGCTAGCTGAGGATCTTGTGGATTTTATGAGATTCAAACAGCTGAGCCCTAGAAGAACCCCTGCCACTGGTACTTCTGCCAAAAGGAAAAGTGACCTTTCTCCCCAGGAATCTTCATATTCCAGTCACTCGGATGAAGATGAGTTGGCGTATATGAACCAGATTTCCTCAGGTTTATATGCCAGCTTTGAGTTGGATGAAAACTTTACCATAGCCTCACCACTTGAAGACTTTCCTTTTGGAGAGATCCTCCACAAAATGAGGAAGTCCTTCAGATGGGAGGCTCAGGATTACCCCAAATCTAAGAAAAGTAAGAGAATTTCTTGGGCTTCTTGAGTACAATCCCCTGACTGTTCTTCCATTTTTAGATGTTTTTGATGATTTTATCCAAGACAGTTCCCTGCAGACTGACTCCCAGACCCATTCCTCCAAGAAACCTGACCATTTTTATAGGGATCTGGACTCTTTTAAGAACCCTATAGCAGATCCTAAGGTGGTCCCCTTGTAACCCACTGGAGCAAAAGATAGTGCCCCTAGGTACCCCTTTCCTAATGGCAAAGAGGGTAGTACCCTGGACTGATTTAGCAAGAAAGTATGCAAACCAGTTACCCTGGCTATGAAGCTTTAAATTCCCAGTTTCATATAGTTAATTTCCAGGAATTGCCACTGCACCAAATGAAGCAAAAATTGGAATGGATGCAAGACAAAGCTCTCTGTAAAGAATAGTTAGAATTCTGCAACACCTACTCTCAGGTTGCAAAACATTCCTTACATTGTGGCTTTGATGCTTTGGATGCATCAAGCAGGGCAGCTGCATCTTGGTCTGTTATTAGGAGATATGCTTAATTAAGAGAACAGTCTCTTCCTGATCAAGTTAAATCAGAAATTCTTGATTATCCAATGGACAAGGAATTTCTGTTTAGACCCAAGTCTTAAGCTGTATTTAAGAAGCTAGAGAAAAAGACAAAGTGGAACTTGTATGTTCTCTTTGTGTCGCTGTGGGGTTACTCTCACCTCCCAAAAACTTGCTGGGTGTTTCCACCTCAGACACGGCCAAAAATCTAATGGAGTCATGAAAAATAGCACATACTGTAGATGGTGCCTATTTGGGGAAGTGTTGTATAGACCAATCACTTTAGGCATCAACTGTGATGCACAGCATCCTCTAGAAAAGAGAACATAGCTCACAGACTGCTCAATAGATCAGGGCTAGCTGCTCAACAATGTAAAAGTTGGCTCCATGTGATTTGATTAAGTTTACTAATGTCAACAAAAAATGGGCATGACTATTTGCTGTTGATAAGTGTTGAGGATCTAGCCTACTCTCACTTATGCCAGGTGAGGGGATCTATGTGCCTCTATTGGCCAGTGAGTTCCCACCATAAAGCTCACCATCCATGGGTCATTAAGCTACTGGCCAGCCAGTGTCCAGCTTAGATTGTATAGGATAAATCTGTGAACATAAAACCAATCAACCTGCCAAACATGTAGTAAGGATTGATACTCTCAGTATAAGTTTACTGACAGGACACAGCTTGGAAGTAGATGACATGATGGTAAAGAGGAGGATGGACATCCTGTGTATCCAGGAGATAAGATGGAAGAGCAGTGCAGCAAATCCACTTTGCTTGGGATGCAGAGTATGCTACTCAAGGGTCTATATTAGATAATCAAAATTTTAAAAGTTCGCACACCATACGGTTGACACCATATGATCGAACTTTTAAAAGTTCGAAAATCTAATAAAAAAAATAAACCACATAAACAACTTACCTGAACGTTTTAAGCACCCCCCCCGATCTTTAAATATGCCAACTCCAAGATTGCACTACAATGCAGAAAAGGGAAATCTTCCCATTCCGCACTGTACAGAGATCTCTATTGAAACGTTCATACTTTTAAAAGTTCGATCATATGGTGTCCGAACTTTTAAAAGTTCGATCACATAATATGATCCCGCTACTCAGGGGGATAGGGACAGACTAGAAATGGTATGGGAATTGTGGTAAGGAAGAATATTCAAAAGACAGTGAATGATGTCATCAGAATTTGTGACAGGTTTATGGCAATCAGACTCCCGTGTAAAGATATGGCAGTATTCATTATCTCAGCCTATGTCATGCAGCGAAAGAATGCATTCAGATAGCAGTTGCAGGACCTACTAGATAAAGCAGAACAACACTAGCTGATATTCAAAATGAAGGACTTAAATGCTCATATTGGGACAGACAGAACAGGATACAAGGACTGTATTGATTCACATGGGTGGAACAACAGGAATAATTTTGAGGCTATTCAAGATTTCTGTCTGCCAAATGGCTCGATGGTGGCCAACACAATTCTGCAAGATAGAAGATCACATACAATACTTCCCAACATACAACTTGGATAAACTTTCTACTAGTAAGAAAAGGGCATAGGGTAGAGTCAGAAATTGCAATGTCCTCCCTTGTGAAACATTTGGTCCAAAGCATAAACCACCAGTGGTCACAACCAGCTGCAGGAAGTGGTCAGACTAGACTGAAAATCTGGAAGTTGACTGGAGTGAAAGCACATGAGTTCAAGGAAAGACTCAGGGCATTAGCATCTCAGGAAGAAGAAGAAAGTTTGAACTGAAGAATGGCAGCCTCTCAAAACAGCATGTGTGGGGACTATAGAATAGACATGCAGCCAAGCCAGGTATGGAAACAAGGTACATAAAGAAAGCTGGTGGTATGATGTGAAAGTCCAGGAAGTTATTAAAAGAAAGGAGTGCAGGAAAAAATGGGACAGAAAAGACAGACCATTCTAAGTGGGAGTACTTCTGGCTGACAGGCTGAGAGAGCAGTCTCAACAGCATAAAACAGGGCATTAGAGACATTCTACCAGCTAATGGAATGTGACTCAGCAGATGGCACAAATAGACTCTATCAGGGTGCAAGGCAAAGACAGAAAGATAAATAAGATCATCAGACACCCTTCATAAAGGATGCAAGAACCTGCACAGGAGCCCACAAGACATTAAAGGCAGATGGAAGGAGTACTTCCAGCAGCTTCTGATTGAATAACTTGCCACAGAAACTGTACTGTCCCAGACACAGCCTTCAATGAAACTGGAAGAAGAGCCCACCCTAGAAGTAGTAAGAATAACATTAAGGAAAACAAAGCTGGGAAAGCATCAGGCTCAGATGAGCTACAGCAGATATGCTCAAGATGTTAGGTAAGAAATCACTCCAGAGAGTACTCATAGCAGTGTGGAAAGAAAGGCATATCCCAGATGACTGGAGAATAAGCATTATGGTGCAAATGTACAAGAGCAAAGTGGAGAGCTGCAACTGTAGGCAGTGTAGACATATCATACTCCTGTCACAGAGTATAAAAGTACTGGATAGGGTGATTGATAAATAAATGAATGCACAGAGCAGTAAAAGTAAAATGTAAGATGGGGGATTAGCAATTTAGATTCAGATTAGGATGCAGCACAACTGACCTGATGTTTGCAGTGAGATAGATAGTGAAGCTAGAGATCAGGAAAGAGTTCAAATGGGCATTCCTAGACTTGGGAAAAACATATAAGTGTGACAGTAGGAGGTACTGCCAGCCATGCCAGGAGAAGTGGGGAAGTGGATCTGTAACATATTCAGCTCAGCTAGCTAGAATTTTGTAAATAATTATATGTCATTTGTATATCAAACAGATTTGCACAGATGCGTGTGCTAAAAATGTATTTGTGAGGTTTGCTTTTGTTAAAATGCATCAACAGTGCACCCTGCTAGAAGGAAATGAAATGCACATGTATTATTGTAACTGAAATAATTTTTTTAACAGAGGACTTGGAAGAGAATAGGTTAATCTCAAACTTTAAAGTATATCTGAAATTAAATTACTTTATGGGTTAAGCCATAAAGATGTTATCCCACAAATCTGAATAGAGCCAGAGATGCAATGTCTGTGCTAGAGAATAGGTTGTAGCTCCTGTAGGAAGAGTGGAATGGTTTTATTGTTTTATGACTTCCAAATGTTTTAATAAAATGCAGCTAAAAATCTAAACCCTGCAGCTTCTAGTGATGGGGGATAGTGTGGGAAACAAAGTCAGATGACAAGATGTGTGTGATGTCATTCTGTAAGCCAGAAATAATATTTAGATATTAGTAGGAGATTGCTCTCGGCATTCTGTATTTTGTCTTGGATCTGACACAAGGACTACTCACCCACATTAGCTTGCCTTGCTCTATTCAGTAAGTAGGAACAGTAATTCTTTAGATTAGTCAGGAAAACATTGGTGAGAATAGTGAGGCATTTTTTCTGTAACTGTGTGACTCTTTCCAGCTGTTATTTTCAATATTTCCTGTGATCGAAACTCTGATGTTTACTGTAAATAGACATGTATTACTTTCATGTTCTTTTATTATTTATTATTACATATATTTAAACTTTTTAATTATAGCTAGTCCTCTTTAGAAAACATTTAAGTTTTGAGATTATTTGCACATATTTAATTTGGTGAGAACTCTGGCCACTCCCGAAAGCCTGGCTGTTAGGTCAACATTACCATTTGTATTAAATATTAACTTCACTCACTATAATTGGATACCATTTTAAGAGCCTTATATTAACTGACTGGTGGCAGTGAAACTACCTTATAATCTGGACAGAAGGTGACATATGTAGTAAATCTGTGCCAGACTTTCCTGTGTGAGTGAAAAAATGAAACCTCAAAGAATGTGTGTGTCAGCTACAGGGAGCAGGGACATGAAGCACTGGTTTCACAGAGAGGGCGATGAACACAACTGTGCCATTGGACAGCCTTACTGGGGACTTGGGGAGAGACAGATATACAGAAATCCAGACCCTGGGCCTACTGTGTGCTCTTAAGGGAATTTAGCTCAATGCAGAGAGGTCTGTATCTGGAAATACTGACTGCATCCATTCATATTCCAAGTGAACGTCCCTCTCCAGTGTCAGTGGTGAGGACTAAGGCTCCTTGATTACTGGCCCAGAGTGGGGACATCACAACAAGGTGCCAAGAAAGCTAATTTGTGCAATTGTGTAATGATTCAAAGTCCCAGAATCATTGGATGAATTGGTGTAGGGTCTATATTATATTATCGAAAACTGAATTCGCCGAACTGCATCTACATTGGAAATGGAGTTCAGCAAATTCACTCTTTTGGGGGCTGTGCCCCACAACCCCCACTAATTATATATACCAACTCCGAGATTGCACTACAGTGAGGAAAGGGCAAATTTTCTTATCCTCACTGTACTGCGATTTCACTATTATCAGTTTGCTGAAATGCATTTCCAGTGTAGATGAACATTTCAGCGAATTCAGTTTTCAGTAATATAATATAATATAGACTCTTTGGTGTAGGCTATTTACAGGGGCCCAATGACTCTAGTACAAACAATGTTTGGACTATATGAAGAGTTTTCAGTGGGAATGGGTATGCATCAAGGATTAGCTCTGAGCCCTCAGCTGTTCATACAATGGACTACACTGGCAAATAAGTCAGAGGAGACAAATTAGCAAAGTTGCTGTATGCAGATGATGCTGCATTACAAGCAGACAGTTCAGTGAATTCAGTTTTCAGTAATATAATATAGACCCCTTCGTGTAGGCTATTTACAGGGGCCCAATGACACTAGTACAAACAGTGTTTGGACTAGCAGAAGAGTTAACAGTGGGAATGGGTATGCATCAAGGATTAGCTCTGAGCCCACAGCTGTTCATACAATGGACTACACTGGCAAATAAGTCAGAGGAGACAAATTAACAAAGGTGCTGTATGCAGATGATGCGGCATTACAAGCAGACTCTAAATAGTAACTTCAGCAAGTGATATGGGAATGGAATGCAAAACTGAGGGCAGATGGGCTGAAACTAAAGACAGAGAAGACAGTTGTCACAGCAGGAAATGGGGGAAATCAGAACAAGCTGAAAACTGATATAGAAGGGAAACTAGAGGAGCAGGTGAATACCTTCAGATATCTGGGAGGGGTAGTTGTTGAGGAGAATGGAAGTCTAGATGGGAGCTCAAAGCCAGAATCAGAAGGGCTGGAGCTAACTGGCACAGAGTGCCAGTGGGTAGTATGTGATGCAAGAATGCCAAAGAAGCTGAAAATAGGTCATATATATGTTACTACTTTATGGTACGGAAGCATGGACAGTGAAGGCATTGCAGTTGTGGAAGCTGGAGGTAATGGAGATGAAGTGCCTGAGATGGGTTGTAGGCTGCATATCACGGGACAGACTAAAAATGAGGACATCAAAGCACAAGTCAAAGTAGTTCCAACTGAAGAGAAGTCAAAGAGAATAGACTGTGGTAGTACAGGCATATGTGCAAGAAAACAACAGACAATATGATGAAGAATATTTGGGAGAGACAGAGAGATGGCAAGAAGAAACAAAGGCATCCAGCAAAGAGACAGATGGATTACATGAGAGAAGATCTGTGACAGTCTGGCATGATCATCAAAGAAGGTAGAAGAGTGGCACTGAATCTTGAAAGAAGACAGCTGATGCAAAACACTGACCCTGTGCAGAAAATGGGGAAAAGGGGGTTTGATGATGATGATGATATTGGAAGATAAGGCAAAATCCCTACAAAAAGTCAAGGATTTTCTGCAGGTTTAGCCCCTCACCCAAGGTTTAGTAGGAATTACTCTACAGAATCCTGGTCCTTTCCTGCCACACAACCTAGACCAAAGAGCAGAGAGATCAGGAGAGAAAGTAAAGACTGCAAAGAAGGTGTCAAGCTGAGTTATGACTTTGGCATAGTGGACTCCACTCCCAAAGGCCCAGCAGGGAGCAGATGACTGAGCAGAGCACCTCCCTTTTCCCCCCCAAGTCCCATTCCAACATTTCCCTTTCAAGATTCATAGGCATCCATTTAGTGCTAAAAGGGCAGCTCAGGGAGGCTCAGAATCAAGTAAAGGTTCTTTTAGAACAGCGCTATATAGAACAAGTCCCTCAAAAAGAGGTATAACAGGGTACTGCTCAATAATGTTCCAAGTACCAAGAAAGGAAGGAACCTTTAGCTTCTTAACCTTGAATTATCTTCTTGTCTCCTCACTTATAAATATACTGTGCCTCTTCCTACTTCATTTTGCTGCTTGTGCTTAGGTGTTCAACTGCATTTAATTTGCCACATTTGTTACTGCTTGTCGGTAGCCTGATTAAATTGATGACAGTACTCTACTGAATTGCTGCTTTATTTGAGCTGTTTTTTACTGTTGATTGTGAGCTAATTTTCACATTGGCACCGTTTTAAGCAATGTACTGATTAACTGCATTTCATTACTGTTTAACTGTATTTTATTACATTTCATTATAGTTTAACTGTATTTTTTCATACTGTGAGTTCTGTTTTTGTCTGTAAGTGGTTCATCTGTGCTTTTTTGTGAGTTTTACTGTGTTCTTACCCTTAAATTGAGTAGCATAGTTTGGATACAAGGTTTGCTGCATCCAGAGCAGTTTGTTTTTGCCTTCTGTGTTTCTGGCAGCCATCTTGTGTTGGTAGGGGCCTATCTCCTCTGCTAGTGAGAGTATCAGGGCTGCTTGGACCTTGTCTCACACAAGCTGGTAAAGAAGGCAGGGCCTAGCAGGATTGGCTAGTTTTCTGTGTTATTGGAATCTTCTATTTTTTGTGGCATTTAAACCCCATGTTTGAGCTGGTTTGCACATCATGCACCACATCTGCATTGTTTTTAACCCACTGTGAGGTATTCGAGCTACAAATTTTCCCTTAGTAGCACTTGTGTGATTACCTAGTAGTACTCCTCTTAGACTTTCCACCTTTTACCCCCTTAGCTCTATGGCCTCTCTCCCTCAGATTCTGAAAAATATGGATGGACAAATTTCTACAGTTTCTCCTGCAGTCTGGTTGATATGGGCATCCTGAGACAATGTAGCAACTGGCTCATGTACACTGACAACCCTCTAATACTACCACCTAGGAACACAATTTGTGAGAGATGCAGTTATATTAAGAACCTAGAGTATATGCTCTCTCCCTCATAAGCCAGTATATCTGGCATTGAGAAGGTTATCAACACAAACACCACACCTCAAACACCACCCACACCTACACAACACACACCTACATATGCAGAGGTCCTCAACAAAAACATATCCAAACAAGAGAGACCTCTGAGGCAAAAACACATGTGAACTCCTCTGCCCACCACGCCACGCATAGTACACACACCTGTGTCTCAAAGCCACTAAGACCTAAACATAAACCCAACATATTAGACATAGGAGACTCCATTGTGAGACAAGGAGAAAATCATGGTTAGTTGTTTGTCAGGTGCCAGAATCCACCATATCACCCATGCACTCAGATCTCTCAACAGGTACTGCTATGAGTCTGTCACAGTCCATGTTGGCATGAATGACTTGAGACGTACCTCCCTGGACTATATGAAGAGAGATATGATCAAACTTGCTGAATGTGTGTCCCAGGTAGGTATGTTTCTTGCCTTAAGCAGCATTCTACCATCACCCAGAATGATGCCTCAATACAAACAGAAAATAATTGAGTTTAACAATTAGCTTAGTTTCTGGTGTCATTCCAAGGGGATTCAGTACCTAACAGCTTAGGAAGACATTATTGACACACCACGATGCTTTGCTAGAAATGGCCTGCATCTGTCTCCCTTGGGCTCCAGGCTTCTAGCAAAGACTCTTGTCTTCCCCATAGCGCCTTTTTTAGGTAATGCCATGAAGTCAAAACTACCAACATGAAAATTTCATCAAAACTCAAATTAAAGGTCATTCTCTTAAATGCTAGGAGTCTAAACATGAAACTGTACTCCTTGCAAGCATTCTTAACCCTGGAAGATGCTGACATTTCTGCAGTCACAGAAACCTGGTTCAAAGCTGTGGAGAGCACCCCAGCCATACCAGGTTACTCATCCTATCATACATTCAGACACCAAACTGTGGGCAGCAAAGCAAAAGGAGGTGGAGTTGCAATATATTATTAATGACATACACACCTCCAGGCTGGTCAAACAGTATGATGTATAGGAGACACTCCTAGTGCAGTTAACCTTCGACAAGACCCCTGTTGAAATCATAGCTAGCTACAGGCCCCTAACTTTCACTCAAGATGCCCACTCCACCTATCTGTACCTCTTTGAATCTATCAAGATTCAACCCTTTAGCCTGATCTTGAGTGACTTTAACTATCTAGTCTTAGACTGGAAAAACTACTGATGCCAAAACACAAATTCCTTGATTTCATTAATGCACATGCCTTGGACCAGCTGGTCGACACACCCACAGCAGGTGATAATATCTTCGACTTGGTATTAACCAACATGAATAACCACTGCAGCATCCTTACAGTTTCATCCTCCCTGGTAAGATCCGACCATGAAGAGGTCATTTTTGAAGTCGCCATCTCCTCTGACACCCCCCCTCCCAGCTAGGGTTCAACAAAAAAAACTTCTCCATAGCTGATTACAATCTCCTAAGGGAAGGTATAAACAGCTTCACAGCCCTCTCCCCCTCCACAGGAACTGGCACATATGTCCAAACCTACACAAAAGTACAATACGAGCATTTATATAGCTGCATAGAATCAGGAATACCTGACAGGACAAAATCAACCTTCTCAAGGAAGAGTAAACATGTCTAGTAGACATCTGCAATAAATAAACTCTATAATAAAAGGAAAAAATTGCTGTCCAGGACCAAGAAGGAGCAGATCCTTAACTGGAAGCAATCTCTCCTTAGCCTGAACAAGCAAATAATAGCACTAGTGAAATCCTCCAAAGCAAACTTTGAGTTCAAACTGGCCACATCTACTAAAGACAATCACAAGGCCTCTTCACATATGTCTGCAATCTCAAAGAAAGCACTCAGAGTTGCTCAGAACTGGTGGTCAAGGACACCACATACACAAATGCTGTAGATCTAGCCAACCTTCTGGCAGACAGATTCAGTGAAAACTTCACCCATCTTTCCCCCATCAGTAAATCAGGATATCCCCAGCACCTGCCCCCCTCTCTTTATCTCTAGGGAGAAAAAGTCAGCACTGCCCTCTCAAAGGCAAAATATACAGCTTCCATGGGACCCAATAACATCCCAGTCTGCATCCTACATGAACTTAGGCAGGAACTTGCAGCACCATTAGGCACCCTATTCAACCAAACCCTGAGTACCGGCTTCATCCCAGCTGTGTGGAGGACAGCCACTGTCATCCCCTTGCACTAAGCTGGAATATCCACCCATCCAGGGAATTATAGACCCATCAGCCTAACTAGCCTAATCTGCAAGGCCATAGAACAGATTATCATGGACCTCATTAACAAGGACATTGGCAACCTCTACACAGTTTGGTTTAATCGAATCTGTTAAACTATTCACTTTGATCAACTTCTTTGAGACAGTCACCAAAGCCATGGATGAGGGGAAGATGGTGCACACCACCTTCCCTGACCTGGCCAAAACCTTCGATACTATTCCCCACTCTGGTATAATAGATAAACTCTCTCAAGTAGGCATTAATCCGTATGTTATCAGATGGGTTAGCAAACTGACTCACTGATAAAACCCACCTAGTCAAAACAGGGGAATCTACCTCAAACAGTAGACCCGTAATGAGCGATGTACCCCAGGGATTGGTCTTGTGGCCTCTGTTTGGCATATACTTTTCTGAGGTGCAGGCCAAAACCAGTGGGCTACGGCTGACCAAGTTTGCAGATGACTGCAATCTGGGTGCTGTCATCAATTCCCCTAGTGATGTGAACATCCTCCAAGAGGGTCTCACCCAAACAAATGACTGGTGCCAGAAACATGGCCTCAAACTGAATGGCAAAACATGCATCATCATCCACTTTGGGGAGAGTGACGTCCCCAAAAATTTGATGACTTTGCCTTAAATCAGATACTTTTGTGTACTCGATACAAAGGTGATGTCTGCCTCTGACATAGCAAATTCTCTTCAAGTGTTCACTGATTTACTCTGCACCATTCATGTGTGTTTGTATGTTTGTAGCTTCCCACTTCAACCAAACAGGAGATAAGTACACCACTGTGTACTCTTCTGCTTCTGTTTTGACTCCTGCATAGTATACATAAAGCAGAGAGGTGTAGGGCATATCTGACCCCACTAAAGTTAATTGCAGTGGTTATAGATGCCAGAGCCATGAAATACTTCCATAATCATTGTGTTTACTCTTCGGGTAAGATAATGAAAAAACTAATTGCCATGGATTCAAACTCAAGATTGTTAGGACCCAGACATAAGGCCATTCTGGCCTATCTGAACAAAAATAAACTACTGGCCATTTTAGATAAGTCTGCCACATCATCAAACGTGCTGTGGCTCCCCAGACATCCCCTTAAAAAATAAAGGAAAAGCCAAAGGAGATTGGGAAGTTGGATGATACCCCTTGGGATCCTAGGTCCAATGAATGGAACTGTGGGCAGCAGCACAGACTCTGTATGATGCCTTATAGGGGAAGAGTTGTACAGACCAACCGCTTTGGGACATCTACTGTGGTGAGCAGTATCCTAAAGATAGGAGAACATGGATCATAGACTGTGCGCTGTGACAGGGCTAGCTACTAGATGGTATAAAGTATGGCTCTAGGTGATTCGGACTTGTTGATTAATGTCACCAAATGGGCAGGGGTAGTTACCAGTGATAAGTGGTTTGAGGACCCGGCCTATTCTGACCTACACCAGGGACCCATATTAATGGTGGGAGGGGTGTATGTGCCCCTATTGGCCAGTGTGCTACTGCCATAAAGCTCAGCCACCCTGGGTCAATGTTACTGGCTGGCTGGTGTCTAGTTGCCCAGCCTGGGTTACCTCGGATAGCTCTGTTGAGTGAAAGCTGGGCATAAAACCAATCAACTTGCCAAACATGAACTAAGAATTGCTACACTTAATGTGGGTTCACTGATGGGATGCAGCTTGGAAGTGGATGACATGATGATACAGAGGAGGCTGGACATCCTGTGTATCCAAGAGACAAGATGGAAGGGCAGTGCAGCAAAGTCACTTGGCTTGGGATCCAATCTACTACTCAGGAGGGGGACAGGCTAGGAGGCTAGGAATGGTATGGGAATTGTGGTGAGAGAGACTTCAGAAGGCACTGAGGGATATTATTGGAATTAGTTACAGGCTCATGGCAATCAGAGTCCAGTTTAATGATAGGGCAGTATTCAGTATTCATAATCTCGGAGTATGCCTCACAGCAGGGCTGTGAATAGTGAGGAAAAGAGTGCATTAAAACAGCAGTTGCAGGACCTACTAGATAAAGCAGGACAACATGAATTGGTGTTGATTATATGTGACTTGAATGCACATATCAGGACGGACAGAACATGATACGAGGACTGCTTGGGTCCACATGGGTGGGGCAACAGGAATAAAAAAGGAGCGGCCATTCTAGACTTCTGTCTAGCAAATGGCTTATAGTAGCCAACACATAGTTCAGAAAGAGAGACACTTAAGATCACATACAAGAGTGGCCAACATACAACTCAGGTAGACTTCCTCCTAGTACAGAAAAGGCACCAAGGAAGAATCAAAGATTGCAAAATCATCCCCAGTGAAACAGTCAGCCCACAGCATAAACCACTGGTTGCCACAATCAGCTGCAAGGAGTGGTCAGAGAAGGATCTAAGGTCAACATAGACCAGGCTGAAGACCTGGAAGTTGACTGGAGAGAAAATACAACAGCTCAAGGAATTAGTCAGGGTTCTAGCACCCCAAGAAAAGGAGGAAATAGGTGGAGAAGAAGAATAGCAGCACCTCAAAACATCATGCGTGAGGACTACAGAACAGATATTTGGCCGAGTTAGGTATGGAAATAAGGTACATAAGGAAAGCTGGTGGTGGAATGCAGAAGTCCAGGAAGTCATTAAAAGAAAGGAGGAGTGCAGGAAAAAGTGGGAGATAGAAAAGACTGATCAGGTTAGGAAGGAATACTGGTTGGTTAACAAAAGCTAAGAAATTAGTTGCAATAGCAAAGAACAGGGCATCAGAGGCACTCTACCAACTTCTAAAATGACTCATTAGGTGGCACAAAGAAACTACATCAGGTTGCAAGGCAAACACAGAAAAATAAAGAAGATAGTCAGACACCCTTCATAAGGGATGCAAGCAACAACCTGCTCACAAGTCCACAGGACATCAAAGGCAAATGGAAGTACTTCCAACAGCTTCTGCATGAAGAAAACCCCACAAAAGCTGTACTGCACCAGAAGGTGGCCTAATGGTTAAGGTTTTTGCCTTAAAAACACAAGGTGCATAGTTTGAGTCTCACAAGAGATAACTGGCTGGGCTTAAAATGGCTCGCAAGGGCAGTTAGCTTAGTACTAAACTATGAACCTATGAACCTAAACAGCCTACAATGAGAGAAGAGGAGGAGCCCACCCTAGAAGTAAGAATAGCACTAAGGAAAATGAAGTTAGGGAAAGCAGCAGGCTCAGATGAGATCACAGCAGATATGATAAAGATGCTGGGTGAGACAGGGAGAAATGGCTCCTGAGGGTACCCCTAGCAGTGTGGAGAGAAAGGTGTATCCCAGATGACTGGAGAATAAGCATACTCATGCCAGTGTACAAGAACAAAGGGGACATCCACAACTATGGGCAGTACAGCGGAATCAAACTCCTATCACATTGCATGAAAGTTCTAGAGACAGTGATTGATAAACAGATATGCAGAGTAGTAGAATGGAAGATGGGTGATGAGCAGTTCAGATTCAGATCAGGATGCAGCACAACTAACCCAATGTTTGCAGTGAGACAGATAGTTGAGAAGAAGCTAGAGAGTTAGGAGAGAGTCCAACTGGACATTCCTAGACTTGGAGAAAGCATATGACATAGTCTCAAGAAAGCTAATTTGGGCAGTACTGTGGTGGTTCAAAGTCCCAGAAACATTGATAGAATTAGTGCAGGCTATGTACAAGAACCCAATGGCTCAAGTGCAAACAGTGTTCGGCCTCACAGAGGGTTTCCCAGTGGGAGTGGGTGTACACCAGGGTTCGGCTCTGATTCCACTGCTGTTCATACTGGTGATGGACTACATTAGCAAACAGGATGGAGGGGGCAGATCAACAAAGCTGCTGTATGCAGATGATATGGCATTACAGGCAGACTCTGAGCAAGAACTCCAGCAAAGTATAGACAAATGGAATGCAAAACTGAAGGGTCGTGGGATGAAATTACACACAGATAAGACAGTGGTAATGGCAGCAAACTGGGGAAATCAGAAGAAGCTGAGAACTGAGATAGAAGAGAAGATAGTGGAACAGGTAAACAGCTTCAAGTATCTGGGAGGGGTGGTTGAGGAGAAGGGAAGTCTGAATGAAGAGGTCAAAGATAGAATCAGAGAGGCTGCAGCCAACTGGCATAGAGTGTCAGCTGTAGTCTATGACAGAAGAATGTCAAAGAAGCTGAAAAGTAAGGTGTACAAGACAGTGGTGCAACCAGTACTACTGTATGGTACAGAAACCTGGGCAGTAAAGGCAGAGCAGATGAAGAAGCTAGAGGTGATGGAAATGAAGTGCCTGAGAAGGGTGGTAAGACAGCAGCTCCACAAAGAAACGCGATCAGGCCATGGCCCTAACCTTTATTAATAACTGAGGCCTCTGGCAGTGCACATTTGGAAGTTGACATTCTCAGCTTCTAGTACATACCACTGAACCAAAGAGCCACCAAAGATAAGAGCGGATAAAATTCAGATCTCTCCAGAGGACTAACATTATTGCACAGGGGATTTGTGGTATCCCCTAGGTGATATACAAACAGGATTCCCATATGAGCTGGGTTACAGGACCTGAATTACATAGACATAGTAAAGCATTGTTAATTTTAAGTCTAGTGGCTGTCAATAAAGCAATTACTAGAAAATGGAAATGAGAGTCTAAACTAATTATACCTAATGTATTGAATAAAGAACAGGAAATGGGGTCTATAGAAAAGGGTAGGAATAAATTGCACACAAAAATAATGGAGACTATGGGAACAATACATGCATAAAAATGTTTTGGTGGAGAAATGAGGTTTAAGAGAAGGAAGGAAGTGAACAATTTGTGTAATGTAACTTTTGATTATATGATATAGAACAATATAGGTGATGTATAATATTTGTAAATGTGAACTTGTTAACATGGATAAATGCAACTTTGCCATTGTCACAAGTGATAATTCAATAAAGGTGCTTAAAAAAGGATTCCCATACTGCTAAGAAACAAGTACGCAAACTGAGGACTACACAAAGCAAGAACAGTCATATTTTGTGTCAACATTACTCCTATTTTCCTCTCAAGGCAGTGCTAAACTGGCTCAGGGGATTTTCCAGTTCCTATAAAAGCCCGGAGCTTGATCCAGCACAGTCATTTGTCTGGAGTTTCAGTCTTCTAAAAGTAAAAGGAAGTAGATACTTGAACTCCTCGTTTTGAAGAAGGTGATTAGGGCCTGGATTTTTTTAAGTAACAGGTGTTCTCCCTCTCATCCTATGACATGAGTAGTAAGAATCCTAGTCTCTAACTCACCACCACATGTCCTCTTTGTTAAGGCTTCCTGTCCTTAATGAGAAAAGAATTTCAGTTTCAGAATTCCCACATTCTAAACTCCTAGAACATACAACTGAACCAAAGAGCCACCATAGATAAGAGCAGATATGAATCAGATAGTCCCAGGAGACTTCTAAGATGGCTGCACATAGAATAACAGCTTAATTACCTCTTCCAGTGTGAAAACAGAAACTCAGAAAAGAAAGCCAATGGATTTGTCTTTTTGGGTAAATTTCAATGACTGGCTAGTAAGTGCACTGAATGGAAGCCAGCAAAAAAGAACTTCAGAGAAACAGAAAATCTATCACAAAAGGTGAAGAGAAAAGACTGGCTGGGAAGAATTCTGGAGCTGTTCAGCAAAAAGCAGTTCAAGCTCCAGCTTTGGTGCAAGACATGACTTCCAGTAACATAGAGGAAAAAATAAGTCAAATGTGCTCAGAGCTGAATAAAATAAACAAAAACATCAACTCAAATAACAAAAAGTTGGAAAAAAGGAAGACACTTTAAACAGATAAAACTGCAAAAATCAAAGGCTGAAATGAAGAAAAGGCTAGCTGATTAAGAGACTGGTCAAGAGGAGATGTTTCAAAAATGGTAGAATTAGAGGACAAAGCATGTAGGGAAAACCTGAGATTTTCTGCTGTATCAGAGAAGCTGGAAGGAGCAGACTGCATTCATTTTATGAAGGCACAAATAAGCAACTGGATTGGTAGGAGTTTTTAATTGAAAGGGCTTATGTTTTTTAGGCTCCAAACCTGGCCAGGGGAAAGCAGCCCAGATCTTTAACAGTAAACATGCAATCATACCAGCAGAAAGAGTTGATTCTAACAAAAATGTGGCAGAAAGTCAAAGTACTAAGAGTGGGAGACAGTGTTTGTGGAAAATATTTACTCACTGTACATCAGGCAGAAAAGGAGTAAGTTTATTACAGCAATCAGGGAATGTCAAGAAGCAGGTGTGAGATTCAAGTTGCTGTATCCAGCTATTTTCGGAATATTTTTTCTGGAGGGTCAAATCATTTTTTGATGCAGAACATGCTGAGGAGGAAATACAAAAGTTTGTCCAAAAAAGTGAACTATCAAACAAAAGAGGATTCTGCTTCTTATTCTCCATAAAGTGACAGAGAAAATTGCAGGGGTTGACTAGAAGAACCAGGAATATGCTGGAAATGAACCAGAAACTAGATTTAGGAGATGGAGTTCAACTGGAAGAAAATCAGAAACTTGGAAATTGATGTATAAATGTGGGATTACAAAACACTAATAACATTTGTGAAATATGATGTAACAAAACATGGAAATATTGGACTTTTCAACTTTGTTAAATTTATAGGGGACTCCAAAGCCTTATTTTACGTCATTAATGTTTGGACGAATATTTAAGAGAGGAGACGAGGAAGGACAGAATTAACTAATTAACTGTAAGTAAAATAAATGTTTTCAAGTTATTTTTGTGTGTAATAGGGATGCTAAAGAAAACAGCAGGCCCCTATTCTTCCTCCGCCTTTCTTTCTTTCTTTCTTTCTTATTCAGTTTTAAGAAATATAGACGCAGCAGTGTAAAAAGAGAAGAAAGCCTGGACAAAGCATCAACTTGTATGCTTTTTCTTACTTTTGCAAAGGGTAATGATTGGATTAAGGCCCTTGGCTTGATTTAATATGTTTTAAGGGTAAGTAAATAAACAAAAGAACACTGAATACAATTAAACATTTTCGTCTCGCACATACATGTTCACAGAGCAATATGAAAAGCTTGTGGTGGATGGCAGCTGTGTATCTGTTTCTCATGTTTCTATGGATCAATCTGGTAAGGAAGCAATAAAAACAAAATAATTCTTTCTTTCAATGGCTAGCAGATAATGCTTTTTGAAAGCATTCAAACTGTTTTCTACATCTGGAAGAGGAATGACGATAAGACAAAATAGATAACTCTTAGTGGAAGTAGAAGCACAGGCTGTAACATGCATCTTAGTATGGATAACCTTCATTATAGATTAATTCAAGCCTGTGAGTGTGGCTGTCAGTCTGGGACAATTGTTCTTATTAAGAGGATTAAACTTCATTATTTGAAGATGTACATAGTTTTGTGTGTTAGTGTTAAGTTAGAACATTCTGGGAGAGTGTTTTGTTTTTTGTTTGAGGCTTTTCATTAACACAAAAAGTCTTGTAAGATGTGCCATAGTTTCAAACTGGTATGACAAGAAACAACTGTATAAAATATCAACCTGCCAAACATTAGTGCATCCATGTAACACAAAAGCTGAAACTAGATATTTAAAAAAGGCTGTTATACATAACAGGTGGGAATAATAACTTCTTATCATAATGACACTTTCCATATTATCTTTAAATGTGAATGGTCTCACACATATACAAAAAAGAGAGAGTAGTGAACTATATTAAAAATGAAAAGTGCAGATAGCTATGCTACAGGAGACATATTTGGAAAGAAATGAGCATGTGAATTTGATAAGAAATGATTTCAGGATTGTTATTCAATGGAATATCTGAGACAGAGAAAAAGGGGAATACTGGCAAATGAGGAGGATTACACTGACATGTATTTGTATTCCAGCTAAAACTGCTACAATGAGCTGAAACAAATTTCTGGGAGAAATAATCAGCTTTTAGCAGAAAATATTACTTATAGGTGGGGACTGGGAATTTGATTTGCAACAGTGAGGATGTATCTGGGGGGGGTCTAGAAAGGAAAATATAACAAACATGATTCCTCATAAAATCCTCCAAAGCTAGTTATGAAAACAAAATCGCCACTGATTCTAAAAACAATCACAAAGCATTCTATAGCTATGTCAAGAATCTCAATAGCAACACTCAGATCTGCTCTGAGTTACAGCACAATGACACTAAATATACAGACCCAACTGATATTGCCAACATCCTGGCAGATAGGTTTAGTGCTAACTTTACCCCTCTCTCACCCCCTAAAGGGCCCATCTTTATACCGGAGGAATGCAAAGTTCTTGTAATCATGGCTGCACAGGTAAAAACCTCACTCTCAAAAGCTAAGAACACAGCATCCATGGGACCTGACAACATCTCAGGCTGCCTTCTACACAAACTACAGAATGAACTGGCACCCCACCTAAGTACCATGTTCAATCATAGCCTCACTTCAGGCTTTGTGCCCATTGAATGGCGCACCGTGATGGTTATCCCACTCCACAAAGGGGGGGGGGCACAACAGACCCTGGGAACTACCGCCCCATTAGCCTGATGAGCCTGGTCTGCAAGGCCATGGAACATATCATCATGGGACTCATAAACAAAGATATCGGAGATCTCCAAACTCTGGACCCCACACAGTTCAGGTTTGTAAAAGGCAGACCATGTCTCTTAAACCTGATAGACTTCTTTGAAGCAGTCACCAAAGCCATAGATGAGGGTAAGGTGGTTCACACAGGCTATCTAGATCTCGCCAAGGTGTTCAACACCATCCCCCACTCTGGAATTATAGATAAACTCGCTAAACTAGGTATAAATCTCTATGTCACAAGATAGGTTGCCAACTGGCTTACTGACAGAACCCACACTGTGAAAGTAGCAGACTCCAAATCAGACTTCAGACCAGTGACAAGTGGAGTACCACAGGGTTCAGTCCTGGGTCCTCTCCTGTTTGGTATCTACTTCTCTAAAGTACAGGCTAACACAGAATGTCTTTGGCTAACTAAATTCACAGATGACTGCAAACTAGGAGCCATAATCAAAACTCCTAATGATGTGAACATCCTAAAAAAGGGCCTCACTGAGACAGATGCCTGGTGTCAAAGACATGGTCTCAAGCTCAATGACAAAAAGTGCATTGTCATCCTCTTTGGTAAAATCTCTGTACCCATGAACTACCACACAGACAGTAGTCTACTTAACACCGAAAGTGTGATAAGAGACCTTGGGATACAGGTGGACAGTAGTCTCTCCTTTGACAATCACATCACCACAGTGGTCAGGAAATTCTTCTATGTGGCACACCTCATCACAAAAGGTTTCTCATCCATAAAAAAAGAGGTCATTGTTCCCCTCTACTCATCACTCATTAGACCCATTATAGAGTACAATGCCCCTTTTGGTATTTACCTCACAAGACATCTACAACAACTGGAAAGGCCACAAAAATACCTCACAAAGAGGATTATTGGCCTGAAACAGATGCCTTACGCAGACCAACTCAAAAAACTCCGGCTTTACTCTGTCGCATATCGCCTACTCAGAGGCGATCTCTGCCTAACATACAAAGCTATGTCAAACCCAGAGCTGTTGGACATGCTCCACTTAAAGAAATCCTAATCCCTCTGAGCTACGCGCTCTAGGGACCTAAGACTTGTCACCACAATAAACAGAGCATGCTGGAGGGATAGATTCCTGTCCCAGAAACTTCCCATACTCTGGAACAGACTACCTATCTATGTCAAACAGAGCTCCTCATTAGCACTCTTGAAGAAAAATCTTGATGATTGGATGGATAATAGGAAATTCACCCTGGGGATCACTTCTGTGGTTCTGCTTGACAAGGGCACAGGAAAATAATTTTCTTGGGTGGCGAAAGCCAAGGTACCTTTTTGGCTAGGCTTGTATAGACCCTAGGGCCAATAGCCTAGTACCTACCTATGAACCTAAAAGAAGTAGAGTTTTGAAGAAATTTATCAGAATATTTGGTATGGAAGATTTGTGGCAGGACTAGCCATCCGGCAGTGTGAACCTTGGCTCTAGATAATCGTCACTGAAGTGACACCCTGATCTCATGCGCAAAACTGGGAAAATGGGTTTTGGTATGGAAGATGTGAATTCAGTAGCAGAAGTTTGAAAAAAATTGACATATTATTATGCAAGGTACAAAAACTGGGCTAGGGTAGAGGTTTGATGAGTATCCAATAACTATTTTAGATCATGCACCAATAATAAGTAAAACAAAAATGCAGGGTAATGAAATAAACATGAAATGCTGGTGCTTCTTCACCTATATATTCAAAAGAGAGGAAGTTAAGGAATGGGTAGTGGAAATTATTCAGGATTATTAGAGAAGAAAGAATTTTCTTCTGAAAATATAGCTAGGGAGTAGGATAAAATTAAAGTTGAGTTTAAAAATAGGATGGAAATAAAAGAAAGAGATATGGTTAAATAAAAGAAAGAGAGATGTGGTTAAGAAGTAAAAAGAATTATTTAGAGAGACTGACAAGGGTTAAACTATTGCAGAACAGAGGGAATCCACAAAAGAAGAGGTATAATTACAGAGTGCTAAAGGGAATATAAGGCACTACCTCAATATGCATGAGTTTAGAAAGATTGCTGTTAAGCAACTGTTTTCTGATAAAAACTGCTTTTAGCATAATGACTTGGGTAACAGAAAGTAGTTGTTGCAAGCTTAGGGAGTCTATAACAAAGAAAATAACCAAAGATCCTGTAGAGGTATTAGAAATATTTTGGAAATTTTATGAAAATCTGTATAAAGCAGAGAAATGTGGAAATCATGAAAAAATACCAATGGAAACATTTATGGAAGAATTCAATATACCAAGGTAGATATATAACCAATGTACAGGAAAGTTCCCAGGAACAGATGGTATTCCTGTGGAAGTTTGCTAGGAAGGAAGAAAGTGATAAAGGTTTGCTTTAACAGTATTTTAAATGGAGGAGATGCACCAACATGCTGGAAGAAAGCGATGGTGGCTGTAATACCTAAAGATGGTAAAGACCCATCAGATCCAACTTAATATAGCCCATTCTATTCTAAACTATGCTTATAAAGTGCTTGTCTAAAATGGCTAAAAGAATGGCAAATACTATGCCAAAATTGATAGGTATGGATCAATGTGGTTTTGTGGAGGGGAGGCAAAGATTTGACATTAATAAAATGATGATCCAGAGGGGAAGCAGAATATAAGAAAATACCACTGTTGTCTATGGGTCTTGATGCAGAAAAAGCATTTGACAGAGTAAGCTTGGATTTTATTGAGTAGGGCAATGGAAGCATTTGCATTCCCTGATAACATTATAAGGTTGATTAGGAAGATATATGAGGCATTGGTGGTAAAAATTAAAGACAGGGGTTCTTCTCTGACAAGTTCTGTTTGAGCAGAGGAACTGGCATGGGTGTCCTCTTTGTCCTTTGTTATTTGTGTTATACTTAGAACCATCGGCAGAGAAAATGAAGGACTCGGATATTCAAGGATATAATTGGTATGGTGTTGGCTGAATTTTGTTATATGCTAGTAATTACAGGTGTGGGGGTAGCCACATTCTTTGATTTCCTGTCCTTGCATATTTAAACTGGTGCATGTGAAATAATTCCTGCTTTAAAACTTCAGCTTGGCCAGCTAAGAACTTGGTTATATTCAACTGGACGTATAAGAGAATTTAAGTACCTTTTTCTGCACTTTTTTTTTAAAAAATACAGTATTTAAATTGATTTAAACTGTGTATGAAGGAGTGTTGAAGGAATTTTTATCTGAAGTTATTCTGCTCTTCAGTTATTCCCACCCACCCGCCCTGTTTTTGTTTTGGTGTTAATCTTAGTGGCATTGAAACTGCCCGCCCCTCAGCCTGCCTCTGGGCCCATCTCATTTGCTCACTCAACTGAGTGCAGTGAGATCATATTCTGATTTCAGGCACTCCTACTGTGTACAAAGAGAGCATCTGGGAAATAGAAAAAAAAAAAAAAAAAAAAAAATTAAGCTTATTTCCTGCCTTTCTTGTTCATAGGTTCATAGGTTCATACTAGGCTATCTGCCCGAGGGCATTTACAAGCCTAGCCCATCGTTTTGTGGCTTACGCCACCCCTTTAGTATGGGGAACTATACCCATTATTTTGCTGTGCCTCTGTCGAGCAGTGACACTGAGGTAATCCCTGGGGTATATCTGCGATCTCCCATCCATTGGTCAAGATTTCTCTTGAACAAGGCCAGCGAGGTGCTCTGCCTCACATGTACTGGGATTTTGTTCCACAGCATAGGGAGTCTTTGGGTGATGAATCTATCCCTCCAGCACGTCCTATTAATAGCCGTGTCGAGGTTTAAGTCTCCCGCCCTTGTGGCTCTGATGGATCTAGATTTTTTGAGGTGAAGCATATTCATCAAATCTGGGTTTGACATGGCCTTGTATGTTAGGCAAAGGTCACCTCTGAGCAAGCGGTGGCGACAGAATAGAGCTGGAGTTCTTTCAGTCGGGCAGCATAGGACAGATTTTTGAGACCCTTTATCCTTTTGGTGAGGAACTTTTGTGGCCTCTCCAGCTGCTGCAAGTGTCGGGCCAGATACATTCCCAATGGGGCATTGTACTCAATCATTGGTCTGATGAGTGATGAGTAAAGGAGACTATGACCTCCCTTGATCTAGATGAGAATCCCTTCATGATAAGGTGGGCAATGTAGAAGGTCTTCCTAACTACTTTAGCTACATGGGTGTCGAATGACAGACTACTATCAACCTGGGTCCCCAGGTCCCTGATAACTTCTTCTGTGCTCAGTGGATTGCCACCTATTTGGTAGCTAGGGGTAACCTTGTTTTTCCCGAAGGGTATGACTATGCATTTTTGGCATTTAACTTTAGGCCGTGGCTCTGGCACCAGTTATCCGTTTCTGTGAGACCCTTCTGAAGGATATCTGTGTCAGATGTGTTTTCTACTATGGCCCAGTTTGCAGTCATCTGCAAACTTTGTCAGCCATAACCCTCCTGTGTTTGCTTGTACTTGAAGTAGATGCCAAACAAGAGTGGGCCCAGGACTGAGCCCTGTGGGACACCACATGTGACAGGCTTTGAGTCTGACATGGCGCCAGCAACTCTGACCCTGTGGGTTCTGTCACTCAGCCAGTTTGCAACCCATCTTGTGATGTATGGGTTAACATTTAAGCTGATGAGTTTTTCAATGATACCCGAGTGGGGTATTGTATCGAAGGCCTTAGCCAGATCGAGGTAGGCTGTATGGACTGCCTTTCCCTCATCAATGGCTTTGGTGACTGTTTGAAAAAGTCAACCAAGTTTAAAAGGCATGATCTGCCTTTGACAAAGCCAAACTGGGTTGGATCCAAAGTCTGCAAATTCCTATGTCTTTATTTATGAGGTCCATTATGATCCTCTCCATGGCTTTGCAGATAAGGCTTGTCAAGCTAATGGGCGGTAATTTCCAGGGTGGTGGAGGCACCGCCTTTGTGAAGTGGGACCACAGTTGCAGTGCGCCACTCCTGGAGTGCGTATCCAGAGGTAAGACTTTGATTAAACAGCTGTCCTAGCTGTAGGTTTAATTCCTCATTGAGTTCGTGGAGCACACAGCCGGGGACACCATCAGGTCCCATGGATGCTGTGATTTTGCTTTGGAGAGCAGTTCTCACTTGGGCTGGAGATGTTTGGGGGGCTGCAATCGTTTGGTATAGATATCTCTCCTTTTGGGGGGGAGAAGTTTGCACTGAACCTGTCAGCCAGTATGTTGGCAATGTCTGTAGGATCAGTAATCTTCACATCATTTTGAACTAGTTCTGAGCATATCTGGGAGTTTCCTCCTAGGTTTCTAACATAGCTAAAGAAGGCCTTATGATTGTCTTTTGAGTCTTTAGCTATTTTTCTCTCGAAATTTGCTTTGGATGATTTTATGAGAGCTCTTAGTTTTTTTACTTATAGTGATCAAGGGTGTCTTACCTTTTAAGGATTTTGCTCTATCTTGTAGTAGCTTCCTCCTTTTGTTGTAGAGTTTGTTTATGGCTGGGGTCCACCAGACTGGACGCTTGCCTTTGGTACAAAGAGTCTTTGTTTTGCTTGGGATTGCCTTATCCATGCAGTCCTGCAGGTGCTGGTAGAAGGCATTTGTAAGTGATTCAGCGGCTTGAGTACTGTTTTCCGCCGGCTCGGGGGCCTTAAAGGAGACCACACTAGTCTTTAGAAGTGTGAAGTCGGCTTTTGAGAAGTTCTTTACTGTGGTCTTTTTTATTTCAGGTGGGGGTGGGATGAGGACCTCCAGCGAGATTAGTTTGTGATATGATCTCACCAGTGAGGGGTATACTTCCGGTGTTGAACATTGTGCTCCCATGATCGTGATGATGAGATCAAGTATGTTATCTCCTCTTGTGGGGATGGTGACTAGTTGTTCCATGGCATTTGAGTTTATGAATTCCAGGAACTTTTGGGCTAGGGTGTTTGGGCTTGAGTAGTGTTCCCAGTCTATATTAGGGTAATTGAAGTCACCTAGTATGATGGTGTTTGGTGATACATTTATCCCCTCTAGTGTTTTCAGGAAGGCCATGTGAGGTTCCTGAGTTTGTGAGGGTGGCCTGTAACATGCTACAATTTGCAGAGCAGTCTTGCCTACGGTTAATTGCACCTGGATCGTCTCCGATGCATCATGCGTTGCCACCAGTCTTGAGGTGTGGGTGTCCTTGATGAATATGGATACCCCCCCTCCTTTCTTGGTATTGTCCGGATTTTGGGGCCGGAACACATGATATGAGGTAAAACCTGATAGCGCTGGGGTGCTCTCAGGAGCCTTGAACCAGGTTTCTGTCACAGCACAGACATCGATGTTCTCCATACTGAGAAGGGCTAAGTGGTACAGACTATTTGTAGGCTTCTGAGCCCCCAAGCCCTTCTGTGTTTGAGGGAAGCCTTCTAGCTTGTTTATTTCTTCATAACTAGCCAGTTTTCTAGTTTCAGCACTCAAATCTGTTTCTTTGATCTCAGCACTTGTTCAGAAAAAAAAAAAAAAAAAAAAAAAAAAAAAATGTCATCTGCTTTTACTGTACTTGTGTTTTTACCTACTTCTTTTTACTTTTGCATCATCTTAAAATACTCAATTGTATTTATTACTGCTTGGTGTAACTCATTCTAAGCCTTTTGGTTTAAACACTTGGGCTTCGGACCAGTTAGTTGTTTTGCACTGAGAGGGTTTGTGGTCTGCACTGTTGTGGCAGAACAGGTAGCTTACATCCTTCTAGGTTGAGAACTGCTGATTGAGGGCTCAGTGTCTGTTATTCTAAAAGTGTATTAATTCTGGTTTAAGCACTTGGGCTTTCAAGCCAGTTATTTTACATTAAGAGGGTTCGTGGTCTGCACTCTTGTGGGAGGAGAGGCTGGACTCTGCCCTTCTGAGCTGGGAATTTCTGGTTAAAGGCTTATAGTGCATGCATATCTGAACTGTTTCTTACTGAAGTTGGTGCGCCTTGTTTGCTGTGGCATAGACTGGATTCGGGCCTGCTGGATCTAGCTTTGTTTGTGTAACTTGAGCACTAATCCAGACATTCTCTAAAGTATTCAATGGTATTTATTACTGCTTGGTTGTAACTTGATTAAAGTGTAGCTATCATTCAAGTCTTTTGGATTAAGCACTTGGGCTTCAGACCAGTTGTTTTACATTAGGAAGGTTTGTGGCAAGCACTGTGGTGGCAGGACAGGTAGCTTTCATCCTTCTAAGTTGGGAACTGCTGATTGAGAGCCCAGTGTCCAAGTGTATTAGTTCTGGTTTAGGCACTTGGGCTTCAGGCCAGTTATTTTACATTAAGAAGGTTCGTGGTCTGCACTCTTGTGGGAGAAGAGGCTGGACTCTGCCCTTCTGAGCTGGGAATTTTCTGGTTAAAGGTTTATAGTGCCTGAATATTTGAACTGTATCTTACTGAAATTGGTTCACCTTGTTTGCTCTAGCATAGACTAGATCCAGGCCTACTGAATCTAGCTTTGTTTATATGCTTGTTGTTTGTTTGCTTGTTATTTCCCTGGAAGCTAATTCCACCTAATCCGCAACTTCTCAGCGCTTCTGTGGATCACTAGTGATATCTGCATTGCTTACTGTACTTATTTCCTTGTTTCACTTGAAAGAAAGTTACTGTTTGTCGTTTTGCATTTAGTTACTTGTAACACATTGCACTCAAGTTACCTGGCACTTGCTCACTAAAGCAATTATATAAGTCAGCACTAAAAATTAAAAGCACTACACCCTCACTCCCCACTGGCCCTTGTTTTCAATTAAGGATTTCCCAATATTATTCTAGCATGTCCAAAGGTCAGTTGTCAATCTCCTCTCCGGTCCAGCTGGTGAATCTGGGAATCTTGAGGCAATGTTATAACTGCCTCATGTACACAGACAACCCTCTCCTCCTCCCACATAACACAAATACTTGCGAGAGATGCAGCTATTTAGCCAAACTGGAGGCTGAGCTCTCTCAACTCAGGACTGGCAAGACCAGACAGGAGGAGAAGGCAACTACACACACCACAAAACCAGCCTCACATAATGCTACCACTCCACTGAATCAAACACATAAACACACAAAGACATACTGGAAACTCTGAGTAAAATTTACCTAAACAGCAGAGGCCTCCAAAGCAGACACCCAAACAACTGCTACCTCAAGACACCCCACAAGCAACACATAAACCACAAAAGCAGTGTGCAAAGCAGTCACAGCCCTTAAGGCCAATTACAACACCAAACATACTTGTCATAGGTGACTCCATAGTCAGACACAATGACGTCCCACTCACCAGGCTGAACAAGGAGAGGGTCACAGTAAGCTGCCTATCGGGCGCTAGAATCCGCCACATAACACAAGCACTCGGGTCACTCCATGGCAAGTACAAATATGACACAGTCATTGTCCATGCTGGTGTGAGCGACCTGAGACGTACCTCCCTGGACTACATGAAAAGAGACATAGAGGAGCTCTCTGATTATGTAGCCCAGGCAGGTATGACCCTAACCCTGAGCAGTATCCTTCCTTCACCAAGAATGATGCCACAATATAGAGACAAGATGATCAGCTTTAACAATTGGCTTAATGTCTGGTGTCATTCAAAGGGATCCAGTGTCTGTCTGCCTGGGATGACATGCTTGACAAGCCATGCTGCTTAAGGGACGGCTTGCACCTGTCACCCTGGGATTCGGATATTGGCTAAGGCTCTTGCCACCCCCATAGTGCCTTTTTAGGCAAGGCTCAAATTCTAAACCTACCACCCTAGAAAACAAAAATGGGAAGAAACTGAGGGTAATGCTGCTCAATGCCAGAAGTCTAAATCTCAAAATGCACGCACTCGAGGCCCTTCTCAGTATGGAGAACATCGATGTCTGTGCTGTAACTGAAACCTGGTTCAAGGCTCCTGAGAGCACCCGGAACTATTAGGTTTTACCTCATATCATGCGTTCGGCCCCAAAACCCGGACCACACCACAAAAGGAGGGGTGTATCCATATTCATAAAGGATACTCACACCTCCAGGTTGGTGGCAACAGCATGAAGCTTGAAACCATCCAGGTGCAACTAACCATAGGCAAAACTGCTATACAAATTGTAGCATGCTACAGGCCACCCTCTCAAACTCAGGAACCCCACACAGCCTTCCTGAAGACACTGGAGGGTATAAATGTATCTCCAAACACCATCATATTGGGTGACTTCAACTACCCGAATATAGACTGGGAACATTACTTAAGCCCTAACTTTCTAGCCCAACGGTTCCTGGAGTTCATAAATTCAAATGCCATGGAACAGCTAGTCACTGTTCCCACGAGAGGAGAAAATATACTAGATCTCATTGTCACAAACATGGGGACAAAATGCTCCACACGAAGTATATCCCTCATTGGTGAGATCTGATCATAAACTAATCTCACTGGAAATCCACATCCCGCCCCACCCCAAGCAAAAAGACCATAGTGAAGAACTTCTCTAAAGCAAACTTCACACTACTCAAGACTGGTGTGGTATCCTTCAAGGCCCCTGAGCCAGAGGAAACCACAACCCAAGCTCTGAAGCCCTTACAAATGCCTTCTATGAACACCTCCAGGACTGCATGGATCAGGCAATCCCAAATAAAACCAAGACTCTTTCCACAAAGGGCAAACGTCCAGTCTGGTGGACCCCAGCCATTAACAAACTTTACAATAAGAGGAGAAAGCTATTACATGATAGAACAAAATCCATAAAAGGAAGTCACCCCTGATCATTATTAGTAAAAAATACGAGCACTCATAAAATCAACTAAGGCCAATTTTGAGAGAAAAATTGCCATGGATTCAAAGGACAATCATAAGGCCTTTTCAGCTATGTTAGGAACCTGGGTGGAAACTCCCAGATATGCTCAGAATTAGTCCAAAATGATAGAAAATCACTGAACCCACAGACATTGCCAACATACTGGCAGACAGGTTCAGTGCAAACTTCACCCCTCTCCCCTAAAGGAGAGATAACTATCCCAGCCAGTGTAGCCTCCCGGACATCTCAAATGCGCAGGTGAAAGCTGCTCTCTCTAAAGCTAAAACACAGCATCAATGGGACTGGATGGTGTCCCGGCTGTGTGCTACACGAGCTAAATGAGGAATTAAACCCGCACATAAGGCAGCTGTTTAATCTCAGCCTTACCACAGGATCGTGCCCAAGGAGTGGCGTCACGGCAACTGTGGTCCCACTCCACAAAGGCGGTGCCTCTACGGACCCTGGTAATTACCGCCCATAAGCTTAACAAGTCTAGTCTGCAAAGCTATGGAGAGGATCATAATGGAGCTCATAAACAAAGATATAGGGACTTGCAGACATTGGACCCGACCCAGTTTGGCTTTGTCAAGGGAAGATCATGCCTTTTGAACTTGGTTGACTTCTTGAAACAGTCGCCAAGGCCATTGATGAGGAAAGGCAGTCCATACAGCCTACCTTGACCTTGCAAAGGCTTTCGACACAATACCCACTCGGGTATTGTAGAAAAACTACCAGCTTAAATGTAAACCCATATGTCACAAGATGGGTTGCAAACTGGCTTAAGGACAGAACCCACAGGGTTAGAGTTGCTGGCGCTGTGTCAGACTCCAAACCGGTCACAAGTGGTGTCCCACAGGGCTCGGTCCTTGGCCCCTATTGTTTGGCATCTACTTCTGAGAAGTACAGGCCTACATGGGACGACTATGGCTGACAAAGTTTGCAGACGACTGCAAACTGGGCGCCATAGTGGAAAGTGCATCGGACACGGATATCCTTCAGAAGGGACTCACGGAAACAGATAGCTGGTGCCAGAGCCATGGCCTGAAGTTAAACTCCAAAAAATGTACAGTCATACCCTTGGGAAAAACAAGGTAACCCCAAGCTACCATATAGGTGGCAATCCACTAAGCACAGAAGAGGTTATCAGGGACTTGGGGACCCAGGTTGACAGTGGCCTTTCTTTTGACACTCACATTGCTAAAGTGGTTAGAAAGACCTTCTACATTGCCCACCTGATCATGAAGGGATTCACATCCAGATCTAGTGAGGTCATTGTTCCCTGTACTCTTCACTTATCAGACCAATGATCGAGTACAATGCCCCATTCGGGATGTATCTCACCCGACATCTGCAGCAATTGGAGAGACCCCAAAAGTTCCTCACCAAAAGGATAAAGGGACTCCAAAATCTGTCATATGCTGCCAGATTGAAGAAACTCCAGCTCTATTCAGTCGCATACCGTCTGCTCAGAGGTGACATGTGCCTGACATACAAGGCCATGTCCAACCCGGAATTAATGGACATGCTCCACCTCAAAAATCCAAATCCACCAAAACCACTAGAGCAAGTGACTTAAACCTTAGCACGGATATAAATAGGACGTGCTGGAGGGATAGATTTATCACTCAGAGACTCCCTATGCTGTGGAATAAAATCCCGGTCCATGTGAGGCAGAGCACCTCGCTGACTCTGTTCAAGAGAAATCTAGACCTGTGGATGGGAGATCGTAGGTTTACCCCAGGAATCATCTCTGTGTCACTGCTGGACAGAGGCACAACAAACTAATGGGCACAGTATTTTTTCATATAAGGGGTGGCGTAAGCCACAATAATTTGGGCTAGGCTTATAAATGCCTTAGGGCAGATAGCCTAGTATAAACCTATGAACCTATGAACCTATGGTAGTCAAAGAAAATGTGGCTTTATTTGCAGATATTATTTTATACCTGACAAAACCAGAAAGGGACATTTCAGTGTTATGGAACATTCTGATACAGTTCCAAGTCTTTTGGGATATAAAATGAATGAAAATAAAATAAAAGCAATAGCTGTAAACTATGTACTCACAAACTGATTCAGCAATACCCATATTTATGGGAACATGATAAAATGAAGTACTTAGGAGTATGGATTTAAAAGGTTTGTTATAGCAGCTAAGGATATGTGGGGAGAGAGTTAAATAATATAAAAATGAAGAAACTGGAAGCTATGTTTTATGGATATGGATAACAAGATATAAGCAGTGGCATTGTTAGTCTCTTTAGTCCTATGCACAGGTTAGGCATATCTTTATTAAGCAGAGGAGAAGTTGTGGATAGCAATTAAAGGACCACTACGGGAAAAAAAATAAAAAAGGATATATTTTTAACTTTTCCTTAAGTTTGGCTAATTGCAAACCTGTATGCACCAGACAGAAGTACTTACTACTAATTTTATTCTTTTTGTAACTCTGACTGACCTCCTGGGAGCAGACATCCTGATGAGAGTTTGTTTTGTTCTAAAGATGTAAGTCCACTGTTTCTGAGATTACAGTGCCCATAGCTGGGCTGTCATATAAGACTTCCATTCACTTAGAATGGAAAAATAGGAAAGAGCAGCTAAGTTTGACAGGCCTCAGTAAAAGTATCATTTACTGTCACACAGTGCCTTTTACAAATGTGTTTCCTTACGTTGTCTTACACATTTCCTGCCCTACAAGGTTCAGCTAATTTGAATGACAATACACATCAAAGTTGCTTGCAGTCAGCCAGGTGTGCCTCTGAAACTGTTCCCTCAGCTCTCTCCTTAGTGCTATCATCTGAATAGCACTTTCACAGTAAGTCATGGTAGAAATATGCTTTTTACAATCCTTAATGTAAAGGTTTTTAAGTATTCCTCTGAACATGCCCGTAACATACACAGTAAACAATTAATCTGAGCCATTGACATTTAGCTATGACTGCAAATTCATACTCTAACCAAAATGAATACTCATATTTGCTTTACACAGAATTGCAGTCCTCTGCATTTTTATCCATTAGGCATGCCACTGATGTGTCCTTCTGTTTGCAGTTACTACTACTGTTGTGTGCACATATTCATTGCTGGTATGATGTTTTTGAAACTACTTGGTATATTCTTTGTTTCATGCTATACACTGCCTACTCTCACTGTTCCATACAGTGTGCATACTGTTCTTACTTCCTCTCAAAATTGTTTTCTTTTGTAGGTTGCCACAACATGCTTTTCTACTCATCAATATACAGAAATTAATACTTTTCTCCAGGAAGCTATATAAACTGGACTACCTCTAACAGTATGGTTTACACAACAGTATTTTTTCTGTAATTGTGACTGTTATCATATGAATTTAGTTCTTACAGCTGGGATCAAGCATGAGAGGCCCTTTATCCCAGGAATCACAACAGAGCAAATGAGATGTTAAAAGTGTAAACACCAACTAATATCTATAACAGGGCTGGGTAAATTTGGCTTCATTAAAAAAAGGGTGCAAAGGGCAAACTCTGGGTTTTTAATAGCTGAGCTGAAACAAAGTACAGGCAAGCCAGAAAATGTACAAACAGCGCATGGCAACACTATATAAACACAAAGATTATAAGAGACTCTTTAATACCTTTCAGCTATCTTACCATCTACAAGTGCATAACTTGTGAAGCCTGATGAATAACAATGTCTCTGGCTTTCAGTACAGGAAGGGGCAAGCTGAGCTAACAGGTATCATGCTGAGGAGATGAATTCATTATGCAGACATCAAGACTCCTCAGTGAGTAACTTCAATTGACTGTTCAGCAGCATAAGATGAAGAAGGAGGTGTGATGCATTTGTGTGGGAACCCTAAGTCACAGACAGCAGCTTAGGATATTCACAGGAATCTTAACAATAACATCAGATGAGGTATGAACAGAGTCATTTAGGAAACAGGTTTTTAAACCAAAAGAAGAAATCAATGTCAATAATTACCTAGTTCTTCTGTCACCAAACAGTTACATTTAAGCATACACAGCTCACCAGAAAATAGCTACAATCAAATGGACAGCCATATTTCTGCAATTACTATTCCACTATACCATCTGATTTTATATTACAGGTTTACTTACAGGAATTCCAGACTGTTTATGAAAATCACATAAAGTAAGGCACGTCAACAAATGGATGTCAGGCATTATATTTGACACTGACTATTGTTCAGACCACACTGTGGCAGGTTCACACAACTATAAAACATACTAAAGTGCAGTCATCAGACCACATAGCAGTATCACTGTGGCTTTCGGGTACAGTTTATAGCACAATGTCAAAATTCAGGTATGCACACTTTATGAGAAATTCTTCTTCCCGACAATGACTACATAGACATGCAAGCCTTATCCAGAACATGTTAGATGAAGTGAAGCCACTATTGTGTATTTGTGCATACTGACCACCTGTAATGCATTACTAAAATTGTATGAAGCACCACTGGAAACCCCTTTCTTCTGCACTGTCACTGTAGGTCCATCAAATCATGTGTAGCAACCTGGCATCAGTGTCTCTAATCACTGATGACAACTGGGCAAGAACAGTTAGGGAGAAAAGATATGACCCTTGGTCATGTGTATAGTTCTCACTAACTGCACATTTAGAACATCTTCTACTCTCAGTTTATATTTTCAAGAAATTTCTTCCTTTTAGGACATCACCATGCTCCATTTTTAGGTGCAAACAAAGATAGGTGTTAAATTTGAATTTTACCGCTTACTCCTGTTAACGTTTATCCACTACCAAAAACAAAGATTATGGTAAGGTTTGAATGCGCTCCATAAAGTGTGCATGTGCCTTCTATTAGTTGCATTACTACCATAAAACTCAGCAGCCTTACGTCAATAAGCTAATGGCCGGCCGGTCTGTAGTTCCCCATTCTGGGTTATCTTTGGCAGCTGTGTTGAGCTACAACTGGATGCATAACCAATGAACCTGAAAAAATGATCTGTCAGTTGCTACTCTGTGTATGTTCACTGACAGGACACAGTTTGGAATGGATGACATGATGCTATGGAGGAGGATGGACATCCACTGTTTCCAGGGGACGGGTTGGAAGGGCAGTGCAGTTAAGGCACTTGGTTTGGGATCCATATTCTACTTCTGTGTAGGAGAACAGGCTAGAAATGCTCTGTGAATTGTGGCAACAGAAAAGGTTCAGAAGGTAGTGAGTGATACTGTTTGACTAAGTGACAGACTCATGTCAATTGCATTCCAGTGAAATGATAGTGCAGTACTCATAATCTCATCCTATGCTCCACTACCAAGTTGTAACAGTGAGCCAAAGAGTGCAGTACTCATAATCTCATCCTATGCCCCACTGCCGAGTTGTGACAGTGAGACAAAGAGTGCAGCCAGACATCAGTTTGCAGTACCTACTACATAAAACTGGACATCATGAATCGGTTTAGATAATGGGTGACTTGAATGCACATATCGTGACAGACAGAAAAGGAAATCATGACTGCCTGGCTCCACATGGGTGGGGCAACAGGAATAATGGAGAGGCCATTCTAGACATCTGTCTTGCAAATGGTTTGATAGTAGCCACAACATGCTTCATTAAGAAGGGCAGTCACAAATTCACATACATGAGTGGCCTATACCAACTCAGGTAAAGTTCCCCTAGTGAGGAAAGGGTACTGGGATATGAACATAGATTGCATAGTCTTCCTCAGTGAAACAGATGGCCCACAGCATAGGTTCATAGGTTCATAGGTTCGTACTAGGCTATCTGCCCTAGGGCATTTATAGGCCTAGCCAGAGTGTGTGTGGCTTTCACCACCCCTTAGGATGAGAATACTATGCTCATTTAGGGTTTAGTTTACTGTGTCTCTGTCTAGTAGTGACACAGAGATGACCTCGGGGTAAACCTACGATTTCCCATCCACTCATCAAGATTTCTCTTGAAGAGAGTTAGTGAGGGGCTCTGCCTAACATGGACTGGAATTCTGTTCCAGAGTGTAGGGAGCCTCTGGGTTATGAATCTGTCCCTCCAGCACGTCCTATTTATTTCTGTGTTGAGGTTCAAGTCTCTTGCTCTCGTGGCTCTGATGGATTTGGATTTTCTGAGGTGGAGCATGTCCATTAATTCCAGATTGGACATGGCCTTGTACATCAGGCACAGATCACCTCTGAGTAGGCGGTATGCAACTGAATAGAGCTGGAGTTTCTTCAGCTGGGCAGCATATGACATATGTTTGAGACCCTTTATCCTCTTGGTGAGGAACTTTTGGGGTCTTTCCAACTGCTGCAGGTGTCGGGTAAGATACATCCCAAATGGGGCATTGTACTCAATCATTGGCCTGATAAGAGAAGAGTACAGGGGCACAATGACCTCTCTTGATCTAGATGTGAATCCCTTCATGATAAGGTGGGCAATATAGAAGGTCTTCCTAACCACTTTGGCAATGTGAGTGTCAAATGAGAGGTTACTGTCAACTTGGGTCCCTAGGTCCCTGATTACCTCTTCCGTACTTAATGGATTACCACCTATGTGGTAATTTGTGGGTACCTTGTTTTTCCCAAAGGGTATGACTATACATTTTTTGGCGTTCAGCTTAAGGCCATGGCTCTGGCACCAATTATCCATTTCTATGAGGCCTCTCTGAAGGATGCTTGTGTCCGCTGGAGTATCAGTTATGGCACCCAGTTTGCAGTCATCTGCGAACTTTGTCAGCCACAATCCTCCTATGCCTGCACCTCGGAAAAATAAATGCCGAACAAGAGGGGTCCCAGGACTGAGCCCTGTGAGACACCGCTTGTGACCGGCTTAGAGTCTGACATGGCTCCAGCAACTCTGACCCTGTGGGTTCTGTCCTTGAGCCAGTTTGCAACCCATCTAGTGACATATGGGTTTACATTTAAGCTGTTGAGTTTGTCTATGATGCCCGAGTGGGGTATTGTGTCAAAGGCTTTTGCAAGGTCAAGGTAGGCTGTGTGAACTGCCTTACCCTCATCAATGGCCTTAGTGACTGTTTCAAAAAAGTCGACCAAGTTCAAAAGGCAGGATCTGCCCTTGACAAAGCCAAATTGGGTAGGATCCAATGTCTGTAGGTCCCCAATGTCTTTGTTTATGAGTTCCATAATGATCCTCTCCATAGCTTTGCAGACCAGGCTTGTCAAGCTTATGGGGTGGTAATTTCCAGGGTCCGTAGAAGCACCACCTTTGTGGAGTGGGACCACTGTTGCCGTATGCCACTGTTTGGGTACGTATCCTGTAGTAAGGCTAAGATTAAACAGCAGCCTTATGTGTGGGTTTAGTTCCTCTTGGAGTTCATGTAGCACACAGCCTGGGACACCGTCCGGTCCCATTGATGCTGTGTTTTTAGCTTTAGAGAGGGCGGCTCTCACCTGGGCATCTGAGATGTTAGGGAGGCTACACTCTGCTGGGATAGATATTTCTCCTTTTGGGGGGGAGGGGGAGGAGAAATTTGCACTGAACCTGTCTGCCAGAATGTTGGCAATGTCTGTGGGTTCAGTGTATTTTGTGTCATTTTGGACTAACTCTGAGCATATCTGGGAGTTTCCACCCAGGTTTCTAACATAACTAAAGAAGGCCTTGTGATTGTCTTTTGTGTCTTTTGCGATTTTTCTCTCAAAGTTGGCCTTGGATGATTTTATGAGTGATCGTAATTTTTTGCTAGTACTGATCTGAGATGCCTTCCCTTTTAGGGATTTTGCTCTGTCATGTAGTAGCTTCCTCCTCCTGTTGTAAAGTTTATTTATGGCTGGGGTCCACCAGACTGGGCGCCTGCCTTTGGGGGAATGGGTCTTGGTTTTATTTGGGATTGCATGATCCATGCATTCTTGAAGGTGCCCATAGAAGACATTTGTAAAGGATTCAGCAGTGTGGGTTGTGGTTTCCACTGGCCCAGGGGCCTTGAAGGATACCACTTCAGTCTTAAGAAGTGTGAAGTTGGCTTTTGAGAAGTTCTTCACTGTGGTCTTTTGTGCAGGGGGGGCGGGATGTGGATTTCCAGTGAGATTAATTTATGGTCTGATCTCACCAATGAGGGATATATTTCCGGTGTGGAGCATTTTGTCCCCATGTTTGTGATGATCAGGTCTAGTATATTATCTCCTCTTGTGGGAATGGTGACTAGTTGTTCCATCGCATTTGAGTTTATGAATTCTAGGAACCTTTGGGCTAGGGTGCTGGGGCTTGAGTAATGTTCTCAGTCTATGTTTGGGTAGTTGAAGTCCCCCAATATGATGGTATTTGGAGAGACAATCATACTCTCCAGTGTCTTCAGGAATGCTGTGTGGGGTTCCTGAGTTTGAGAGGGTGGTATGTAGCATGCTACAAGCTGTAGGGCAGTTTTGCCTATGGTTAGTTGCACCTGGATGGTCTCCGATGCTTCGTGCGTTGCCACTAACCTGGAGGTGTGGGTATCTTTGATGAATATGGATACTCTTCCTCCTTTTGTGGTTTGGTCTAAGTTTTGGGGCCGGAAAGCACGATATGAGGTAAAACCTGATAGTGCTGGGGTGCTCTCAGGAGCCTTGAACCAGGTTTCAGTCACTGCACAGACATCAATGTTCTCCATACTGAGGAGGGCTTCGAGAGCATGCATCTTGAGGTTTAGACTTCTGGCATTGAGCAGCATTACCCTTAGTTTTTTTCCACTTGTATTTTCTAGGGAGGTAGGTTTGTCATTTGAGCCTTGCCTAAAAAAGGCACTATGGGGGTGGCAAGAGCCTTGGCCAATATCCGGAAGCCCAGGGGTGACAGGTGCAAGCCATCCCTTGCGAAGCAGCGTGGCTTGTCAAGCATGTCATCCCAAGTAGACAGACATTGGATCCCCTTAGAATGACACCAGTAATTAAGCCAATTGTTAAAGCTGATCATTTTGTCTTTGTACTGTGGCATCATTCTTGGTGAGGGTAAGATGCTGCTCAGGGTTAGGGTCATACCGGCCTGGGCTACATAATCAGAGAGCTCCTCTATGTCTCTTTTCATGTAGTCCAGGGAGGTACATCTCAGGTCGTTTACACCGGCATGGACAATGACTGAGTCATATTTGTACTTGCCGTGGAGTGACCTGAGTGCTTGTGTTATGTGGCGGATTCTAGCGCCCGCCAGGCAGCTTACTGTGACCTTTTCCTTGTTCAGTCTGGTGAGCGGGACATCAGTGTGTCTGACTATGGAGTCACCTATTACAAGTGTGTCTGGCATGTTGTTTGGCCTTAAAGGCTGTGACTGTTTAGCACACTGACTTTGTGAACTATGTGTTGCATGTGCTATGTCTTGAGGTGGCGGTCACTTGGGTGTCTGCTTTGGAGGCCTCTGTTGTTTTGGTAGATTTTTAATCAGTGCCTCCGAGTATGTTTTTGTGTGTTTATGTGTTTGGTTTGCAGTTGTGATAGTTCTATGTGAGACTGGGTTTGTGGTGTGTGTGGTTACCTTCTCCTCCTGACTGGTCTTGCCAGTACTGAGTTGAGAGAGCTCAGCCTCCAGTTTGGCTATATAGTTGCATCTCTCGCATATATTTGTATTTGTTGGGAGGAGGAGAGGGTTGTCTGTGTACATGAGGCAATTGTAACATTGCCTCAAGATTCCCAGATTCACCAGCTGAACAGGAGAGGACGCCAGCAACTGACCCTTCGACATGCTAGAATAGTGAAAAAGATTGCTGTGTAACTGAGTCAGAAAGGACCTATAGGGAAATGGGTACTCAAGGGAATTTAGGTGAATGAAGTACTTTCTTTTGTTTAAGAGTGCTTTACTTGTATAAAAAATGCTTTAGAAGCAAGTGCTGAGCTTTTCAGATAGAGAATAGGCTGTTTAGATTGCAAGTAGAGCCACTGGTTTTCACAATCAGCTGCAAGCAGTGGGCAAAGAGGGTGCTAAGGTCAACAGAGACCATGGTGAAGATCAGGAAGTTGACTGGTGATAAATTATGTCAGTTCAAGTATTCAGTCATGCCTCTAACTCCCTAAGAAATGGTGGAAATAGGTCTACATGAAGAATGGCAGCACCTTAAAACAGCATGTGCTTGTCCATGTATGTCTATAAGGTACATAAGGAAAGCATGTGGTGTAATGCAGCAGTCCCGGATCTCCATGAATGAAATACAGAGTACAGAAAGAGTGGGACATTGGATTAACCACCCAGGCTGGGAAGGAATGGAAGTTGACTAACAAGGAAGGTAAAAGAGCAGTTGCATTAGCACAGAAAAGGGCATTGGAGACACTCTGCCAGCTACTGCAGAGAGACTCTGTAGTTGTCACAGACACTAAAGCAGATTGCAAGGCCACTACACCCAGATAAAGAAAACTGACAGACACACTTCATAAGGGATGGCAAAACAACATGCTCATCATTCCGCAGGACATCAAAGGAAGACTGAGGGAGTACTTACAGCATCTTAACAATCACATTAACCCCACAGATGCTGTATTTCCCTAGAAACAGGCTACGATAGAGACAAATAGGATACCACCCTGGAAGAAGTAAGACTTTCACCAAGGGAAATCAAGTCAGGGAAAGCAGCAGGCTCAGTGGAGGTCATAGTGGATATCTTACAGATGCTGGCTGAGGTAGGGGAGAATTGGCTCCCGAAGCTACTTGTAGCAGCATGGAGAGAAAGTTGTACCCTAGGTGAGTGTAAAAGAATCATACTTGTGCCAGTTAACAAGAACAAATGGGACATTCACAACTGTGATCCATATAGAGGCATCATACTGCTGTCACCTTACATGAAAGTTGTTGAGAGGGTGATTCATAAATGGATATGCAGGATAGTACAATGTAATAAGGGCGATGAGCAGTTCATATTCAGATCAGGATGCAGCCCAACTGACCCGATGTTTGCAGTGAGACAGTTGCTAAGAAGCTAGAGATGAGGAAAGAGGCCTAATTCTCATTCCTATACTTTGGTAATGCAGATAAGATGCCAGGAACGCTGCCTTGGGCAGAACTGTGGTGGTTCAAAGTCCTAAAGTCATTCTTAGAATTAGTGCTGCCTAAATAGAAGGACCAATGACTCAAGTGCAAACAGTTTCCGTCTCACATCCAGGGCAATCGATGCACCCATAAGTGGATCTGTTTTTCTGTGTAATTCCGAGTAAGTTATAGAACATCCCAAATTGCCAGTCACTAATACCAAGTAATAATTTTTCTAGTGGGCAAGACACAATGCCCTTTCTGGAGAATGAGGTGATGCAGATGGAAATAGTGCAGTTCCCTGGTTACAAACCATATAACCCACAACTTATCTTGCTCAAGTTTTGTAATTTTCCATAACTATAGGTTTGAGGCGACTGGCATCTATTTCAGGGCAAACCCTTGATGTAATTTTAAAAATAGCAATTCTTATTGACTTTGCGCAAACATTATTTGGACTAACAAAATGTATTTACCTCTCTCTCACATATCACGTAGCTGACATCGGAGGATTTTCTCATGAGAATTTGTTTTTCGTGCATACCATGGCAGCACCAGCCATTGAATGACAGCTAACATTTTTATGTGAGCCATTATATGGACAGCAATATTGGGCATATGTAGAGGAAGTGCAAAACAATGGTCTCAATCCTGAAATGTGCAGTACTCCCCTGTAGTAAATCTTATCACATAAAAGGAATTTTTTTTCTTTCTTTTTTTTAATAACTGATCAACTCCTGTCTTCCTGAAGTCAAGGACCAATGAGTCTAAACCTAAGTAAATTGCACATAAAAGTGTGTGTGTGTGTGTGTGTGTGTGTGTGTGTGCGCACGTGTATAAATTAATACACAAGTGCCTATGATGTATTACTTCTATTGCTTCATATGAACTTTTTTTAAAGGAAAAATACTTTCTAATAAGTAAAGCATGAGTACGTGTTGGCTTTTCACTCGGTGTATCATTTTGTGGCTGTACATATGATTAATAAAAATGGAAAAAATCTGTTGTAATCCTCAATGAGTATTATTTTTGGTTTTACACAGCTATTGAAATGTTTTTTTCAGGGCTGGCGTCTCTCTTAGACTAACTGTACAAAATTATTATAGAACTGCATACAGATGCCTTCTTTGATAGCCTGACACTGATTATTACTTGAACAATAACATTTCACTGATAATATATTACATAGTGCATATTCAGATTTTGGAGCTTTCCACTGGGTCACATCTGCACATGGCCTGGTCAATTGCGCCATGCCGACACACACATATATAAAGAGATACCTATGCATACCTGCATATACACACACACACACACACACACACACACACACACACACACACACACATACATATTATATATATATATCTAAATGCCATTTTGCACAGGAACTTCACACTTAGTAGGATTATACCCACACATTAACTCATATGTACCACCGGGAAGGGTCATGGCTTCATCAAAAGAGAAAGGGTGCAAAATGCAAAGTTTTGGTTTTAAACAAATCAGCTGTAACTTCAAAGTACAGTCAAACCAGCAAATGAACAATGTGTCCATGGCAACAACACTGCAGAAAGACAGAACATCATAAGACACTCTCTAATGTTAAAGACAGATACATTATGCAGATAACACACACCTCTCATGTGTCTTAGTATCTACAAGTGGCTAACTTATGAAGCCAGATGAATAACAAAGACTCTGTCTCTTAGAAGAGGAATAGGCAAGCTGAGCTAACAGGTATCATGCTGAGGAGATGAATTCACTATGTAGACATCACAACACCTTACTGTAACTTCAATTGACTGTTCAGCAACAGAAGATGAAGGATGTGTTATGCATATTCATGGGAACTGTAAGTCAGACAACTTAGCATATTCACAGGAGTCCAAACAATAGCATCAGAAGATGCATTTGAAGTATCACTGAGGAAACCAGTTTTTAAACCAAAAATATATATTGATATTCAAGTAATGCTTGATTCACAATACATTTCTGACTCCAGAAAGTAGCTCCAAGCAAATGTACATCCCTGTATGTGCAGTCTCCCTTCCACTGGCCTAGGAAACAACCATGTTTTCCACATGGATGTGTGAGTCCATATTAGTATCTTGTTAGATGAGGACCTTTTGATGTTAACATAATGGAATTAATAGACATCACAGTTGAGATCAGTACCATCTTGTACCATCAGACAATCAGTTGCTGTTTTCTTAAAATGTGTACCATACCAACCAACTCAAATGTGGAAGAAGGGGTAAGAGATTGTGTTATGAGAGGGTCTTTAACTGTGTCAAGTGGTTTAAGACAAAAGGTCCAGAACTGATTTCCAGGCAGTTAGTTTTTCTGGCTACAGAAACATTAAGGAGTTAAAACCTCTTCCCCACTGGGTTTAAGGAACTATTCATATAACCCCCAATGAAGCATGTGTTGCAGGACAGGAGGGAAGACAGGGGTTAGGTCTCTGGACATGAAATAATGAACGCCCTGTGCAAGACTGATCTATTCCCACTGAGTCAGTCTCAGAACCAATTTGTGTGCAACAACCTGTTGCCAAAGATACAGAAATGCATAATCTGATTTTAAGGAAGTGCAACAGAATGTCAGGGAGGAAAGTGGCAGAATATATTTTATTTATTTTATTTTTATTTTACATTTGTTAACTGGGAGAGTCCAACTGGATACATGTCCATTTTCAGCGGAGGCCCGGGGAGAAAAGCTCCAGGTACATAACAGACATATGAACATTGTTAATGCAAAAAAAGGAAGATAGTTGAGTTCTAAATACAATATAAAGATACATTACATCTTGGGAAAAAAATAACAGCAGCATATAAAAAAAAACATAGGTCAGTTACAAAGGTGAGGCCTTGTTAAAAGTGGTTAAGGATAGTGAGGTAAGAGAAGGGTAAATGATAGTGGTTAATCAGGTTTGGAACAGGGACATTGCTAGAGAGTATTGAGATGGGGTTTAAGCTTTTTTTGAATTGTAGGAGTGAAGGTTCTGAGGTGAGCATGGTCAGTAGGGAGTTCCACATTTTACCTACAAAGTTTGAGAATAGAGAATCCCCAGCAGAATTATTGGCTTTGGTAGTTTGAGCTAAGATCTTATTGTAGGAGCGTAAAGATTGCAGGTTAATATAGGGGTGAATGATGTTTTGCAGAGCTGGTGTTTTCTCTGGGTGATACAGTATCTGGTGAGCCGTTTTGAGTTGGTTGAAATGGAGTTGGCTGGAAAACTCTAACCACCCTAGTTGCTTCAAGTTAGTGCAGTGGTGCATTCTAAAGGTGGAATTTGTGGCAAATCTAGCTATGTGATTGTAACCAGAAGCAAGTTTGTTAAGGGTTGTCTTGTTTAGGTTTGTAAAAAGGGGGAGGCATAGAAAAGAGTTGATAGTAGGTGTGTACTGGCAATTGTAATTTTAGCATGAGGAGTGAGAAAGTGTTTTACTTTATAGAGAGCCAAGCTTTTTATTGACGGTTTTGATGGTTAGATTGAAATGGGTGTCAAATTTAAGGGAGTTATCAATGGTAACACCTAATAGCTTTGTGTGAGCTTCTGGTGATATAGTGATTCCATTGGAGGATGTAATAGAGAAGGTGGGGGAAGAGTCTTGTTAGTGGGTGAGAAAGTAAGTAGTTTTGTTTTGTTGGGGTTGAGAATTAGTTGACGACTTGAGAACCATTTTTCTATTAGGTTGAAGGTGTCTTGGGTTGAAGCAGTGAGGTCTGCCAGGTTGGAGGCAGTGCTGATGATGGTCGAATCATCTGCATATTGAATGCATGTGGCATGGGGGGTGATTGTGGGCAGGTCATTAACAAAGATGGTGAAGAGAAGAGGGCCAAGAATAGATCCTTGGGGAACTCCAAGTGTAACAGGTAGGCATGTGGATAATTTGTCCTGCTATAGAACAGCCTGTTGCCTATTGGACAGGTAGAATTGGAACCATTTCAGCGTGGAATTGCTGAGTGATAGTTTTTTTAATGTATGGAGGAGTTGAATGTGGTTCACCATATCAAAGGCCTTGGAGAGGTCTAAGAAAAGAGCAGATGATAGTTTATTATTGTTTCTGAAGTTATTGATGGTATTAGAAAAGGATAGTAGGGCTGATGTGGTACTGTGATTTGGCCTGAAGCCATGTTGGGAGTTGGCTAGAATTTTATTTTTGGTGAGGTGTTCCATCAGTTGTTTGTGGACACACTTTTCCATAATTTTGGCCAGGGTGAGAGTATAGCTATAGGTCTGTAGTTGGTTAGCTCTAGTGAGCTACCACCTTTATGGAGAGGAATAATGTGGGACATTTTCCATATGGAGGATGAAGGCTTCTGACAAGGTACAGTTTATGATTATGGAGGCGGGATAGGAAATGGCCTAGACTACTTTTTGGAGAAACTCAACTGGGAGAAGTTCAGCTGCTAGCTTAGTGGGATTTAGTTTTTAAGAAGAGATGTTATAGAGGATATGGGTACTGGATCGAAGGTAAATAGATGATCTGATGTAGTTGTAGTATTCTGCTGGCATGGGTAGTGGAGTGGGCTGGTTGTTTGTTTGAATTGTGTGGCCAGGGATTGTATAGTTTCTGTGAAGAAACTATTAAATGTGTTAGCAATGTTTACAGGGCACTGTTGTTTGCAAGTTGTTGGAGTGGGGGTGGTTGCCTGGCCTGGGTGCAGGAGCTTGTTTAAGCCTGCCCAGAATTTTTGTGGATTATTAAGGTGTTTGTGTTGGAGGTGGAGGAAGAAGTTTTTTTTTATCATTTAAGATCATTCTTTTAGATTCACTTCTAAGTTGCCGGAAGGTTTGGTGGGAGTGTGGGTCTTTAGAGGTACGCCATGTGACCCACATCTTGTTTCTAGATAGGATTTTGGATTTTGTTTCCTTAGAGAGCCATGGTGCAGTTTGGTTTTAGTTCTAATGGACCGTATTGGAGCATGGGAATCTAGAATCTTGAGGAAGGTGGTGTTGAAGTAGATAACTGCCTCTTCAAGAGGAAGAGTCTTGAGTATTGTCCAGTTCTGGGCTTTAAGTTCAGTTTGAAAAATGGAGGCGTTGAATTTATTATTGTTCCTGATTTTTTATGGTTGTAAGAAGGGGTGATTTTCTTGAATTTGATAACATAGGTGAGTAAGTGATCACTCATGTCCTCTGGGTGAGTACCTGCTGAGTACTGGTCAGGATCTTTATTAGTAAGGATCCAGTCCAGGATGCTGTCTTTGTTTTGGGGTTTACCTAGTCTGGTAGGAGTGGATATGAGCTGAGAAAAGCCATGTAGATTTATGCTGCTAGATGGGAGCTAGATGAGAAGGAATTCCAATCGATGTTGAAGTCACCTAACACTATGGGTTCCTGGGGTGAGTTTGAGTTAGCCAGTGGAGAAAGTCCTCTAAGGTTTTGTTATTATTGTTGCCTGGGGATGTAAATACATGCTATATTTATGCTTTTATGTTTGTTTGGTTGACGTTTTACAAGTAGAATTTGGCATTGTTTGTTAGGAGGGGTTGTGGAGAGGCAAGGAGATTTGTAATGTATTTTTGTAGAGTATGGCTACACCACCTTCTGAGTTATTCGGTCTGCTCTTAGTATATCATACCCTGGTGGGATTATCTGTGTGTCTTTTGTACTTGGTTTAAGCCAGGTTTCTGTGAGACATAGTAGGTCTGGGGAACAAGTAGCTAAAAGGGCATGTAGGTTGTGAATCTTATTGTTTACACTTCTGATGTTTAGATGACAGGTCAGAAGAGAGTTAAAGGGTCTAGAGTTTAGATTGAGAAGTGGAGGGGAGGATAGGGTGGAATTAGAATTGAGTGGAGGGGAAGGGCCAGGGTTGGGGTGAATATCACCATCTGTGGCTAGTCTGTGTTTCAGAGTGGTAATGAATTTGAGTGCTTTGAGTAGAAGTTTGTAGTAATGTTTATCATTTGGCCTAATATTGGTAGGTTTGATAATTACATAGCGTTCGAGTTCTAACAAGGAGGGTGAGTAGGGAGTTGAGTCATGGCCTCTGTTGTTAATTATGGGGGAGGGGTTGGTTTGGTAGCCTGGGTGGTGGAAGCCTATGTAAAACCAGGTTTCATATAGGGTAGCTAGGTAAGGGACAAGTAGGAGGGGAAAAAGAGTTAGTATGATAAGCTTCCTGGGTGGTGTCATAATCCGTTTGATCTTAGAGGGCGGTAGTGAGGTACAGGAAGTTAGTGGACAGTAGGGGGAGTGGTTTGAGGTTATAAAAGTACGAGTACTGGGGCGGGTGGGAATAGGGGCAGAGGGGAGGCGAGCACGAGCCTAGTGCTTTCATGAGCGGGTTTACTAAGCCACAAGAGCCCAGGTTTCAAGATGTAACTCCTGAATAATTAACTTGCAGGTGAGTAATTTCATCTAAATAAACATCAGGTTCAATTCCTATGCTTTGTGAGCTTGTTTTTAAAATTTTATAGCTGTTTGCCTTAGTTTTAGAGTGTGTTCTATAGTTTAAGTGGAGTATATGCAAACAAGCTTGGATTTTTTGTTTGGGTAAGCCTAAGGAGATTCGTGCTAGTGCTGAGGACCCTTAAATAATACTTTACTTTAAAGTCTATACTAAAATGACCAGATAATGACCTGTTTTGTTTTTACAGGTTGTGGGCAATAGTAGAGTAGTCGCTCGAAAAGGGTGAAGTTCTTTTCTGCCTCACTCTGTGCAGGGGAAGACCTGGGAGGGATAGAGAGCTTGATTTCAGAGGCAGTCAGAAGCAGCTGTGTAGCTTAAACAACATTAGACTACCCGAGGAAACCCAGGGGCAGGGGGGGCGGAGGCGAGCACGAGCTAGCGAATGCTCATGGGCGGGTTTACTAAGCCACAAGAGCCCAGGTTTCAAGATGTAACTCCTGAATAATTAACTTGCAGGTGAGTAATTTCATCTAAATAAACATCAGGTTCAATTCCTATGCTTTGGGAGCTTGTTTTTAAAATTTTATAGCTGTTTGCCTTAGTTTTAGAGTGTGTTCTGTAGTTTAAGTGGAGTATATGCAAACAAGCTTGGAGGCGAGTAGGTTTACACTAAGCCACTAGAGCCCAGGTTTCAAGATGTAACACCTGAATAATTAACTTGCAGGTGAGTAATTTCATCTAAATAAACATCAGGTTCAATTCCTATGCCTTGGGAGCTTGTTTTTAAAATTTTATAGCTGTTTGCCTTAGTTTTAGAGTGTGTTCTATAGTTTAAGTGGAGTATATGCAAACAAGCTTGGATTTTTTGTTTGGGTAAGCCTAAGGAGATTCGTGCTAGTGCTGAGGACCCTTAAATAATACTTTACTTTAAAGTCTATACTAAAATGACCAGATAATGACCTGTTTTGTTTTTACAGGTTGTGGGCAATAGTAGAGTAGTCGCTCGAAAAGGGTGAAGTTCTTTTCTGCCTCACTCTGTGCAGGGGAAGACCTGGGAGGGATAGAGAGAGAGCTTGATTTCAGAGGCAGTCAGAAGCAGCTGTGTAGCTTAAACAACATTAGACTACCGAGGAAACCAGGGCAGGCGGGGAGCAGGCAGGCGCGAGCTAAGCAGTGCTTTCAGCGGGGTTTACACTAAGCCACTAGAGCCCAGGTTTCAAGATGTAACTCCTGAATAATTAACTTGCAGGTGAGTAATTTCATCTAAATAAACATCAGGTTCAATTCCTATGCTTTGGGAGCTTGTTTTTAAAATTTTATAGCTGTTTGCCTTAGTTTTAGAGTGTGTTCTGTAGTTTAAGTGGAGTATATGCAAACAAGCTTGGATTTTTTGTTTGGGTAAGCCTAAGGAGATTCGTGCTAGTGCTGAGGACCCTTAAATAATACTTTACTTTAAAGTCTATACTAAAATGACCAGATAATGACCTGTTTTGTTTTTACAGGTTGTGGGCAATAGTAGAGTAGTCGCTCGAAAAGGGTGAAGTTCTTTTCTGCCTCACGCTGTGCAGGGGAAGACCTGGGAGGGATAGAGAGAGCTTGATTTTAGAGGCAGTCAGAAGCAGCTGTGTAGCTTAAACAACATTAGACTACCCGAGGAAACCCAGGGGCAGGGCGGGGAGCAGAGCGAGCAGCTACGCAGTGCTTTGAGCAGGTTACTAAGCCACTAGAGCCCAGGTTTCAAGATGTAACTCCTGAATAATTAACTTGCAGGTGAGTAATTTCATCTAAATAAACATCAGGTTCAATTCCTATGCTTTGGGAGCTTGTTTTTAAAATTTTATAGCTGTTTGCCTTAGCTTTAGAGTGTGTTCTGTAGTTTAAGTGGAGTATATGCAAACAAGCTTGGGCGTTTACACTAAGCCACTAGAGCCCAGGTTTCAAGATGTAACTCCTGAATAATTAACTTGCAGGTGAGTAATTTCATCTAAATAAACATCAGGTTCAATTCCTATGCTTTGTGAGCTTGTTTTTAAAATTTTATAGCTGTTTGCCTTAGTTTTAGAGTGTGTTCTGTAGTTTAAGTGGAGTATGTGCAAACAAGCTTGGATTTTTTGTTTGGGTAAGCCTAAGGAGATTCGTGCTAGTGCTGAGGACCCTTAAATAATACTTTACTTTAAAGTCTATACTAAAATGACCAGATAATGACCTGTTTTGTTTTTACAGGTTGTGGGCAATAGTAGAGTAGTCGCTCGAAAAGGGTGAAGTTCTTTTCTGCCTCACGCTGTGCAGGGGAAGACCTGGGAGGGATAGAGAGAGAGCTTGATTTCAGAGGCAGTCAGAAGCAGCTGTGTAGCTTAAACAACATTAGACTACCCGAGGAAACCCAGGGGCAGGGGGAGGGAAACGAGCTAGCGAATGCTCATGGAGCGGGGTTTACACTAAGCCACTAGAGCCCAGGTTTCAAGATGTAACTCCTGAATAATTAACTTGCAGGTGAGTAATTTCATCTAAATAAACATCAGGTTCAATTCCTATGCTTTGGGAGCTTGTTTTTAAAATTTTATAGCTGTTTGCCTTAGTTTTAGAGTGTGTTCTGTAGTTTAAGTGGAGTATATGCAAACAAGCTTGGAGCGGGGTTTACACTAAGCCACTAGAGCCCAGGTTTCAAGATGTAACACCTGAATAATTAACTTGCAGGTGAGTAATTTCATCTAAATAAACATCAGGTTCAATTCCTATGCCTTGGGAGCTTGTTTTTAAAATTTTATAGCTGTTTGCCTTAGTTTTAGAGTGTGTTCTATAGTTTAAGTGGAGTATATGCAAACAAGCTTGGATTTTTTGTTTGGGTAAGCCTAAGGAGATTCGTGCTAGTGCTGAGGACCCTTAAATAATACTTTACTTTAAAGTCTATACTAAAATGACCAGATAATGACCTGTTTTGTTTTTACAGGTTGTGGGCAATAGTAGAGTAGTCGCTCGAAAAGGGTGAAGTTCTTTTCTGCCTCACTCTGTGCAGGGGAAGACCTGGGAGGGATAGAGAGAGAGCTTGATTTCAGAGGCAGTCAGAAGCAGCTGTGTAGCTTAAACAACATTAGACTACCCGAGGAAACCCAGGGGCAGGGCGGGGAGCAGAGCGAGCACGAGCTAAGCGAGTGCTCGCGGAGCGGGGTTTACACTAAGCCACTAGAGCCCAGGTTTCAAGATGTAACTCCTGAATAATTAACTTGCAGGTGAGTAATTTCATCTAAATAAACATCAGGTTCAATTCCTATGCTTTGGGAGCTTGTTTTTAAAATTTTATAGCTGTTTGCCTTAGCTTTAGAGTGTGTTCTGTAGTTTAAGTGGAGTATATGCAAACAAGCTTGGAGCGGGGTTTACACTAAGCCACTAGAGCCCAGGTTTCAAGATGTAACTCCTGAATAATTAACTTGCAGGTGAGTAATTTCATCTAAATAAACATCAGGTTCAATTCCTATGCTTTGTGAGCTTGTTTTTAAAATTTTATAGCTGTTTGCCTTAGTTTTAGAGTGTGTTCTATAGTTTAAGTGGAGTATATGCAAACAAGCTTGGATTTTTTGTTTGGGTAAGCCTAAGGAGATTCGTGCTAGTGCTGAGGACCCTTAAATAATACTTTACTTTAAAGTCTATACTAAAATGACCAGATAATGACCTGTTTTGTTTTTACAGGTTGTGGGCAATAGTAGAGTAGTCGCTCGAAAAGGGTGAAGTTCTTTTCTGCCTCACGCTGTGCAGGGGAAGACCTGGGAGGGATAGAGAGAGCTTGATTTCAGAGGCAGTCAGAAGCAGCTGTGTAGCTTAAACAACATTAGACTACCCGAGGAAACCCTAAACTATGTTAGTAAAATCTTTACATATCTTTACATATAGCATAAATCATTATAACACATTAGCATTTTACTGCAACAGTGCCTTATGACTGAGAGTCAAAGAATGTTGAATGTTGAATATCCTGCTTCTCAAAAAATATACAGAAGGCTCCCAATTTTCACTCTAATGAACAGCCCTGCAAAGAGCTTGTCATACTAAAGTCTGGTTACCAAACACATTTAGCTTTAGAGACACAACTTAGCTTTAAAGAAACAAGTAGCTACAATATTCATGCCATTCAATAGTGCATTATGTAACTATGTAGCAAAAAAGAGTTACATCAGTTACTATTAAATCACACAATTCAACTTAAATACATTTAACAGTCTATTAGGAACAATGAATAACAGCTTAATGCATACCACAGGAGGTAGAGGCCGGTAACAAGGTCCTACAGCACTAGGGATTTGAAATTAAAGGCACCAGACAAGGGTTATTTCAAACCTTTGTAACAGGGATAGAATGGGGGTGGGGGTTTACACTAAGCCACTAGAGCTCAGGTTTCAAGATGTAACTCCTGAATAATTAACTTGCAGGTGAGTAATTTTGTCTAAACAAACATCAGGTTCAATTCCTATGCTTTGGGAGCTTGTTTTTAAAATTTTATAGCTGTTTACATGCTCATTCTGAATTTGTTGCCTCCATCCCCTACAATGATTAAATTAGTCCATATAGCTCAATGTGATTACATTCATGATAGCAGAACTTTGGATAACACTATAATACATTTGTATCAATGCAAGATGCCATCAAAACTTGGACACCATGTCCTGATTTAGAAAAGAAAGGCATTTGACTTAGAAAAGACTTTTGAAAGTGAATTGATATTTATTGTTCCAGGTTTTGGTCTATTTAGGATTCCCCAAAAACGTATAGCACTTTTAAAGGATTTGGACTTAGATTAAAAATATAGAATTCAGATTGGTGCTAGTGATTGAATATTTGGCAGTTAGTGCAGAGGATTAGAGCTCTGAGCTGTTAATGAGCTGCTTCCTGTAATCAAGGGTAGAGGGTTTGAGTCATTCGACCTGCATTTGCCTACTTTGTGACTCTGATCAAATCATGTGGCCAAACAACACTTCCAGATAGCTCCTGAAAAGGGGCACTTGTGTGCACTGGGCTTACCTGGTTAGCAAGTGTATAAAATAAAAAAAAATGGTGCTAGTTATTCCAAACCATTTACTTTTTCCAGGGCATGTATCAGGGCTATTCACTGTTGTCTCTGCAAACTGCTGTGTATTTACAGCATCTAACCCAGCTTCTTAGAGACATATGGTTACATGGGTATTAGATATGTGGGCTTAAAAGAAGCAGGTGCTTGGAACTGAAATTTTCCTTAAAAACTACCCCTGAAATTACCGCAGAACTTAGTTGCACAAAGAGCAACTAGTTTAGGTGTTAAGGAGCACTGCCTCATGATTTTAGTTGTACATAACCTTCCAGAAGTCTATTCTCTCACATTACCCAAGCCAGCATGTTGTAAACCCGTCTTGTACCATCCCCTTGTAGATGATGTAACAAGGACCTGTAAAAGCATGGATATATACTTTCTTATTATCTTTGCAACCAGTTTGGTGGATATGGGCATCCTAAGGCAATGTAGCAGCTGTCTCATGATTACTGACTAACAACTAATTTTTAAACAAACTTGATATATTGTATGACAGACATGAGAACAATGTTAGTGGAGACAAGGCTCTCACATCTAAGCACTTATAATTCTAATCAGGTTGTCAGTAATACACACAGTATACCCACCACTCACTGTATGGCCCAGACACATACAACCACATATGATGTGGCTCTTAAATGCAACCTTCCTAAACTCCAAAGGCCTCCCAGACATTTCACTTACCAAAAATATCCTCAGCAACCCCAAAATCACTCTACCAAAACAACACTCACAATGATACATGTATCCATATTTCACAGGGTCTCAAGTTCTAATCCTATAAGGCAGGACACCACACAACCCAATATTTTGGTCATAGGATATTCCATTCTGAGACACACAGATGTGTCACTCACCAGGCTGAGAAAAGATAGAGTCACAGTCAACTGTCAATCAGGGGACAGGATCCACCAGGTCACCCATGCACGCAGGTTGAGCCACAGGTACTTTTATGATTCAGTCATAGTCCATGTGAGTGTAAACAACCAGAGATGTGCCTCCCTGGACTATATGAAGAGACATGATGGAGCTCTCGGACTATATGTCTCAGGCAGCTATGAGCCCACCATTGAGCAGCATTCTACCTTCTCCAAGGATGATGCCACAATACGAACAAAAGGTGAGTGATGTTAATAATTTACTTAGGTTTTGGTGTCACTCACAGGGGGTACAATATTTGTCAGCATGGAAGGATATGGAGGCTATGGTGAACAGACCACAGTGCTTTGCTAGGAATGGTCTGGACCTGTCCTCTTTAGGTTTTTGAATATTGCCAAAAACACAGTTTTTCCCAATAGTACCTTTTTTATGCAATGCCAGCCTAACAAACCTTTTGATATAGAAAAACCAACCCAACAAAATCTAAAAATGTTACTGCTCAATGCCAGGATTCCAAACAGGAAACTACTCCCTGCAAGCTCTCCTCAGCCTGGAAAATGTAGACATTTGTGCAGTTACTGAGACATGGTTTAAAGTTGCAACAGCACCCTGGCAATGCAGAGCTATAATGCCTTCCACACATTTAGACCAGCTACTTCACTGGAAGGGACAAAAGATGGAGGTGTCTCAATTTACATCAAAAAGGAACACACCTCAAGGCTAGGCAAGAGTATGACAGACTTGAGATTCTCCATGTCCAACTTACCATAGGCAAAGTCTCATATCATACATTATCAGGCTATAGACCCCACATTATGACTCAGGGAACCCATGATATGTATTTATTTCTACCGGAGAGACTCCCCATTCAACTGTATAACATATTCATGGGTGACTTTACCTCCACTATAAAACAGGAATCATACAGTGACCCCAAACATGCAGGCCCAGCATATCCATCAGCCTAACTAATCTCATATGAAAACCATGGAAAGACTTATCATCGAAATGATAAACAGTAACATAGGAAACCTTCAAATACTGTATTTAATCTAGTTTGGTTTCATCAAAGGCAAGTTATGCCCACTCAACCTGGTGAACTTCTTTGGGAGGGTTACCAAAGCAATAACGAGGGCAAAATGGTGCATAGTGCCAGCCTTGACCAGGCAAATGCATTCAACGCACTAGACTACTCAGGCATTGTAGACAAATTCATGAAATTAGATAAAGCCCCCTCTGTCATCAACTTGGTGGACAGATAGCCTCACAGGAAGAACCCAGGAAGTTAGGATAAGGGTTCTACTCCAGAAAGAGATCAGTCACTCACCAAGTCCCTCAGGGCTCTATACTGGGTCTGCTCCTTTTTGGCATCTACTTTTCTGAAGTCAAGGCCAACATCAAGGATATCTGGGTAATCAAGTTTGCAGATAATTGTAAAGCAAGAGCAGTCATAGAATCCCTTAAGACACAAATACCTTCTAGGAAGGCCTGACATAGACAAATAACTGATGCCAGAGCTGCTCTTTAAAATTCAGTACCAAGAAATGTATAACAGTATCCATCAGGAAGTTGGTTACCCCTGGAAACTACCACATGCATACTACATCACTAAGAGTAGACCCAGTTGTCAGGGATTTGAGAACACATGTAGGCAGTAACCTCACCTTTGACCACTATGTGCCTATGGTAGTAAGGAAATCATTCTATGTTGTACAACTTATAAGCAAAGGTATGGCATCTAGGTCCAAGGATGTCATTGTTCCTCATTATTCTGCCCTCATCATGCCAATAATTGATTAAAATGTGTAATATCGAAATGAGAACCTTGGTGCAAGCCTACTAATAGTCTGAGTCACGTGAGCTATTTACAGCCATCAAAAATTGTGGAGCTTATATCCATGCTTTTGCCAGCTGTACTACTCAAGTGTAATGTGTAACTCAAGTGTAAAAAAAATTGTTTTTATTGTCTGTATGCATTGCTATTCTATTATTCAACTGCTTTGTAAAACAGACTGCTGTTACATTTTTTTGATTGCAAAGTTGTGACTTTTTCTGTAATTTTGTTCTATGTATTGGAGCTTTTCTCCTCGGGTCTCCGCTGAAAACGGGCCACAAGCCCAGTTGGACTAACCCGGTTAACAAATTTCAATAAATAAAGAAATAAAATAATGTAGCTGGAAAGATTCAATGCTTGTGAAATAACTGTGGGATGAACCTCTATCTCCAACTTGCTTTGGGAGAATGTCAAACGTGACCTCCCCATCAGACAGCTTTGTATTTACATTCTAAGTTAATACTGTCATGCTCCAGCAGCCCAACCCGGCATTTATAAGAAACCACTTTTAAGTTCTACACACTGAAATAGTAAAAGTACACTCACTCCTCAATAAAACACTAATAAAGTCTTGTAAAACAGCTTCTGAAATGAGCATCACTGCCTCAACAAGCAGTGCTAAGAACTGGTTTGCTCCATTTTCAGTTTCTCCCATATTTCGGACACTTGACGTCTTCCACAAATCGCGTCTCACAGTGTGAGCAGCTTACAAAAATCAGATGAAGGTAGACCTATCACCAAACATTGCAGCTATCCCACTTGACCAATGTTGCTCAGTTCTGTAGCCATTAGCCCTTCAGAATGTATAACGATTCTCCTTTACTTATACTCCTTTATCGATGCTCCAGTCCTCCTTTGCATCTCAGTCTCTTGCCACAGTATTATAGGCTTTGTCTGGGTTTCTTGACTCAACAGGTTAAGAGATGAAGAGGTACAGCACCATTTATTGAAAGATTTTTACCAATCCCGCCACTTAGTATATACTTGCAAGAAATCTCTCTCTTATGATATTGCCATGTTTCCTTGATTTCAGTGGAAATATAAGTAACAACCTGTTAAATAGGAATTTTATTGCTTGTTCCTATTACTTTTCATCCACTACCAATAACATAGAGTATGGTAAGGTTTGAATGCAGTACACAAAGTGTGTATGTGCCCCTGTCTGCCCCATATTGGCTGTGTGCCTGCCATTAAGCTCAGCAGCCATAGGTCTATAAGCTGCTGGCCAGTTGGTGTCTAGCTGCTCAGTTGTGGTTCTACCTTCGATAGCTATTTCAACGGAAGCTGTATTTATAACCAATGAACCTTCCAAACACGAATTGAGAATTGCTCCTCCTTGTATGTTAACTGACAGGACACAGCTTGGAAGAAGATGACATGATAAGGAGGAGGCTGAACATCATATGTAACTAGGAGACCAGAATGTAGGGCAGTGCAATCAAGCCACTTGGCTTGGGATCCAGACTCTACTACTCAGGAGGAGGACAGGCTATAAGTGGTGTGGGAATTGTGTTGAGAGAAAGGTTTCAGAAGGTAGTGCGGGATCTAATTAAATTTAGTGAAACACTCATGGCAATCAGATTCTAGTTTAAAGCTTAGTCAGTATTCATAATCTCTACCAGTGTCCCACAGCAGGGTTGTTTTACTAAGGAAAAGAGTGCATTCAGACAGCAATTCCATGACGTACTAGATAAAGCAGGACAATATGAATTGGTATTAATAATGAGTGACTTGAATGCACATATCGGAACAGACAGAGCAGGATATGAGGGCTGCCTGGATTGACATTGGTGGTGCATCAGGAATATGGGAAAGACCATTCTTGATTTCTGTCAGGCAAATGGCTTGATAGTAACCAACACATGGTTCAGAAAGAGAGAAGTTCATATATGAGTGGTCAATGTGCAATGCAGCTAGACTTCCCCTAGAAAGAAGAGGGTACTAGGCTATAATCACTGATATCAAAGTCTACCATAACAAAACAGATGCCCCACAGTGTAAACCACTGGTTGCCACAATCATTGCATTATAGGATCATAGGAGATTACTAGGCTATTGATACGGAGGTCATTTTAATTGTAGCCATTAGATTAGGTTTTAGTCAATACCCAAAATTGCATTTAGTGATGACTGCAAATAGTAGTGAGAAAGGACTCTAAGGTCAACAGACACCAGGCTGAAAACATGGAAGGGGACTGGAGAGAAAGAACAACAGTCCAAGGAAGTACTGAGGCCTCCAGCCCCCGAAAAAGAGGAGGAAATCACTGTAGTTGAAGAAAAATGGCAGAATCTCAAAGCAGCATATGTGAGGACTACTGAACAGATATGTGGCCAAGCCATGTCTGTTAATAAGCTGCGTAAGGAAAATGGGTGGTGGAATGCAGTTGTCCAGGGAGTCAGTTAAGGAAAGACGAAGTGCAGGAAAAAGTTGGAGCTAGAAAAGACCAACCAGCCTAGGAGGGAATACTGACTGTCTAAAAAAGAAGCTAGGAAAGGAGTTGCAATAGCAAAGAAAACAGCAGTCTAGGCACTATAGCAGCTTCTGCTAAGAGACTCAGTCAGTGGTACAAAGAAACTGCATCAGTTTGCAAAGTCAAGACTGAGAGATAAAGAAGACAGTCTGACACCCTTCATAGGGGATACAATGAGTAACATGCTCACCAGTCTGCAGGACATCACAGGCAGATGGAAGGACTAGTTCAAGCTACTTAGGAATGACGATAACTCCGCAGATGCTGTACTGCCCCATAAACAGTCTATCATAACAGATAAACATGATACCAACCTGAAAGATATAAGAATATCTGCAAAGAAAATGAAGTCAGGAAAAGCAGCAGGCTCAGATTAAGTCACAGTAGATATGTTAAAGATGATGGGTGAATTGGTGGGGAAATGGCTCTACAGGCAACATAGTTTCATTACTATGTGACCTATGGCAAATGGGAATTTGGGCTAGTCTTTACAATGGTCTCCTGAACTGCATGCCTAGTAACTACCTATGAAAATATAAACAATAGCCCTTTCTCCCACTTGGGGTAAAATAACCAAAAATATTTAGTATTATGCAAAGCAGCCTTTCTGAAAAACTTCAACTTTATGAAAGAGAAAGACAGACAGAGACTTAGTACTAGAAACATAGATAAAATGCAAAAGCTGTGAAGTAGAAGAAGACCATGAGTAAATTCTGATTTAATAACTACTGTGGGTGAATAAACACCATTAAACATAAGCCATGTCCTACTAGAATGCTCAAGGAGAGGTGATTTAACTCTCTAAAGTAAAGGGGTTAGCAGTGATATGCAAATAGTCTGACACTGGTATTATTATTTATTTATTTATTTTGCATTTGTTTAGCCGGAAAGTCCTACTGGACACAATCCCTGGGATTCATGAAGCTCAGCACAAGGCCGGCGGTAGACTTGCGCCAACAGTGCAGCATGAAGATGGTGCAGTAGCGCCAAATGCATATTAATGAAGGTGCGCTGCCGCCACAGCCACGTGCATAGGAAAGGAGCGCGAGTGCATAGGGCGTGTCGAAGTGCCGCACGGAGGCGTGGAAATGCCAGCTGTTGACGTGCAACCTAAAATGCTTGCATATAACAACTTGCAAGATAGTAATCACATCTGTCAGTGTCCATGGATACTGAAATGTATGCAAAGCATGCAAGATAGTTCCTGTGAACACAAAACGAAGAAGCAAACACAAATGCAGGGTAGGGAATAACGGGTCCCTATCCCGCGAACAAATGACATGAAAAACTGTGTGCCCATAGTCCAACACAGTGTAGATAGCTATACCAAGTGGAAGTGAAATGCATCATATGTTAGCGCGCCGCCAGTAGGTATGTCCAGCCCAATGGTTAGGGTCACCAGCTGATCCATAATGTGAGGGAGGGTACACAGCTGGGCAGATGTGTCCATAACAAAATACACGATAAATGTACATATCTAGCGACCGTATGACTGAATCATATCCCACAAGGCATGTAATAGTCACATACAAAAGGTGTGTCCGTATTTCACATACCAAATGTGACAGGAAATAGAATAAGCATGTAAACGAAACAGAAGGAGCATATAAACTGCTACAACAATAAGGCAACATGTAGGCTGAAAGGAACAGTATTATCCGTACCGTTGACTGTGGGTACGTACTGTCCAGTACATTCGGATATGCTTCCAGAATATATCCCATCCTGGACATAGGAAAAGGTGGCATCCTATCAATGATTAGAACAGTCTGCCAAAATCCGCACATCAGCAGTACAAGCCGAACTTGTCAGGATGCGTCACAGTTGAACAGGTATTACCCAGGTATAACAACCATGTAATGAAAGTTAAGTATGGGCATGTACCTATGTGCGTGAGGTATAGCATGTGGAAAGCAAACATGGCAGGGTAGTCCACATAACCATACAGGTACCTGACATCTGTAGGGTATTCAATGTGTTACTCTGGCCGTGTCATGGGCCAACAACCAAAGCAGTGATGTATGGGGTGTGAGGAATATGTGTGTGTGGGGGGGATGGGTAATGGTACAATCCTGCAAGGCGATACTGTGTCGTATGCAGAATAGGTGAACCGGAGGTGTATGAGGGAGCAGCGGGTGAAGCAGAAAGAAACACAAAAACATGTATAAATATCTGCAATACAACCAGACAGGCCATACTGTAGAACACAATCCCACAAACATATGAATATTAAAATGTGCGATACAAATGTATAGACATGTCACCGGCACATACCCACAGATTGGTCCTGATGGAACTGGCCATATCAAATGCAACACACCTGGATGCATAATGGACTACCCAGCATCCCCTCCACATCACACAACCCACTCCCTTACCTGAACGTCCACCAAATCCAGCCATACTTGGCCTACTGGTTTGGTGCAGCCACATCTACACATAGTGACCACTACGCATATGTAGTAGGTAGTGTCACCCTAGGCAGTTTCAGGATTGCACACTATGTATCCCTTGCATGTAAAACCCCCAGCACATTTTCATAATGCCAGAAGAATGTTCGGTATTTGTCTTGTTTTGGTCTTGTTCAATTTTTGGGATATCCCTCATGGGATAAGTAACCTGTGTAAACAATAGAATGGAAGACACGAAGTCCAGTCCTGTAGATATCTGGACACAAGTTTGAATGTGCAGTAGTGGTGCACAACACTGTCCATCCCTAGATGGTCATGCATAACCTACTACCCAGGATCAAACACCTGCCCGTGACGCACGTGTCCCGACATGAATAAGCGAGAGAATATATTGCACACATTTGCATAGTGGCACATGGTATAAGGGTGATGAAGGCACTGACGTAAACAGGCTACCTCTGATCCACTGTGTGAGGGACAATTAATGTGTGTGTAGGTGTTACCTGACCAACAATGATACAATGCCAAATGTCCTGTGATCGTGGGAAATAACTATGTACCATACTGCATGTAACAGTTGCCTAAAGTGGTCACATCAGGATAGAATAAACGTAATGCGTACAAGAAACAGGCAAACAACAAAAGTGCCAAAGGTATAAGGCTCACAGCTAGGAAACAAATGAATGTTCTAAACCTACACTGACCGTGGCTATGTGTTGGCCCAAACAATCTGGTGTCTGCAGTAGGTTTATCATCTGTCCCGCTTTGCGAGGGACAGTCCCTCTTTGGACAGTTGTGTTCTGACAAAATACATTACAAATGGCAAATGTCCTGGGATTGTAGGACATAATTATGTCCCATATGTTATGTAATAGTTGCAGAAAATAATTATTGCACTATCTACAATACCTAAATGTTACAAGAAACAGAATAAGCAACTAAACCGCTACAACAATAGGCTTTTATGTAGGCAAATAAGTAAAGTTCTATCCGTTGTACTGACTGTGGGTATGTGTCGGCTTGTAATATCTGATGTGTGTTCCGAAAATGTCCCATCTTGGCCATTTGAAAAGGTGCCTACCCTAGTCCCCAGAATACATCCCAACCTGTGCATATGACAATGTCAATAATACCAATGGTCAGAGCATTCACACAATAACTGGCCGGACCCTTAAACACTCACAAAGCCAGTGACCTTTGGGGGAAAGGTGTTGAATGAGAATGACTACTTACAACAACGAAGAGTAATAGACGCATTTAACTGCAGAAAATTAGTAGTATTATGAATCTGTCAACACGTTCCAAGTTAATAGTACTAATATGGTAGAAGTTGAGTTGTCATAGCCTTGCCCCTGTCACTGTAGAAACAAGTCCCCGAGTATCAGAGAGGTCCGTACACAGAAGTACACCAACCGTCACATCTGTTGACAGGACTATTGCATATCTGTAGTGAATTTATAACAGATGTCCAGAATAATATTCATTGTATGTATAAATGAATTAAATAGTCAAAGGGGAAGGGAAACACGTGGAAACCACCCCTCAACCTGCATTATGTAGTGGAACCACTCCCCACCCTAAATTATGTAGTGCTGACCCAATAATGTGGTCAGAGGTGCCCAAACACCTGTGTCTGTAAACACAGGTAGAATGTTAAACTCTGGACTAACTGTCTATGTGCTACGTCTGATCTTTGAACAGTGCCAGGGCAGTGCTAGTCACCAGTCGACCAAGCCTAAACCCGCACCAACACATGAACACCCTGACAATCAAACATGCATATGTGCGAGGACTATAAGCATAGGAGTTATGAATATCCTTGGAGTGAGTAGACTTGCAGCACGGGTCCAGAGCAGTAGGAAACAGGGAATGTCCTAATTGTAGTACTGCGGTTTTCCCAGCAGGAGAATGGATGCCTGCTGTGTAAGGGAAGCGGTGAGGCATATGTCAGAGTAGCTATGAACCATGGGTATACATATAAATGAGCCAGAACACCAATAGTGTAGTGGTTAAAGCATCCGCCCAATGTAAAGGCATTCCTGGTTCAAGTACGACTATAGCATATATTAATTGTGCAATGAATGCCTCTGTGCTGTAAAGCCAACATTTATACATGTAAAGGTGACCGCGTTCGCATGGATCCATTAACCGGATTCCATCAAAGTGGTACTGTCATAAGGAATAATGTACATGTAATCCCAAAGA